>NW_028263269.1:0-329000 GCF_982192425.1 Myodes glareolus
CTATTCCAACACTTCAATTTACTGTGCGAAGTGAATGGAGTGTTGCTTCACTTTCTAAATGCTGTCCTTTCAGAGAAAATCACTTTCCTTTGAAAGTGCCTTAAGCTACTTACAAGCATTCACAAGAAACTCACATGCATTTTTCTGAAAGAGAAGCAGTCTGTTCCAACACTTCAATTCACTGTGCGTAGTGAATGGAGTGTTGCTTCACTTTCTAAATGCTGTCCTTTCAGAGAAAATCACTTTCCTTTGAAAGTGCCTTAAGCTACTTACAAGCATTCACAAAAAACTCATATCTGTTTCTCTGAAAGAGAAGTAGTCTGTTCCAACACTTCAATTCACTGTGCGAAGTGAATGGAGTGTTGTTTCATTTTCTAAATGCTGTCCTTTCAGAGAAAATCACTTTCCTTTGAAAGTGCCTTAAGCTACTTACATGCAATCCACAGAAATTCACATGCGTTTCTCTGAAAGAGAAGCAGTCTGTTCCAACACTTCAATTCACTGTGCTAACTGAATGGAGTTTTGTTTCACTTTCTAAATGCTGTCCTTTCAGAGAAAATCACTTTCCTTTGAAAGTGCCTTAAGCTACTTACACACATTCACAGGAAACTCAAATGCGTTTCTATGAAAGAGAAGCTGTCTGTTCCAACACTTCAATTCACTGTGCGAAGTGAATGGAGTGTTGCTTCACTTTCTAAATGCTGTCCTTTCAGAGAAAATCACTTTCCTTTGAAAGTGCCTTAAGCTACTTACAAGCATTCAACAGAAATTCACATGCATTTCTCTGAAAGAGAAGCAGTCTGTTCCAACACTTCAATTCACTGTGCGAAGTGAATGGAGTGTTGCTTCACATTCTAAATGCTGTCCTTTCAGAGAAAATCACTTTCCTTTGAAAGTGTCTTAAGCTACTTACAAGCATTCAACAGAAATTCACATGCGTTTCACTGAAAGAGAAGCAGTCTGTTCCAACACTTCAATTCACTGTGCGAAGTGAATGGAGTGTTGCTTCACATTCTAAATGCTGTCCTTTCAGAGAAAATCACTTTCCTTTGAAAGTGCCTTAAGCTACTTACAAGCATTCAATAGAAATTCACATGTGTTTCTCTGAAAAAGAAGCAGTCTGTGTCAACACTTCAATTTACTGTGCGAAGTGAATGGAGTGTTGCTTCACTTTCTAAATGCTGTCCTTTCAGAGAAAATCACTTTCCTTTGAAAGTGCCTTAAGCTACTTACAAGCATTCAATAGAAATTCACATGTGTTTCTCTGAAAAAGAAGCAGTCTGTGTCAACACTTCAATTTACTGTGCGAAGTGAATGGAGTGTTGCTTCACTTTCTAAATGCTGTCCTTTCAGAGAAAATCACTTTCCTTTGAAAGTGCCTTAAGCTACTTACAAGCATTCCACAGAAATTCACATGCGTTCTCTGAAAAAGAAGCAGTCTGTTCCAACACTTCAATTTACTGTGCGAAGTGAATGGAGTGTTGCTTCACTTTCTAAATGCTGTACTTTCAGAGACAATCACTTTCCTTTGAAAGTGCCTTAAGCTACTTACAAGCATTCACAAGAAACTCACATGCATTTTTCTGAAAGAGAAGCAGTCTGTTCCAACACTTCAATTCACTGTGCGTAGTGAATGGAGTGTTGCTTCACTTTCTAAATGCTGTCCTTTCAGAGAAAATCACTTTCCTTTGAAAGTGCCTTAAGCTACTTACAAGCATTCAATAGAAATTCACATGTGTTTCTCTGAAAAAGAAGCAGTCTGTTCCAACACTTCAATTTACTGTGCGAAGTGAATGGAGTGTTGCTTCACTTTCTAAATGCTGTCCTTTCAGAGAAAATCACTTTCCTTTGAAAGTGCCTTAAGCTACTTACAAGCATTCACAAGAAACTCACATGCATTTTTCTGAAAGAGAAGCAGTCTGTTCCAACACTTCAATTCACTGTGCGTAGTGAATGGAGTGTTGCTTCACTTTCTAAATGCTGTCCTTTCAGAGAAAATCACTTTCCCTTGAAAGTGCCTTAAGCTACTTACAAGCATTCACAAAAAACTCATATCTGTTTCTCTGAAAGAGAAGTAGTCTGTTCCAACACTTCAATTCACTGTGCGAAGTGAATGGAGTGTTGTTTCATTTTCTAAATGCTGTCCTTTCAGAGAAAATCACTTTCCTTTGAAAGTGCCTTAAGCTACTTACATGCAATCCACAGAAATTCACATGCGTTTCTCTGAAAGAGAAGCAGTCTGTTCCAACACTTCAATTCACTGTGCTAACTGAATGGAGTGTTGTTTCACTTTCTAAATGCTGTCCTTTCAGAGAAAATCACTTTCCTTTGAAAGTGCCTTAAGCTACTTACACACATTCACAGGAAACTCAAATGCGTTTCTATGAAAGAGAAGCTGTCTGTTCCAACACTTCAATTCACTGTGCGAAGTGAATGGAGTGTTGCTTCACTTTCTAAATGCTGTCCTTTCAGAGAAAATCACTTTCCTTTGAAAGTGCCTTAAGCTACTTACAAGCATTCAACAGAAATTCACATGCGTTTCACTGAAAGAGAAGAAGTCTGTTCCAACACTTCAATTCACTGTGCGAAGTGAATGGAGTGTTGCTTCACTTTCTAAATGCTGTCCTTTCAGAGAAAATCACTTTCCTTTGAAAGTGCCTTAAGCTACTTACAAGCATTCCACAGAAATTCACATGCGTTCTCTGAAAAAGAAGCAGTCTGTTCCAACACTTCAATTTACTGTGCGAAGTGAATGGAGTGTTGCTTCACTTTCTAAATGCTGTACTTTCAGAGACAATCACTTTCCTTTGAAAGTGCCTTAAGCTACTTACAAGCATTCACAAGAAACTCACATGCATTTTTCTGAAAGAGAAGCAGTCTGTTCCAACACTTCAATTCACTGTGCGTAGTGAATGGAGTGTTGCTTCATTTTCTAAATGCTGTCCTTTCAGAGAAAATCACTTTCCTTTGAAAGTGCCTTAAGCTACTTACAAGCATTCAATAGAAATTCACATGTGTTTCTCTGAAAAAGAAGCAGTCTATTCCAACACTTCAATTTACTGTGCGAAGTGAATGGAGTGTTGCTTCACTTTCTAAATGCTGTCCTTTCAGAGAAAATCACTTTCCTTTGAAAGTGCCTTAAGCTACTTACAAGCATTCACAAGAAACTCACATGCATTTTTCTGAAAGAGAAGCAGTCTGTTCCAACACTTCAATTCACTGTGCGTAGTGAATGGAGTGTTGCTTCACTTTCTAAATGCTGTCCTTTCAGAGAAAATCACTTTCCTTTGAAAGTGCCTTAAGCTACTTACAAGCATTCACAAAAAACTCATATCTGTTTCTCTGAAAGAGAAGTAGTCTGTTCCAACACTTCAATTCACTGTGCGAAGTGAATGGAGTGTTGTTTCATTTTCTAAATGCTGTCCTTTCAGAGAAAATCACTTTCCTTTGAAAGTGCCTTAAGCTACTTACATGCAATCCACAGAAATTCACATGCGTTTCTCTGAAAGAGAAGCAGTCTGTTCCAACACTTCAATTCACTGTGCTAACTGAATGGAGTGTTGTTTCACTTTCTAAATGCTGTCCTTTCAGAGAAAATCACTTTCCTTTGAAAGTGCCTTAAGCTACTTACACACATTCACAGGAAACTCAAATGCGTTTCTATGAAAGAGAAGCTGTCTGTTCCAACACTTCAATTCACTGTGCGAAGTGAATGGAGTGTTGCTTCACTTTCTAAATGCTGTCCTTTCAGAGAAAATCACTTTCCTTTGAAAGTGCCTTAAGCTACTTACAAGCATTCAACAGAAATTCACATGCATTTCTCTGAAAGAGAAGCAGTCTGTTCCAACACTTCAATTCACTGTGCGAAGTGAATGGACTTTGCTTCACTTTCTAAATGCTGTCCTTTCAGAAAAAATCACTTTCCTTTGAAAGTGCCTTAAGCTACTTACAAGCATTCACAAGAAACTCACATGCATTTTTCTGAAAGAAAAGCAGTCTGTTCCAACACTTCAATTCACTGTGCGTAATGAATGGAGTGTTGTTTCACTTTCTAAATGCTGTCCTTTCAGAAAAAATCACTTTCCTTTGAAAGTGCCTTAAGCTACTTACAAGCATTCAATAGAAATTCACATGTGTTTCTCTGAAAAAGAAGCAGTCTGTTCGAACACTTCAATTCACTGTGCGAAGTGAATGGAGTGTTGCTTCACTTTCTAAATGCTGTCCTTTAAGAGAAAATCACTTTCCTTTGAAAGTGCCTTAAGCTACTTACAAGCATTCACAAGAAACTCACATGCATTTTTCTGAAAGAGAAGCAGTCTGTTCCAACACTTCAATTCACTGTGCGTAGTGAATGGAGTGTTGCTTCACTTTCTAAATGCTGTCCTTTCAGAGAAAATCACTTTCCTTTGAAAGTGCCTTAAGCTACTTACAAGCATTCACAAAAAACTCATATCTGTTTCTCTGAAAGAGAAGTAGTCTGTTCCAACACTTCAATTCACTGTGCGAAGTGAATGGAGTGTTGTTTCATTTTCTAAATGCTGTCCTTTCAGAGAAAATCACTTTCCTTTGAAAGTGCCTTAAGCTACTTACAAGCAATCCACAGAAATTCACATGCGTTTCTCTGAAAGAGAAGCAGTCTGTTCCAACACTTCAATTCACTGTGCTAACTGAATGGAGTGTTGTTTCACTTTCTAAATGCTGTCCTTTCAGAGAAAATCACTTTCCTTTGAAAGTGCCTTAAGCTACTTACACACATTCACAGGAAACTCAAATGCGTTTCTATGAAAGAGAAGCTGTCTGTTCCAACACTTCAATTCACTGTGCGAAGTGAATGGAGTGTTGCTTCACTTTCTAAATGCTGTCCTTTCAGAGAAAATCACTTTCCTTTGAAAGTGTCTTAAGCTACTTACAAGCATTCAACAGAAATTCACATGCGTTTCACTGAAAGAGAAGCAGTCTGTTCCAACACTTCAATTCACTGTGCGAAGTGAATGGAGTGTTGCTTCACTTTCTAAATGCTGTCCTTTCAGAGAAAATCACTTTCCTTTGAAAGTGCCTTAAGCTACTTACAAGCATTCAACAGAAATTCACATGTATTTCACTGAAAGAGAAGCAGTCTGTTCCAACACTTCAATTCACTGTGCGAAGTGAATGGAGTGTTGTTTCACTTTCTAAATGCTGTCCTTTCAGAGAAAATCACTTTCCTTTGAAAGTGCCTTAAGCTACTTACAAGCATTCCACAGAAATTCACATGCGTTTCTCTGAAAAAGAAGCAGTCTGTTCCAACACTTCAATTTACTGTGCGAAGTGAATGGAGTGTTGCTTCACTTTCTAAATGCTGTACTTTCAGAGACAATCACTTTCCTTTGAAAGTGCCTTAAGCTACTTACAAGCATTCACAAGAAACTCACATGCATTTTTCTGAAAGAGAAGCAGTCTGTTCCAACACTTCAATTCACTGTGCGTAGTGAATGGAGTGTTGCTTCACTTTCTAAATGCTGTCCTTTCAGAGAAAATCACTTTCCTTTGAAAGTGCCTTAAGCTACTTACAAGCATTCAATAGAAATTCACATGTGTTTCTCTGAAAAAGAAGCAGTCTGTGTCAACACTTCAATTTACTGTGCGAAGTGAATGGAGTGTTGCTTCACTTTCTAAATGCTGTCCTTTCAGAGAAAATCACTTTCCTTTGAAAGTGCCTTAAGCTACTTACAAGCATTCCACAGAAATTCACATGCGTTCTCTGAAAAAGAAGCAGTCTGTTCCAACACTTCAATTTACTGTGCGAAGTGAATGGAGTGTTGCTTCACTTTCTAAATGCTGTACTTTCAGAGACAATCACTTTCCTTTGAAAGTGCCTTAAGCTACTTACAAGCATTCACAAGAAACTCACATGCATTTTTCTGAAAGAGAAGCAGTCTGTTCCAACACTTCAATTCACTGTGCGTAGTGAATGGAGTGTTGCTTCACTTTCCAAATGCTGTCCTTTCAGAGAAAATCACTTTCCTTTGAAAGTGCCTTAAGCTACTTACAAGCATTCAATAGAAATTCACATGTGTTTCTCTGAAAAAGAAGCAGTCTGTTCCAACACTTCAATTTACTGTGCGAAGTGAATGGAGTGTTGCTTCACTTTCTAAATGCTGTCCTTTCAGAGAAAATCACTTTCCTTTGAAAGTGCCTTAAGCTACTTACAAGCATTCACAAGAAACTCACATGCATTTTTCTGAAAGAGAAGCAGTCTGTTCCAACACTTCAATTCACTGTGCGTAGTGAATGGAGTGTTGCTTCACTTTCTAAATGCTGTCCTTTCAGAGAAAATCACTTTCCTTTGAAAGTGCCTTAAGCTACTTACAAGCATTCACAAAAAACTCATATCTGTTTCTCTGAAAGAGAAGTAGTCTGTTCCAACACTTCAATTCACTGTGCGAAGTGAATGGAGTGTTGTTTCATTTTCTAAATGCTGTCCTTTCAGAGAAAATCACTTTCCTTTGAAAGTGCCTTAAGCTACTTACATGCAATCCACAGAAATTCACATGCGTTTCTCTGAAAGAGAAGCAGTCTGTTCCAACACTTCAATTCACTGTGCTAACTGAATGGAGTGTTGTTTCACTTTCTAAATGCTGTCCTTTCAGAGAAAATCACTTTCCTTTGAAAGTGCCTTAAGCTACTTACACACATTCACAGGAAACTCAAATGCGTTTCTATGAAAGAGAAGCTGTCTGTTCCAACACTTCAATTTACTGTGCGAAGTGAATGGAGTGTTGCTTCACTTTCTAAATGCTGTCCTTTCAGAGAAAATCACTTTCCTTTGAAAGTGCCTTAAGCTACTTACAAGCATTCAACAGAAATTCACATGCGTTTCACTGAAAGAGAAGAAGTCTGTTCCAACACTTCAATTCACTGTGCGAAGTGAATGGAGTGTTGCTTCACTTTCTAAATGCTGTCCTTTCAGAGAAAATCACTTTCCTTTGAAAGTGCCTTAAGCTATTTACAAGCATTCAATAGAAATTCACATGTGTTTCTCTGAAAAAGAAGCAGTCTGTGTCAACACTTCAATTTACTGTGCGAAGTGAATGGAGTGTTGCTTCACTTTCTAAATGCTGTCCTTTCAGAGAAAATCACTTTCCTTTGAAAGTGCCTTAAGCTACTTACAAGCATTCCACAGAAATTCACATGCGTTCTCTGAAAAAGAAGCAGTCTGTTCCAACACTTCAATTTACTGTGCGAAGTGAATGGAGTGTTGCTTCACTTTCTAAATGCTGTACTTTCAGAGACAATCACTTTCCTTTGAAAGTGCCTTAAGCTACTTACAAGCATTCACAAGAAACTCACATGCATTTTTCTGAAAGAGAAGCAGTCTGTTCCAACACTTCAATTCACTGTGCGTAGTGAATGGAGTGTTGCTTCACTTTCTAAATGCTGTCCTTTCAGAGAAAATCACTTTCCTTTGAAAGTGCCTTAAGCTACTTACAAGCATTCAATAGAAATTCACATGTGTTTCTCTGAAAAAGAAGCAGTCTGTTCCAACACTTCAATTTACTGTGCGAAGTGAATGGAGTGTTGCTTCACTTTCTAAATGCTGTCCTTTCAGAGAAAATCACTTTCCTTTGAAAGTGCCTTAAGCTACTTACATGCAATCCACAGAAATTCACATGCGTTTCTCTGAAAGAGAAGCAGTCTGTTCCAACACTTCAATTCACTGTGCTAACTGAATGGAGTGTTGTTTCACTTTCTAAATGCTGTCCTTTCAGAGAAAATCACTTTCCTTTGAAAGTGCCTTAAGCTACTTACACACATTCACAGGAAACTCAAATGCGTTTCTATGAAAGAGAAGCTGTCTGTTCCAACACTTCAATTCACTGTGCGAAGTGAATGGAGTGTTGCTTCACTTTCTAAATGCTGTCCTTTCAGAGAAAATCACTTTCCTTTGAAAGTGCCTTAAGCTACTTACAAGCATTCAACAGAAATTCACATGCGTTTCACTGAAAGAGAAGAAGTCTGTTCCAACACTTCAATTCACTGTGCGAAGTGAATGGAGTGTTGCTTCACTTTCTAAATGCTGTCCTTTCAGAGAAAATCACTTTCCTTTGAAAGTGCCTTAAGCTACTTACAAGCATTCCACAGAAATTCACATGCGTTCTCTGAAAAAGAAGCAGTCTGTTCCAACACTTCAATTTACTGTGCGAAGTGAATGGAGTGTTGCTTCACTTTCTAAATGCTGTACTTTCAGAGACAATCACTTTCCTTTGAAAGTGCCTTAAGCTACTTACAAGCATTCACAAGAAACTCACATGCATTTTTCTGAAAGAGAAGCAGTCTGTTCCAACACTTCAATTCACTGTGCGTAGTGAATGGAGTGTTGCTTCATTTTCTAAATGCTGTCCTTTCAGAGAAAATCACTTTCCTTTGAAAGTGCCTTAAGCTACTTACAAGCATTCAATAGAAATTCACATGTGTTTCTCTGAAAAAGAAGCAGTCTATTCCAACACTTCAATTTACTGTGCGAAGTGAATGGAGTGTTGCTTCACTTTCTAAATGCTGTCCTTTCAGAGAAAATCACTTTCCTTTGAAAGTGCCTTAAGCTACTTACAAGCATTCACAAGAAACTCACATGCATTTTTCTGAAAGAGAAGCAGTCTGTTCCAACACTTCAATTCACTGTGCGTAGTGAATGGAGTGTTGCTTCACTTTCTAAATGCTGTCCTTTCAGAGAAAATCACTTTCCTTTGAAAGTGCCTTAAGCTACTTACAAGCATTCACAAAAAACTCATATCTGTTTCTCTGAAAGAGAAGTAGTCTGTTCCAACACTTCAATTCACTGTGCGAAGTGAATGGAGTGTTGTTTCATTTTCTAAATGCTGTCCTTTCAGAGAAAATCACTTTCCTTTGAAAGTGCCTTAAGCTACTTACATGCAATCCACAGAAATTCACATGCGTTTCTCTGAAAGAGAAGCAGTCTGTTCCAACACTTCAATTCACTGTGCTAACTGAATGGAGTGTTGTTTCACTTTCTAAATGCTGTCCTTTCAGAGAAAATCACTTTCCTTTGAAAGTGCCTTAAGCTACTTACACACATTCACAGGAAACTCAAATGCGTTTCTATGAAAGAGAAGCTGTCTGTTCCAACACTTCAATTCACTGTGCGAAGTGAATGGAGTGTTGCTTCACTTTCTAAATGCTGTCCTTTCAGAGAAAATCACTTTCCTTTGAAAGTGCCTTAAGCTACTTACAAGCATTCAACAGAAATTCACATGCATTTCTCTGAAAGAGAAGCAGTCTGTTCCAACACTTCAATTCACTGTGCGAAGTGAATGGACTTTGCTTCACTTTCTAAATGCTGTCCTTTCAGAAAAAATCACTTTCCTTTGAAAGTGCCTTAAGCTACTTACAAGCATTCACAAGAAACTCACATGCATTTTTCTGAAAGAAAAGCAGTCTGTTCCAACACTTCAATTCACTGTGCGTAATGAATGGAGTGTTGTTTCACTTTCTAAATGCTGTCCTTTCAGAAAAAATCACTTTCCTTTGAAAGTGCCTTAAGCTACTTACAAGCATTCAATAGAAATTCACATGTGTTTCTCTGAAAAAGAAGCAGTCTGCTCGAACACTTCAATTCACTGTGCGAAGTGAATGGAGTGTTGCTTCACTTTCTAAATGCTGTCCTTTAAGAGAAAATCACTTTCCTTTGAAAGTGCCTTAAGCTACTTACAAGCATTCACAAGAAACTCACATGCATTTTTCTGAAAGAGAAGCAGTCTGTTCCAACACTTCAATTCACTGTGCGTAGTGAATGGAGTGTTGCTTCACTTTCTAAATGCTGTCCTTTCAGAGAAAATCACTTTCCTTTGAAAGTGCCTTAAGCTACTTACAAGCATTCACAAAAAACTCATATCTGTTTCTCTGAAAGAGAAGTAGTCTGTTCCAACACTTCAATTCACTGTGCGAAGTGAATGGAGTGTTGTTTCATTTTCTAAATGCTGTCCTTTCAGAGAAAATCACTTTCCTTTGAAAGTGCCTTAAGCTACTTACAAGCAATCCACAGAAATTCACATGCGTTTCTCTGAAAGAGAAGCAGTCTGTTCCAACACTTCAATTCACTGTGCTAACTGAATGGAGTGTTGTTTCACTTTCTAAATGCTGTCCTTTCAGAGAAAATCACTTTCCTTTGAAAGTGCCTTAAGCTACTTACACACATTCACAGGAAACTCAAATGCGTTTCTATGAAAGAGAAGCTGTCTGTTCCAACACTTCAATTCACTGTGCGAAGTGAATGGAGTGTTGCTTCACTTTCTAAATGCTGTCCTTTCAGAGAAAATCACTTTCCTTTGAAAGTGTCTTAAGCTACTTACAAGCATTCAACAGAAATTCACATGCGTTTCACTGAAAGAGAAGCAGTCTGTTCCAACACTTCAATTCACTGTGCGAAGTGAATGGAGTGTTGCTTCACTTTCTAAATGCTGTCCTTTCAGAGAAAATCACTTTCCTTTGAAAGTGCCTTAAGCTACTTACAAGCATTCAACAGAAATTCACATGTATTTCACTGAAAGAGAAGCAGTCTGTTCCAACACTTCAATTCACTGTGCGAAGTGAATGGAGTGTTGTTTCACTTTCTAAATGCTGTCCTTTCAGAGAAAATCACTTTCCTTTGAAAGTGCCTTAAGCTACTTACAAGCATTCCACAGAAATTCACATGCATTTCTCTGAAAAAGAAGCAGTCTGTTCCAACACTTCAATTTACTGTGCGAAGTGAATGGAGTGTTGCTTCACTTTCTAAATGCTGTACTTTCAGAGACAATCACTTTCCTTTGAAAGTGCCTTAAGCTACTTACAAGCATTCACAAGAAACTCACATGCATTTTTCTGAAAGAGAAGCAGTCTGTTCCAACACTTCAATTCACTGTGCGTAGTGAATGGAGTGTTGCTTCACTTTCTAAATGCTGTCCTTTCAGAGAAAATCACTTTCCTTTGAAAGTGCCTTAAGCTACTTACAAGCATTCAATAGAAATTCACATGTGTTTCTCTGAAAAAGAAGCAGTCTGTGTCAACACTTCAATTTACTGTGCGAAGTGAATGGAGTGTTGCTTCACTTTCTAAATGCTGTCCTTTCAGAGAAAATCACTTTCCTTTGAAAGTGCCTTAAGCTACTTACAAGCATTCCACAGAAATTCACATGCGTTCTCTGAAAAAGAAGCAGTCTGTTCCAACACTTCAATTTACTGTGCGAAGTGAATGGAGTGTTGCTTCACTTTCTAAATGCTGTACTTTCAGAGACAATCACTTTCCTTTGAAAGTGCCTTAAGCTACTTACAAGCATTCACAAGAAACTCACATGCATTTTTCTGAAAGAGAAGCAGTCTGTTCCAACACTTCAATTCACTGTGCGTAGTGAATGGAGTGTTGCTTCACTTTCCAAATGCTGTCCTTTCAGAGAAAATCACTTTCCTTTGAAAGTGCCTTAAGCTACTTACAAGCATTCAATAGAAATTCACATGTGTTTCTCTGAAAAAGAAGCAGTCTGTTCCAACACTTCAATTTACTGTGCGAAGTGAATGGAGTGTTGCTTCACTTTCTAAATGCTGTCCTTTCAGAGAAAATCACTTTCCTTTGAAAGTGCCTTAAGCTACTTACAAGCATTCACAAGAAACTCACATGCATTTTTCTGAAAGAGAAGCAGTCTGTTCCAACACTTCAATTCACTGTGCGTAGTGAATGGAGTGTTGCTTCACTTTCTAAATGCTGTCCTTTCAGAGAAAATCACTTTCCTTTGAAAGTGCCTTAAGCTACTTACAAGCATTCACAAAAAACTCATATCTGTTTCTCTGAAAGAGAAGTAGTCTGTTCCAACACTTCAATTCACTGTGCGAAGTGAATGGAGTGTTGTTTCATTTTCTAAATGCTGTCCTTTCAGAGAAAATCACTTTCCTTTGAAAGTGCCTTAAGCTACTTACATGCAATCCACAGAAATTCACATGCGTTTCTCTGAAAGAGAAGCAGTCTGTTCCAACACTTCAATTCACTGTGCTAACTGAATGGAGTGTTGTTTCACTTTCTAAATGCTGTCCTTTCAGAGAAAATCACTTTCCTTTGAAAGTGCCTTAAGCTACTTACACACATTCACAGGAAACTCAAATGCGTTTCTATGAAAGAGAAGCTGTCTGTTCCAACACTTCAATTTACTGTGCGAAGTGAATGGAGTGTTGCTTCACTTTCTAAATGCTGTCCTTTCAGAGAAAATCACTTTCCTTTGAAAGTGCCTTAAGCTACTTACAAGCATTCAACAGAAATTCACATGCGTTTCACTGAAAGAGAAGAAGTCTGTTCCAACACTTCAATTCACTGTGCGAAGTGAATGGAGTGTTGCTTCACTTTCTAAATGCTGTCCTTTCAGAGAAAATCACTTTCCTTTGAAAGTGCCTTAAGCTATTTACAAGCATTCAATAGAAATTCACATGTGTTTCTCTGAAAAAGAAGCAGTCTGTGTCAACACTTCAATTTACTGTGCGAAGTGAATGGAGTGTTGCTTCACTTTCTAAATGCTGTCCTTTCAGAGAAAATCACTTTCCTTTGAAAGTGCCTTAAGCTACTTACAAGCATTCCACAGAAATTCACATGCGTTCTCTGAAAAAGAAGCAGTCTGTTCCAACACTTCAATTTACTGTGCGAAGTGAATGGAGTGTTGCTTCACTTTCTAAATGCTGTACTTTCAGAGACAATCACTTTCCTTTGAAAGTGCCTTAAGCTACTTACAAGCATTCACAAGAAACTCACATGCATTTTTCTGAAAGAGAAGCAGTCTGTTCCAACACTTCAATTCACTGTGCGTAGTGAATGGAGTGTTGCTTCACTTTCTAAATGCTGTCCTTTCAGAGAAAATCACTTTCCTTTGAAAGTGCCTTAAGCTACTTACAAGCATTCAATAGAAATTCACATGTGTTTCTCTGAAAAAGAAGCAGTCTGTTCCAACACTTCAATTTACTGTGCGAAGTGAATGGAGTGTTGCTTCACTTTCTAAATGCTGTCCTTTCAGAGAAAATCACTTTCCTTTGAAAGTGCCTTAAGCTACTTACAAGCATTCACAAGAAACTCACATGCATTTTTCTGAAAGAGAAGCAGTCTGTTCCAACACTTCAATTCACTGTGCGTAGTGAATGGAGTGTTGCTTCACTTTCTAAATGCTGTCCTTTCAGAGAAAATCACTTTCCTTTGAAAGTGCCTTAAGCTACTTACAAGCATTCACAAAAAACTCATATCTGTTTCTCTGAAAGAGAAGTAGTCTGTTCCAACACTTCAATTCACTGTGCGAAGTGAATGGAGTGTTGTTTCATTTTCTAAATGCTGTCCTTTCAGAGAAAATCACTTTCCTTTGAAAGTGCCTTAAGCTACTTACATGCAATCCACAGAAATTCACATGCGTTTCTCTGAAAGAGAAGCAGTCTGTTCCAACACTTCAATTCACTGTGCTAACTGAATGGAGTGTTGTTTCACTTTCTAAATGCTGTCCTTTCAGAGAAAATCACTTTCCTTTGAAAGTGCCTTAAGCTACTTACACACATTCACAGGAAACTCAAATGCGTTTCTATGAAAGAGAAGCTGTCTGTTCCAACACTTCAATTCACTGTGCGAAGTGAATGGAGTGTTGCTTCACTTTCTAAATGCTGTCCTTTCAGAGAAAATCACTTTCCTTTGAAAGTGCCTTAAGCTACTTACAAGCATTCAACAGAAATTCACATGCGTTTCACTGAAAGAGAAGAAGTCTGTTCCAACACTTCAATTCACTGTGCGAAGTGAATGGAGTGTTGCTTCACTTTCTAAATGCTGTCCTTTCAGAGAAAATCACTTTCCTTTGAAAGTGCCTTAAGCTACTTACAAGCATTCCACAGAAATTCACATGCGTTCTCTGAAAAAGAAGCAGTCTGTTCCAACACTTCAATTTACTGTGCGAAGTGAATGGAGTGTTGCTTCACTTTCTAAATGCTGTACTTTCAGAGACAATCACTTTCCTTTGAAAGTGCCTTAAGCTACTTACAAGCATTCACAAGAAACTCACATGCATTTTTCTGAAAGAGAAGCAGTCTGTTCCAACACTTCAATTCACTGTGCGTAGTGAATGGAGTGTTGCTTCACTTTCTAAATGCTGTCCTTTCAGAGAAAATCACTTTCCTTTGAAAGTGCCTTAAGCTACTTACAAGCATTCACAAAAAACTCATATCTGTTTCTCTGAAAGAGAAGTAGTCTGTTCCAACACTTCAATTCACTGTGCGAAGTGAATGGAGTGTTGTTTCATTTTCTAAATGCTGTCCTTTCAGAGAAAATCACTTTCCTTTGAAAGTGCCTTAAGCTACTTACAAGCATTCAATAGAAATTCACATGTGTTTCTCTGAAAAAGAAGCAGTCTATTCCAACACTTCAATTTACTGTGCGAAGTGAATGGAGTGTTGCTTCACTTTCTAAATGCTGTCCTTTCAGAGAAAATCACTTTCCTTTGAAAGTGCCTTAAGCTACTTACAAGCATTCACAAGAAACTCACATGCATTTTTCTGAAAGAGAAGCAGTCTGTTCCAACACTTCAATTCACTGTGCGTAGTGAATGGAGTGTTGCTTCACTTTCTAAATGCTGTCCTTTCAGAGAAAATCACTTTCCTTTGAAAGTGCCTTAAGCTACTTACAAGCATTCACAAAAAACTCATATCTGTTTCTCTGAAAGAGAAGTAGTCTGTTCCAACACTTCAATTCACTGTGCGAAGTGAATGGAGTGTTGTTTCATTTTCTAAATGCTGTCCTTTCAGAGAAAATCACTTTCCTTTGAAAGTGCCTTAAGCTACTTACATGCAATCCACAGAAATTCACATGCGTTTCTCTGAAAGAGAAGCAGTCTGTTCCAACACTTCAATTCACTGTGCTAACTGAATGGAGTGTTGTTTCACTTTCTAAATGCTGTCCTTTCAGAGAAAATCACTTTCCTTTGAAAGTGCCTTAAGCTACTTACACACATTCACAGGAAACTCAAATGCGTTTCTATGAAAGAGAAGCTGTCTGTTCCAACACTTCAATTCACTGTGCGAAGTGAATGGAGTGTTGCTTCACTTTCTAAATGCTGTCCTTTCAGAGAAAATCACTTTCCTTTGAAAGTGCCTTAAGCTACTTACAAGCATTCAACAGAAATTCACATGCATTTCTCTGAAAGAGAAGCAGTCTGTTCCAACACTTCAATTCACTGTGCGAAGTGAATGGACTTTGCTTCACTTTCTAAATGCTGTCCTTTCAGAGACAATCACTTTCCTTTGAAAGTGCCTTAAGCTACTTACAAGCATTCACAAGAAACTCACATGCATTTTTCTGAAAGAAAAGCAGTCTGTTCCAACACTTCAATTCACTGTGCGTAATGAATGGAGTGTTGTTTCACTTTCTAAATGCTGTCCTTTCAGAAAAAATCACTTTCCTTTGAAAGTGCCTTAAGCTACTTACAAGCATTCAATAGAAATTCACATGTGTTTCTCTGAAAAAGAAGCAGTCTGTTCGAACACTTCAATTCACTGTGCGAAGTGAATGGAGTGTTGCTTCACTTTCTAAATGCTGTCCTTTAAGAGAAAATCACTTTCCTTTGAAAGTGCCTTAAGCTACTTACAAGCATTCACAAGAAACTCACATGCATTTTTCTGAAAGAGAAGCAGTCTGTTCCAACACTTCAATTCACTGTGCGTAGTGAATGGAGTGTTGCTTCACTTTCTAAATGCTGTCCTTTCAGAGAAAATCACTTTCCTTTGAAAGTGCCTTAAGCTACTTACAAGCATTCACAAAAAACTCATATCTGTTTCTCTGAAAGAGAAGTAGTCTGTTCCAACACTTCAATTCACTGTGCGAAGTGAATGGAGTGTTGTTTCATTTTCTAAATGCTGTCCTTTCAGAGAAAATCACTTTCCTTTGAAAGTGCCTTAAGCTACTTACAAGCAATCCACAGAAATTCACATGCGTTTCTCTGAAAGAGAAGCAGTCTGTTCCAACACTTCAATTCACTGTGCTAACTGAATGGAGTGTTGTTTCACTTTCTAAATGCTGTCCTTTCAGAGAAAATCACTTTCCTTTGAAAGTGCCTTAAGCTACTTACACACATTCACAGGAAACTCAAATGCGTTTCTATGAAAGAGAAGCTGTCTGTTCCAACACTTCAATTCACTGTGCGAAGTGAATGGAGTGTTGCTTCACTTTCTAAATGCTGTCCTTTCAGAGAAAATCACTTTCCTTTGAAAGTGTCTTAAGCTACTTACAAGCATTCAACAGAAATTCACATGCGTTTCACTGAAAGAGAAGCAGTCTGTTCCAACACTTCAATTCACTGTGCGAAGTGAATGGAGTGTTGCTTCACTTTCTAAATGCTGTCCTTTCAGAGAAAATCACTTTCCTTTGAAAGTGCCTTAAGCTACTTACAAGCATTCAACAGAAATTCACATGTATTTCACTGAAAGAGAAGCAGTCTGTTCCAACACTTCAATTCACTGTGCGAAGTGAATGGAGTGTTGTTTCACTTTCTAAATGCTGTCCTTTCAGAGAAAATCACTTTCCTTTGAAAGTGCCTTAAGCTACTTACAAGCATTCCACAGAAATTCACATGCGTTTCTCTGAAAAAGAAGCAGTCTGTTCCAACACTTCAATTTACTGTGCGAAGTGAATGGAGTGTTGCTTCACTTTCTAAATGCTGTACTTTCAGAGACAATCACTTTCCTTTGAAAGTGCCTTAAGCTACTTACAAGCATTCACAAGAAACTCACATGCATTTTTCTGAAAGAGAAGCAGTCTGTTCCAACACTTCAATTCACTGTGCGTAGTGAATGGAGTGTTGCTTCACTTTCTAAATGCTGTCCTTTCAGAGAAAATCACTTTCCTTTGAAAGTGCCTTAAGCTACTTACAAGCATTCAATAGAAATTCACATGTGTTTCTCTGAAAAAGAAGCAGTCTGTGTCAACACTTCAATTTACTGTGCGAAGTGAATGGAGTGTTGCTTCACTTTCTAAATGCTGTCCTTTCAGAGAAAATCACTTTCCTTTGAAAGTGCCTTAAGCTACTTACAAGCATTCCACAGAAATTCACATGCGTTCTCTGAAAAAGAAGCAGTCTGTTCCAACACTTCAATTTACTGTGCGAAGTGAATGGAGTGTTGCTTCACTTTCTAAATGCTGTACTTTCAGAGACAATCACTTTCCTTTGAAAGTGCCTTAAGCTACTTACAAGCATTCACAAGAAACTCACATGCATTTTTCTGAAAGAGAAGCAGTCTGTTCCAACACTTCAATTCACTGTGCGTAGTGAATGGAGTGTTGCTTCACTTTCTAAATGCTGTCCTTTCAGAGAAAATCACTTTCCTTTGAAAGTGCCTTAAGCTACTTACAAGCATTCAATAGAAATTCACATGTGTTTCTCTGAAAAAGAAGCAGTCTGTTCCAACACTTCAATTTACTGTGCGAAGTGAATGGAGTGTTGCTTCACTTTCTAAATGCTGTCCTTTCAGAGAAAATCACTTTCCTTTGAAAGTGCCTTAAGCTACTTACAAGCATTCACAAGAAACTCACATGCATTTTTCTGAAAGAGAAGCAGTCTGTTCCAACACTTCAATTTACTGTGCGTAGTGAATGGAGTGTTGCTTCACTTTCTAAATGCTGTCCTTTCAGAGAAAATCACTTTCCTTTGAAAGTGCCTTAAGCTACTTACAAGCATTCACAAAAAACTCATATCTGTTTCTCTGAAAGAGAAGTAGTCTGTTCCAACACTTCAATTCACTGTGCGAAGTGAATGGAGTGTTGTTTCATTTTCTAAATGCTGTCCTTTCAGAGAAAATCACTTTCCTTTGAAAGTGCCTTAAGCTACTTACATGCAATCCACAGAAATTCACATGCGTTTCTCTGAAAGAGAAGCAGTCTGTTCCAACACTTCAATTCACTGTGCTAACTGAATGGAGTGTTGTTTCACTTTCTAAATGCTGTCCTTTCAGAGAAAATCACTTTCCTTTGAAAGTGCCTTAAGCTACTTACACACATTCACAGGAAACTCAAATGCGTTTCTATGAAAGAGAAGCTGTCTGTTCCAACACTTCAATTTACTGTGCGAAGTGAATGGAGTGTTGCTTCACTTTCTAAATGCTGTCCTTTCAGAGAAAATCACTTTCCTTTGAAAGTGCCTTAAGCTACTTACAAGCATTCCACAGAAATTCACATGCGTTCTCTGAAAAAGAAGCAGTCTGTTCCAACACTTCAATTTACTGTGCGAAGTGAATGGAGTGTTGCTTCACTTTCTAAATGCTGTACTTTCAGAGACAATCACTTTCCTTTGAAAGTGCCTTAAGCTACTTACAAGCATTCAACAGAAATTCACATGCGTTTCACTGAAAGAGAAGAAGTCTGTTCCAACACTTCAATTCACTGTGCGAAGTGAATGGAGTGTTGCTTCACTTTCTAAATGCTGTCCTTTCAGAGAAAATCACTTTCCTTTGAAAGTGCCTTAAGCTACTTACAAGCATTCAATAGAAATTCACATGTGTTTCTCTGAAAAAGAAGCAGTCTGTGTCAACACTTCAATTTACTGTGCGAAGTGAATGGAGTGTTGCTTCACTTTCTAAATGCTGTCCTTTCAGAGAAAATCACTTTCCTTTGAAAGTGCCTTAAGCTACTTACAAGCATTCCACAGAAATTCACATGCGTTCTCTGAAAAAGAAGCAGTCTGTTCCAACACTTCAATTTACTGTGCGAAGTGAATGGAGTGTTGCTTCACTTTCTAAATGCTGTACTTTCAGAGACAATCACTTTCCTTTGAAAGTGCCTTAAGCTACTTACAAGCATTCACAAGAAACTCACATGCATTTTTCTGAAAGAGAAGCAGTCTGTTCCAACACTTCAATTCACTGTGCGTAGTGAATGGAGTGTTGCTTCACTTTCTAAATGCTGTCCTTTCAGAGAAAATCACTTTCCTTTGAAAGTGCCTTAAGCTACTTACAAGCATTCAATAGAAATTCACATGTGTTTCTCTGAAAAAGAAGCAGTCTGTTCCAACACTTCAATTTACTGTGCGAAGTGAATGGAGTGTTGCTTCACTTTCTAAATGCTGTCCTTTCAGAGAAAATCACTTTCCTTTGAAAGTGCCTTAAGCTACTTACAAGCATTCACAAGAAACTCACATGCATTTTTCTGAAAGAGAAGCAGTCTGTTCCAACACTTCAATTCACTGTGCGTAGTGAATGGAGTGTTGCTTCACTTTCTAAATGCTGTCCTTTCAGAGAAAATCACTTTCCTTTGAAAGTGCCTTAAGCTACTTACAAGCATTCACAAAAAACTCATATCTGTTTCTCTGAAAGAGAAGTAGTCTGTTCCAACACTTCAATTCACTGTGCGAAGTGAATGGAGTGTTGTTTCATTTTCTAAATGCTGTCCTTTCAGAGAAAATCACTTTCCTTTGAAAGTGCCTTAAGCTACTTACATGCAATCCACAGAAATTCACATGCGTTTCTCTGAAAGAGAAGCAGTCTGTTCCAACACTTCAATTCACTGTGCTAACTGAATGGAGTGTTGTTTCACTTTCTAAATGCTGTCCTTTCAGAGAAAATCACTTTCCTTTGAAAGTGCCTTAAGCTACTTACACACATTCACAGGAAACTCAAATGCGTTTCTATGAAAGAGAAGCTGTCTGTTCCAACACTTCAATTCACTGTGCGAAGTGAATGGAGTGTTGCTTCACTTTCTAAATGCTGTCCTTTCAGAGAAAATCACTTTCCTTTGAAAGTGCCTTAAGCTACTTACAAGCATTCAACAGAAATTCACATGCGTTTCACTGAAAGAGAAGAAGTCTGTTCCAACACTTCAATTCACTGTGCGAAGTGAATGGAGTGTTGCTTCACTTTCTAAATGCTGTCCTTTCAGAGAAAATCACTTTCCTTTGAAAGTGCCTTAAGCTACTTACAAGCATTCAACAGAAATTCACATGCATTTCACTGAAAGAGAAGCAGTCTGTTCCAACACTTCAATTCACTGTGCGAAGTGAATGGAGTGTTGCTTCACTTTCTAAATGCTGTCCTTTCAGAGAAAATCACTTTCCTTTGAAAGTGCCTTAAGCTACTTACATGCATTCCACAGAAATTCACATGCGTTTCTCTGAAAAAGAAGCAGTCTGTTCCAACACTTCAATTCACTGTGCGAAGTGAATGGAGTGTTGCTTCACTTTCTAAATGCTGTCCTTTCAGAGACAATCACTTTCCTTTGAAAGTGCCTTAAGCTACTTACAAGCATTCACAAGAAACTCACATGCATTTTTCTGAAAGAGAAGCAGTCTGTTCCAACACTTCAATTCACTGTGCGTAGTGAATGGAGTGTTGCTTCACTTTCTAAATGCTGTCCTTTCAGAGAAAATCACTTTCCTTTGAAAGTGCCTTAAGCTACTTACAAGCATTCACAAGAAACTCACATGCATTTTTCTGAAAGAGAAGCAGTCTGTTCCAACACTTCAATTCACTGTGCGTAGTGAATGGAGTGTTGCTTCACTTTCTAAATGCTGTCCTTTCAGAGAAAATCACTTTCCTTTGAAAGTGCCTTAAGCTACTTACAAGCATTCACAAAAAACTCATATCTGTTTCTCTGAAAGAGAAGTAGTCTGTTCCAACACTTCAATTCACTGTGCGAAGTGAATGGAGTGTTGTTTCATTTTCTAAATGCTGTCCTTTCAGAGAAAATCACTTTCCTTTGAAAGTGCCTTAAGCTACTTACAAGCAATCCACAGAAATTCACATGCGTTTCTCTGAAAGAGAAGCAGTCTGTTCCAACACTTCAATTCACTGTGCTAACTGAATGGAGTGTTGTTTCACTTTCTAAATGCTGTCCTTACAGAGAAAATCACTTTCCTTTGAAAGTGCCTTAAGCTACTTACACACATTCACAGGAAACTCAAATGCGTTTCTATGAAAGAGAAGCTGTCTGTTCCAACACTTCAATTCACTGTGCGAAGTGAATGGAGTGTTGCTTCACTTTCTAAATGCTGTCCTTTCAGAGAAAATCACTTTCCTTTGAAAGTGCCTTAAGCTACTTACAAGCATTCAACAGAAATTCACATGCGTTTCACTGAAAGAGAAGCAGTCTGTTCCAACACTTCAATTCACTGTGCGAAGTGAATGGAGTGTTGCTTCACTTTCTAAATGCTGTCCTTTCAGAGAAAATCACTTTCCTTTGAAAGTGCCTTAAGCTACTTACAAGCATTCAACAGAAATTCACATGTATTTCACTGAAAGAGAAGCAGTCTGTTCCAACACTTCAATTCACTGTGCGAAGTGAATGGAGTGTTGTTTCACTTTCTAAATGCTGTCCTTTCAGAGAAAATCACTTTCCTTTGAAAGTGCCTTAAGCTACTTACAAGCATTCCACAGAAATTCACATGCGTTTCTCTGAAAAAGAAGCAGTCTGTTCCAACACTTCAATTTACTGTGCGAAGTGAATGGAGTGTTGCTTCACTTTCTAAATGCTGTACTTTCAGAGACAATCACTTTCCTTTGAAAGTGCCTTAAGCTACTTACAAGCATTCACAAGAAACTCACATGCATTTTTCTGAAAGAGAAGCAGTCTGTTCCAACACTTCAATTCACTGTGCGTAGTGAATGGAGTGTTGCTTCACTTTCTAAATGCTGTCCTTTCAGAGAAAATCACTTTCCTTTGAAAGTGCCTTAAGCTACTTACAAGCATTCAATAGAAATTCACATGTGTTTCTCTGAAAAAGAAGCAGTCTGTGTCAACACTTCAATTTACTGTGCGAAGTGAATGGAGTGTTGCTTCACTTTCTAAATGCTGTCCTTTCAGAGAAAATCACTTTCCTTTGAAAGTGCCTTAAGCTACTTACAAGCATTCCACAGAAATTCACATGCGTTTCTCTGAAAAAGAAGCAGTCTGTTCCAACACTTCAATTTACTGTGCGAAGTGAATGGAGTGTTGCTTCACTTTCTAAATGCTGTACTTTCAGAGACAATCACTTTCCTTTGAAAGTGCCTTAAGCTACTTACAAGCATTCACAAGAAACTCACATGCATTTTTCTGAAAGAGAAGCAGTCTGTTCCAACACTTCAATTCACTGTGCGTAGTGAATGGAGTGTTGCTTCACTTTCTAAATGCTGTCCTTTCAGAGAAAATCACTTTCCTTTGAAAGTGCCTTAAGCTACTTACAAGCATTCAATAGAAATTCACATGTGTTTCTCTGAAAAAGAAGCAGTCTGTTCCAACACTTCAATTTACTGTGCGAAGTGAATGGAGTGTTGCTTCACTTTCTAAATGCTGTCCTTTCAGAGACAATCACTTTCCTTTGAAAGTGCCTTAAGCTACTTACAAGCATTCACAAGAAACTCACATGCATTTTTCTGAAAGAGAAGCAGTCTGTTCCAACACTTCAATTCACTGTGCGTAGTGAATGGAGTGTTGCTTCACTTTCTAAATGCTGTCCTTTCAGAGAAAATCACTTTCCTTTGAAAGTGCCTTAAGCTACTTACAAGCATTCAACAGAAATTCACATGTGTTTCTCTGAAAAAGAAGCAGTCTGTTCCAACACTTCAATTTACTGTGCGAAGTGAATGGAGTGTTGCTTCACTTTCTAAATGCTGTCCTTTCAGAGAAAATCACTTTCCTTTGAAAGTGCCTTAAGCTACTTACAAGCATTCCACAGAAATTCACATGCGTTTCTCTGAAAAAGAAGCAGTCTGTTCCAACACTTCAATTTACTGTGCGAAGTGAATGGAGTGTTGCTTCACTTTCTAAATGCTGTCCTTTCAGAGAAAATCACTTTCCTTTGAAAGTGCCTTAAGCTACTTACAAGCATTCACAAGAAACTCACATGCATTTTTCTGAAAGAGAAGCAGTCTGTTCCAACACTTCAATTCACTGTGCGTAGTGAATGGAGTGTTGCTTCACTTTCTAAATGCTGTCCTTTCAGAGAAAATCACTTTCCTTTGAAAGTGCCTTAAGCTACTTACAAGCATTCACAAAAAACTCATATCTGTTTCTCTGAAAGAGAAGTAGTCTGTTCCAACACTTCAATTCACTGTGCGAAGTGAATGGAGTGTTGTTTCATTTTCTAAATGCTGTCCTTTCAGAGAAAATCACTTTCCTTTGAAAGTGCCTTAAGCTACTTACAAGCAATCCACAGAAATTCACATGCGTTTCTCTGAAAGAGAAGCAGTCTGTTCCAACACTTCAATTCACTGTGCTAACTGAATGGAGTGTTGTTTCACTTTCTAAATGCTGTCCTTTCAGAGAAAATCACTTTCCTTTGAAAGTGCCTTAAGCTACTTACACACATTCACAGGAAACTCAAATGCGTTTCTATGAAAGAGAAGCTGTCTGTTCCAACACTTCAATTCACTGTGCGAAGTGAATGGAGTGTTGCTTCACTTTCTAAATGCTGTCCTTTCAGAGAAAATCACTTTCCTTTGAAAGTGCCTTAAGCTACTTACAAGCATTCAACAGAAATTCACATGCGTTTCACTGAAAGAGAAGAAGTCTGTTCCAACACTTCAATTCACTGTGCGAAGTGAATGGAGTGTTGCTTCACTTTCTAAATGCTGTCCTTTCAGAGAAAATCACTTTCCTTTGAAAGTGCCTTAAGCTACTTACAAGCATTCAACAGAAATTCACATGCATTTCACTGAAAGAGAAGCAGTCTGTTCCAACACTTCAATTCACTGTGCGAAGTGAATGGAGTGTTGCTTCACTTTCTAAATGCTGTCCTTTCAGAGAAAATCACTTTCCTTTGAAAGTGCCTTAAGCTACTTACATGCATTCCACAGAAATTCACATGCGTTTCTCTGAAAAAGAAGCAGTCTGTTCCAACACTTCAATTCACTGTGCGAAGTGAATGGAGTGTTGCTTCACTTTCTAAATGCTGTCCTTTCAGAGACAATCACTTTCCTTTGAAAGTGCCTTAAGCTACTTACAAGCATTCACAAGAAACTCACATGCATTTTTCTGAAAGAGAAGCAGTCTGTTCCAACACTTCAATTCACTGTGCGTAGTGAATGGAGTGTTGCTTCACTTTCTAAATGCTGTCCTTTCAGAGAAAATCACTTTCCTTTGAAAGTGCCTTAAGCTACTTACAAGCATTCACAAGAAACTCACATGCATTTTTCTGAAAGAGAAGCAGTCTGTTCCAACACTTCAATTCACTGTGCGTAGTGAATGGAGTGTTGCTTCACTTTCTAAATGCTGTCCTTTCAGAGAAAATCACTTTCCTTTGAAAGTGCCTTAAGCTACTTACAAGCATTCACAAAAAACTCATATCTGTTTCTCTGAAAGAGAAGTAGTCTGTTCCAACACTTCAATTCACTGTGCGAAGTGAATGGAGTGTTGTTTCATTTTCTAAATGCTGTCCTTTCAGAGAAAATCACTTTCCTTTGAAAGTGCCTTAAGCTACTTACAAGCAATCCACAGAAATTCACATGCGTTTCTCTGAAAGAGAAGCAGTCTGTTCCAACACTTCAATTCACTGTGCTAACTGAATGGAGTGTTGTTTCACTTTCTAAATGCTGTCCTTTCAGAGAAAATCACTTTCCTTTGAAAGTGCCTTAAGCTACTTACACACATTCACAGGAAACTCAAATGCGTTTCTATGAAAGAGAAGCTGTCTGTTCCAACACTTCAATTCACTGTGCGAAGTGAATGGAGTGTTGCTTCACTTTCTAAATGCTGTCCTTTCAGAGAAAATCACTTTCCTTTGAAAGTGCCTTAAGCTACTTACAAGCATTCAACAGAAATTCACATGCGTTTCACTGAAAGAGAAGCAGTCTGTTCCAACACTTCAATTCACTGTGAGAAGTGAATGGAGTGTTGCTTCACTTTCTAAATGCTGTCCTTTCAGAGAAAATCACTTTCCTTTGAAAGTGCCTTAAGCTACTTACAAGCATTCAACAGAAATTCACATGTATTTCACTTAAAGAGAAGCAGTCTGTTCCAACACTTCAATTCACTGTGCGAAGTGAATGGAGTGTTGTTTCACTTTCTAAATGCTGTCCTTTCAGAGAAAATCACTTTCCTTTGAAAGTGCCTTAAGCTACTTACAAGCATTCCACAGAAATTCACATGCGTTTCTCTGAAAAAGAAGCAGTCTGTTCCAACACTTCAATTTACTGTGCGAAGTGAATGGAGTGTTGCTTCACTTTCTAAATGCTGTACTTTCAGAGACAATCACTTTCCTTTGAAAGTGCCTTAAGCTACTTACAAGCATTCACAAGAAACTCACATGCATTTTTCTGAAAGAGAAGCAGTCTGTTCCAACACTTCAATTCACTGTGCGTAGTGAATGGAGTGTTGCTTCACTTTCTAAATGCTGTCCTTTCAGAGAAAATCACTTTCCTTTGAAAGTGCCTTAAGCTACTTACAAGCATTCAATAGAAATTCACATGTGTTTCTCTGAAAAAGAAGCAGTCTGTTCCAACACTTCAATTTACTGTGCGAAGTGAATGGAGTGTTGCTTCACTTTCTAAATGCTGTCCTTTCAGAGAAAATCACTTTCCTTTGAAAGTGCCTTAAGCTACTTACAAGCATTCCACAGAAATTCACATGCGTTTCTCTGAAAAAGAAGCAGTCTGTTCCAACACTTCAATTTACTGTGCGAAGTGAATGGAGTGTTGCTTCACTTTCTAAATGCTGTACTTTCAGAGACAATCACTTTCCTTTGAAAGTGCCTTAAGCTACTTACAAGCATTCACAAGAAACTCACATGCATTTTTCTGAAAGAGAAGCAGTCTGTTCCAACACTTCAATTCACTGTGCGTAGTGAATGGAGTGTTGCTTCACTTTCTAAATGCTGTCCTTTCAGAGAAAATCACTTTCCTTTGAAAGTGCCTTAAGCTACTTACAAGCATTCAATAGAAATTCACATGTGTTTCTCTGAAAAAGAAGCAGTCTGTCCCAACACTTCAATTTACTGTGCGAAGTGAATGGAGTGTTGCTTCACTTTCTAAATGCTGTCCTTTCAGAGAAAATCACTTTCCTTTGAAAGTGCCTTAAGCTACTTACAAGCATTCACAAGAAACTCACATGCATTTTTCTGAAAGAGAAGCAGTCTGTTCCAACACTTCAATTCACTGTGCGTAGTGAATGGAGTGTTGCTTCACTTTCTAAATGCTGTCCTTTCAGAGACAATCACTTTCCTTTGAAAGTGCCTTAAGCTACTTACAAGCATTCACAAAAAACTCATATCTGTTTCTCTGAAAGAGAAGTAGTCTGTTCCAACACTTCAATTCACTGTGCGAAGTGAATGGAGTGTTGTTTCATTTTCTAAATGCTGTCCTTTCAGAGAAAATCACTTTCCTTTGAAAGTGCCTTAAGCTACTTACAAGCAATCCACAGAAATTCACATGCGTTTCTCTGAAAGAGAAGCAGTCTGTTCCAACACTTCAATTCACTGTGCTAACTGAATGGAGTGTTGTTTCACTTTCTAAATGCTGTCCTTTCAGAGAAAATCACTTTCCTTTGAAAGTGCCTTAAGCTACTTACACACATTCACAGGAAACTCAAATGCGTTTCTATGAAAGAGAAGCTGTCTGTTCCAACACTTCAATTCACGGTGCGAAGTGAATGGAGTGTTGCTTCACTTTCTAAATGCTGTCCTTTCAGAGAAAATCACTTTCCTTTGAAAGTGCCTTAAGCTACTTACAAGCATTCAACAGAAATTCACATGCGTTTCACTGAAAGAGAAGCAGTCTGTTCCAACACTTCAATTCACTGTGCGAAGTGAATGGAGTGTTGTTTCACTTTCTAAATGCTGTCCTTTCAGAGAAAATCACTTTCCTTTGAAAGTGCCTTAAGCTACTTACAAGCATTCCACAGAAATTCACATGCGTTTCTCTGAAAAAGAAGCAGTCTGTTCCAACACTTCAATTTACTGTGCGAAGTGAATGGAGTGTTGCTTCACTTTCTAAATGCTGTACTTTCAGAGACAATCACTTTCCTTTGAAAGTGCCTTAAGCTACTTACAAGCATTCACAAGAAACTCACATGCATTTTTCTGAAAGAGAAGCAGTCTGTTCCAACACTTCAATTCACTGTGCGTAGTGAATGGAGTGTTGCTTCACTTTCTAAATGCTGTCCTTTCAGAGAAAATCACTTTCCTTTGAAAGTGCCTTAAGCTACTTACAAGCATTCAATAGAAATTCACATGTGTTTCTCTGAAAAAGAAGCAGTCTGTTCCAACACTTCAATTTACTGTGCGAAGTGAATGGAGTGTTGCTTCACTTTCTAAATGCTGTCCTTTCAGAGAAAATCACTTTCCTTTGAAAGTGTCTTAAGCTACTTACAAGCATTCCACAGAAATTCACATGCGTTTCTCTGAAAAAGAAGCAGTCTGTTCCAACACTTCAATTTACTGTGCTAAGTGAATGGAGTGTTGCTTCACTTTCTAAATGCTGTACTTTCAGAGACAATCACTTTCCTTTGAAAGTGCCTTAAGCTACTTACAAGCATTCACAAGAAACTCACATGCATTTTTCTGAAAGAGAAGCAGTCTGTTCCAACACTTCAATTCACTGTGCGTAGTGAATGGAGTGTTGCTTCACTTTCTAAATGCTGTCCTTTCAGAGAAAATCACTTTCCTTTGAAAGTGCCTTAAGCTACTTACAAGCATTCAATAGAAATTCACATGTGTTTCTCTGAAAAAGAAGCAGTCTGTTCCAACACTTCAATTCACTGTGCGAAGTGAATGGAGAGTTGCTTCACTTTCTAAATGCTGTCCTTTCAGAGAAAATCACTTTCCTTTGAAAGTGCCTTAAGCTACTTACAAGCATTCACAAGAAACTCACATGCATTTTTCTGAAAGAGAAGCAGTCTGTTCCAACACTTCAATTCACTGTGCGTAGTGAATGGAGTGTTGCTTCACTTTCTAAATGCTGTCCTTTCAGAGAAAATCACTTTCCTTTGAAAGTGCCTTAAGCTACTTACAAGCATTCACAAAAAACTCATATCTGTTTCTCTGAAAGAGAAGTAGTCTGTTCCAACACTTCAATTCACTGTGCGAAGTGAATGGAGTGTTGTTTCATTTTCTAAATGCTGTCCTTTCAGAGAAAATCACTTTCCTTTGAAAGTGCCTTAAGCTACTTACAAGCAATCCACAGAAATTCACATGCGTTTCTCTGAAAGAGAAGCAGTCTGTTCCAACACTTCAATTCACTGTGCTAACTGAATGGAGTGTTGTTTCACTTTCTAAATGCTGTCCTTTCAGAGAAAATCACTTTCCTTTGAAAGTGCCTTAAGCTACTTACACACATTCACAGGAAACTCAAATGCGTTTCTATGAAAGAGAAGCTGTCTGTTCCAACACTTCAATTCACTGTGCGAAGTGAATGGAGTGTTGCTTCACTTTCTAAATGCTGTCCTTTCAGAGAAAATCACTTTCCTTTGAAAGTGCCTTAAGCTACTTACAAGCATTCAACAGAAATTCACATGCGTATCACTGAAAGAGAAGCAGTCTGTTCCAACACTTCAATTCACTGTGCGAAGTGAATGGAGTGTTGCTTCACTTTCTAAATGCTGTCCTTTCAGAGAAAATCACTTTCCTTTGAAAGTGCCTTAAGCTACTTACAAGCATTCAACAGAAATTCACATGCGTTTCACTGAAAGAGAAGCAGTCTGTTCCAACACTTCAATTCACTGTGCTAACTGAATGGAGTGTTGTTTCACTTTCTAAATGCTGTCCTTTCGGAGAAAATCACTTTCCTTTGAAAGTGCCTTAAGCTACTTACAAGCATTCACAAGAAACTCACATGCATTTTTCTGAAAGAGAAGCAGTCTGTTCCAACTCTTCAATTCACTGTGCGTAGTGAATGGAGTGTTGCTTCACTTTCTAAATGCTGTCCTTTCAGAGAAAATCACTTTCCTTTGAAAGTGCCTTAAGCTACTTAAAAGCATTCACAAAAAACTCATATCTGTTTCTCTGAAAGAGAAGTAGTCTGTTCCAACACTTCAATTCACGATGCGAAGTGAATGGAGTGTTGTTTCATTTTCTAAATGCTGTCCTTTCAGAGAAAATCACTTTCCTTTGAAAGTGCCTTAGGCTACTTACAAGCATTACACAGAAATTCACATGCGTTTCTCTGAAAGAGAAGCAGTCTGTTCCAACACTTCAATTCACTGTGCTAACTGAATGGAGAGTTGTTTCACTTTCTAAATGCTGTCCTTTCAGAGAAAATCACTTTCCTTTGAACGTGCCTTAAGCTACTTACACACATTCACAGGAAACTCAAATGCGTTTCTATGAAAGAGAAGCTGTCTGTTCCAACACTTCAATTCACTGTGCGAAGTGAATGGAGTGTTGCTTCACTTTCCAAATGCTGTCCTTTCAGAGAAAATCACTTTCCTTTGAAAGTGATTTAAGCTACTTACAAGCATTCAACAGAAATTCACATGTGTTTCACTGAAAGAGAAGAAGTCTGTTCCAACACTTCAATTCACTGTGCGAAGTGAATGGAGTGTTGCTTCACTTTCTAAATGCTGTCCTTTCAGAGAAAATCACTTTCCTTTGAAAGTGCCTTAAGCTACTTACAAGCATTCAACAGAAATTCACATGCATTTCACTGAAAGAGAAGCAGTCTGTTCCAACACTTCAATTCACTGTGCGACGTGAATGGAGTGTTGCTTCACTTTCTAAATGCTGTCCTTTCAGAGAAAATCACTTTCCTTTGAAAGTGCCTTAAGCTACTTACATGCATTCCACAGAAATTCACATGCGTTTCTCTGAAAAAGAAGCAGTCTGTTCCAACACTTCAATTCACTGTGCGAAGTGAATGGAGTGTTGCTTCACTTTCTAAATGCTGTCCTTTCAGAGACAATCACTTTCCTTTGAAAGTGCCTTAAGCTACTTACAAGCATTCACAAGAAACTCACATGCATTTTTCTGAAAGAGAAGCAGTCTGTTCCAACACTTCAATTCACTGTGCGTAGTGAATGGAGTGTTGCTTCACTTTCTAAATGCTGTCCTTTCAGAGAAAATCACTTTCCTTTGAGAGTGCCTTAAGCTACTTACAAGCATTCAGTAGAAATTCACATGTGTTTCTCTGAAAAAGAAGCAGTCTGTTCCAACACTTCAACTCACTGTGCGAAGTGAATGGAGTGTTGCTTCACTTTCTAAATGCTGTCCTTTCAGAGAAAATCACTTTCCTTTGAAAGTGCCTTAAGCTACTTACAAGCATTCACAAAGAACTCATATCTGTTTCTCTGAAAGAGAAGTAGTCTGTTCCAACACTTCAATACACTATGCAAAGTGAATGGAGTGTTGTTTCACTTTCTAAATGCTGTCCTTTCAGAGAAAATCACTTTCCTTTGAAAGTGCCTTAAGCTACTTACACACATTCACAGGAAACTCAAATGCGTTTCTATGAAAGAGAAGCTGTCTGTTCCAACACTTCAATTCACTGTGCGAAGTGAATGGAGTGTTGATTCACTTTCCAAATGCTGTCCTTTCAGAGAAAATCACTTTCCTTTGAAAGTGCTTTAAGCTACTTACAAGCATTCAACAGAAATTCACATGTGTTTCACTGAAAGAGAAGAAGTCTGTTCCAACACTTCAATTCACTGTGCGAAGTGAATGGAGTGTTGCTTCACTTTCTAAATGCTGTCCTTTCAGAGAAAATCACTTTCCTTTGAAAGTGCCTTAAGCTACTTACAAGCATTCAACAGAAATTCACATGCATTTCACTGAAAGTGAAGCAGTCTGTTCCAACACGTCAATTCACTGTGCGAAGTGAATGGAGTGTTGCTTCACTTTCTAAATGCTGTCCTTTCAGAGAAAATCACTTTCCTTTGAAAGTGCCTTAAGCTACTTACAAGCATTCACAAGAAACTCACATGCATTTTTCTGAAAGAGAAGCAGTCTGTTCCAACACTTCAATTCACTGTGCGTAGTGAATGGAGTGTTGCTTCACTTTCTAAATGCTGTCCTTTCAGAGAAAATCACTTTCCTTTGAAAGTGCCTTAAGCTACTTACAAGCATTCAATAGAAATTCACATGTGTTTCTCTGAAAAAGAAGCATTCTGTTCCAACATTTCAATTCACTTTGCGAAGTGAATGGAGTGTTGCTTCACTTTCTAAATGCTGTCCTTTCAGAGAAAACCACTTTCCTTTGAAAGTGCCTTAAGCTACTTACATGCATTCCACAGAAATTCACATGCGTTTCTCTGAAAAAGAAGCAGTCTGTTCCAACACTTCAATTCACTGTGCGAAGTGAATGGAGTGTTGCTTCACTTTCTAAATGCTGTCCTTTCAGAGACAATCACTTTCCTTTGAAAGTGCCTTAAGCTACTTACAAGCATTCACAAGAAACTCACATGCATTTTTCTAAAAGAGAAGCAGTCTGTTCCAACACTTCAATTCACTGTGCGTAGTGAATGGAGTGTTGCTTCACTTTCTAAATGCTGTCCTTTCAGAGAAAATCACTTTCCTTTGAAAGTACCTTAAGCTACTTACAAGCATTCAGTAGAAATTCACATGTGTTTCTCTGAAAAAGAAGCAGTCTGTTCCAACACTTCAATTCACTGTGCGAAGTGAATGGAGTGTTGCTTCACTTTCTAAATGCTGTCCTTTCAGAGACAATCACTTTCCTTTGAAAGTGCCTTAGGCTACTTACAAGCATTACACAGAAATTCACATGCGTTTCTCTGAAAGAGAAGCAGTCTGTTCCAACACTTCAATTCACTGTGCTAACTGAATGGAGAGTTGTTTCACTTTCTAAATGCTGTCCTTTCAGAGAAAATCACTTTCCTTTGAACGTGCCTTAAGCTACTTACACACATTCACAGGAAACTCAAATGCGTTTCTATGAAAGAGAAGCTGTCTGTTCCAACACTTCAATTCACTGTGCGAAGTGAATGGAGTGTTGCTTCACTTTCCAAATGCTGTCCTTTCAGAGAAAATCACTTTCCTTTGAAAGTGATTTAAGCTACTTACAAGCATTCAACAGAAATTCACATGTGTTTCACTGAAAGAGAAGAAGTCTGTTCCAACACTTCAATTCACTGTGCGAAGTGAATGGAGTGTTGCTTCACTTTCTAAATGCTGTCCTTTCAGAGAAAATCACTTTCCTTTGAAAGTGCCTTAAGCTACTTACAAGCATTCAACAGAAATTCACATGCATTTCACTGAAAGAGAAGCAGTCTGTTCCAACACTTCAATTCACTGTGCGAAGTGAATGGAGTGTTGCTTCACTTTCTAAATGCTGTCCTTTCAGAGAAAATCACTTTCCTTTGAAAGTGCCTTAAGCTACTTACATGCATTCCACAGAAATTCACATGCGTTTTTCTGAAAAAGAAGCAGTCTGTTCCAACACTTCAATTCACTGTGCGAAGTGAATGGAGTGTTGCTTCACTTTCTAAATGCTGTCCTTTCAGAGACAATCACTTTCCTTTGAAAGTGCCTTAAGCTACTTACAAGCATTCACAAGAAACTCACATGCATTTTTCTGAAAGAGAAGCAGTCTGTTCCAACACTTCAATTCACTGTGCGTAGTGAATGGAGTGTTGCTTCACTTTCTAAATGCTGTCCTTTCAGAGAAAATCACTTTCCTTTGAGAGTGCCTTAAGCTACTTACAAGCATTCAGTAGAAATTCACATGTGTTTCTCTGAAAAAGAAGCAGTCTGTTCCAACACTTCAATTCACTGTGCGAAGTGAATGGAGTGTTGCTTCACTTTCTAAATGCTGTCCTTTCAGAGAAAATCACTTTCCTTTGAAAGTGCCTTAAGCTACTTACAAGCATTCACAAAGAACTCATATCTGTTTCTCTGAAAGAGAAGTAGTCTGTTCCAACACTTCAATTCACTATGCAAAGTGAATGGAGTGTTGTTTCACTTTCTAAATGCTGTCCTTTCAGAGAAAATCACTTTCCTTTGAAAGTGCCTTAAGCTACTTACACACATTCACAGGAAACTCAAATGCGTTTCTATGAAAGAGAAGCTGTCTGTTCCAACACTTCAATTCACTGTGCGAAGTGAATGGAGTGTTGATTCACTTTCCAGATGCTGTCCTTTCAGAGAAAATCACTTTCCTTTGAAAGTGCTTTAAGCTACTTACAAGTATTCAACAGAAATTCACATGTGTTTCACTGAAAGAGAAGAAGTCTGTTCCAACACTTCAATTCACTGTGCGAAGTGAATGGAGTGTTGCTTCACTTTCTAAATGCTGTCCTTTCAGAGAAAATCACTTTCCTTTGAAAGTGCCTTAAGCTACTTACAAGCATTCAACAGAAATTCACATGCATTTCACTGAAAGTGAAGCAGTCTGTTCCAACACTTCAATTCACTGTGCGAAGTGAATGGAGTGTTGCTTCACTTTCTAAATGCTGTCCTTTCAGAGAAAATCACTTTCCTTTGAAAGTGCCTTAAGCTACTTACAAGCATTCACAAGAAACTCACATGCATTTTTCTGAAAGAGAAGCAGTCTGTTCCAACACTTCAATTCACTGTGCGTAGTGAATGGAGTGTTGCTTCACTTTCTAAATGCTGTCCTTTCAGAGAAAATCACTTTCCTTTGAAAGTGCCTTAAGCTACTTACAAGCATTCAATAGAAATTCACATGTGTTTCTCTGAAAAAGAAGCATTCTGTTCCAACATTTCAATTCACTATGCGAAGTGAATGGAGTGTTGCTTCACTTTCTAAATGCTGTCCTTTCAGAGAAAATCACTTTCCTTTGAAAGTGCCTTAAGCTACTTACAAGCATTCCACAGAAATTCACATGCATTTCACTGAAAGAGAAGCAGTCTGTTCCAACACTTCAATTCACTGTGCGAAGTGAATGGAGTGTTGCTTCACTTTCTAAATGCTGTCCTTTCAGAGAAAATCACTTTCCTTTGAAAGTGCCTTAAGCTACTTACATGCATTCCACAGAAATTCACATGCGTTTCTCTGAAAAAGAAGCAGTCTGTTCCAACACTTCAATTCACTGTGCGAAGTGAATGGAGTGTTGCTTCACTTTCTAAATGCTGTCCTTTCAGAGACAATCACTTTCCTTTGAAAGTGCCTTAAGCTACTTACAAGCATTCACAAGAAACTCACATGCATTTTTCTAAAAGAGAAGCAGTCTGTTCCAACACTTCAATTCACTGTGCGTAGTGAATGGAGTGTTGCTTCACTTTCTAAATGCTGTCCTTTCAGAGAAAATCACTTTCCTTTGAGAGTGCCTTAAGCTACTTACAAGCATTCAGTAGAAATTCACATGTGTTTCTCTGAAAAAGAAGCAGTCTGTTCCAACACTTCAATTCACTGTGCGAAGTGAATGGAGTGTTGCTTCACTTTCTAAATGCTGTCCTTTCAGAGACAATCACTTTCCTTTGAAAGTGCCTTAGGCTACTTACAAGCATTACACAGAAATTCACATGCGTTTCTCTGAAAGAGAAGCAGTCTGTTCCAACACTTCAATTCACTGTGCGAAGTGAATGGAGTGTTGTTTCACTTTCTAAATGCTGTCCTTTTAGAGAAAATCACTTTCCTTTGAACGTGCCTTAAGCTACTTACACACATTCACAGGAAACTCAAATGCGTTTCTATGAAAGAGAAGCTGTCTGTTCCAACACTTCAATTCACTGTGCGAAGTGAATGGAGTGTTGCTTCACTTTCCAAATGCTGTCCTTTCAGAGAAAATCACTTTCCTTTGAAAGTGATTTAAGCTACTTACAAGCATTCAACAGAAATTCACATGTGTTTCACTGAAAGAGAAGAAGTCTGTTCCAACACTTCAATTCACTGTGCGAAGTGAATGGAGTGTTGCTTCACTTTCTAAATGCTGTCCTTTCAGAGAAAATCACTTTCCTTTGAAAGTGCCTTAAGCTACTTACAAGCATTCAACAGAAATTCACATGCATTTCACTGAAAGAGAAGCAGTCTGTTCCAACACTTCAATTCACTGTGCGAAGTGAATGGAGTGTTGCTTCACTTTCTAAATGCTGTCCTTTCAGAGAAAATCACTTTCCTTTGAAAGTGCCTTAAGCTACTTACATGCATTCCACAGAAATTCACATGCGTTTCTCTGAAAAAGAAGCAGTCTGTTCCAACACTTCAATTCACTGTGCGAAGTGAATGGAGTGTTGCTTCACTTTCTAAATGCTGTCCTTTCAGAGACAATCACTTTCCTTTGAAAGTGCCTTAAGCTACTTACAAGCATTCACAAGAAACTCACATGCATTTTTCTGAAAGAGAAGCAGTCTGTTCCAACACTTCAATTCACTGTGCGTAGTGAATGGAGTGTTGCTTCACTTTCTAAATGCTGTCCTTTCAGAGAAAATCACTTTCCTTTGAGAGTGCCTTAAGCTACTTACAAGCATTCAGTAGAAATTCACATGTGTTTCTCTGAAAAAGAAGCAGTCAGTTCCAACACTTCAATTCACTGTGCGAAGTGAATGGAGTGTTGCTTCACTTTCTAAATGCTGTCCTTTCAGAGAAAATCACTTTCCTTTGAAATTGCCTTAAGCTACTTACAAGCATTCACAAAGAACTCATATCTGTTTCTCTGAAAGAAAAGTAGTCTGTTCCAACACTTCAATTCACTATGCAAAGTGAATGGAGTGTTGTTTCACTTTCTAAATGCTGTCCTTTCAGAGAAAATCACTTTCCTTTGAAAGTGCCTTAAGCTACTTACACACATTCACAGGAAACTCAAATGCGTTTCTATGAAAGAGAAGCTGTCTGTTCCAACACTTCAATTCACTCTGCGAAGTGAATGGAGTGTTGATTCACTTTCCAAATGCTGTCCTTTCAGAGAAAATCACTTTCCTTTGAAAGTGCTTTAAGCTACTTACAAGCATTCAACAGAAATTCACATGTGTTTCACTGAAAGAGAAGAAGTCTGTTCCAACACTTCAATTCACTGTGCGAAGTGAATGGAGTGTTGCTTCACTTTCTAAATGCTGTCCTTTCAGAGAAAATCACTTTCCTTTGAAAGTGCCTTAAGCTACTTACAAGCATTCAACAGAAATTCACATGCATTTCACTGAAAGTGAAGCAGTCTGTTCCAACACTTCAATTCACTGTGCGAAGTGAATGGAGTGTTGCTTCACTTTCTAAATGCAGTCCTTTCAGAGAAAATCACTTTCCTTTGAAAGTGCCTTAAGCTACTTACAAGCATTCACAAGAAACTCACATGCATTTTTCTGAAAGAGAAGCAGTCTGTTCCAACACTTCAATTCACTGTGCGTAGTGAATGGAGTGTTGCTTCACTTTCTAAATGCTGTCCTTTCAGAGAAAATCACTTTCCTTTGAAAGTGCCTTAAGCTACTTACAAGCATTCAATAGAAATTCACATGTGTTTCTCTGAAAAAGAAGCATTCTGTTCCAACATTTCAATTCACTTTGCGAAGTGAATGGAGTGTTGCTTCACTTTCTAAATGCTGTCCTTTCAGAGAAAATCACTTTCCTTTGAAAGTGCCTTAAGCTACTTACAAGCATTCCACAGAAATTCACATGCATTTCACTGAAAGAGAAGCAGTCTGTTCCAACACTTCAATTCACTGTGCGAAGTGAATGGAGTGTTGCTTCACTTTCTAAATGCTGTCCTTTCAGAGAAAATCACTTTCCTTTGAAAGTGCCTTAAGCTACTTACATGCATTCCACAGAAATTCACATGCGTTTCTCTGAAAAAGAAGCAGTCTGTTCCAACACTTCAATTCACTGTGCGAAGTGAATGGAGTGTTGCTTCACTTTCTAAATGCTGTCCTTTCAGAGACAATCACTTTCCTTTGAAAGTGCCTTAAGCTACTTACAAGCATTCACAAGAAACTCACATGCATTTTTCTAAAAGAGAAGCAGTCTGTTCCAACACTTCAATTCACTGTGCGTAGTGAATGGAGTGTTGCTTCACTTTCTAAATGCTGTCCTTTCAGAGAAAATCACTTTCCTTTGAGAGTGCCTTAAGCTACTTACAAGCATTCAGTAGAAATTCACATGTGTTTCTCTGAAAAAGAAGCAGTCTGTTCCAACACTTCAATTCACTGTGTGAAGTGAATGGAGTGTTGCTTCACTTTCTAAATGCTGTCCTTTCAGAGACAATCACTTTCCTTTGAAAGTGCCTTAAGCTACTTACAAGCATTCACAAGAAACTCACATGCATTTTTCTAAAAGAGAAGCAGTCTGTTCCAACACTTCAATTCACTGTGCGTAGTGAATGGAGTGTTGCTTCACTTTCTAAATGCTGTCCTTTCAGAGAAAATCACTTTCCTTTGAGAGTGCCTTAAGCTACTTACAAGCATTCAGTAGAAATTCACATGTGTTTCTCTGAAAAAGAAGCACTCTGTTCCAACACTTCAATTCACTCTGCGAAGTGAATGGAGTGTTGCTTCACTTTCTAAATGCTGTCCTTTCAGAGAAAATCACTTTCCTTTGAAAGTGCCTTAAGCTACTTACAAGCATTCACAAGAAACTCACATGCATTTTTCTGAAAGAGAAGCAGTCTGTTCCAACACTTCAATTCACTGTGCGTAGTGAATGGAGTGTTGCTTCACTTTCTAAATGCTGTCCTTTCAGAGAAAATCACTTTCCTTTGAAAGTGCCTTAAGCTACTTAAAAGCATTCACAAAAAACTCATATCTGTTTCTCTGAAAGAGAAGTAGTCTGTTCCAACACTTCAATTCACGGTGCGAAGTGAATGGAGTGTTGTTTCATTTTCTAAATGCTGTCCTTTCAGAGAAAATCACTTTCCTTTGAAAGTGCCTTAAGCTACTTACAAGCATTCCACAGAAATTCACATGCGTTTCTCTGAAAGAGAAGCAGTCTGTTCCAACACTTCAATTCACTGTGCTAACTGAATGGAGTGTTGTTTCACTTTCTAAATGCTGTCCTTTCAGAGAAAATCACTTTCCTTTGAAAGTGCCTTAAGCTACTTACAAGCATTCACAAGAAACTCACATGCATTTTTCTGAAAGAGAAGCAGTCTGTTCCAACTCTTCAATTCACTGTGCGTAGTGAATGGAGTGTTGCTTCACTTTCTAAATGATGTCCTTTCAGAGAAAATCACTTTCCTTTGAAAGTGCCTTAAGCTACTTAAAAGCATTCACAAAAAACTCATATCTGTTTCTCTGAAAGAGAAGTAGTCTGTTCCAACACTTCAATTCACGGTGCGAAGTGAATGGAGTGTTGTTTCATTTTCTAAATGCTGTCCTTTCAGAGAAAATCGCTTTCCTTTGAAAGTGCCTTAAGCTACTTACAAGCATTCCACAGAAATTCACATGCGTTTCTCTGAAAGAGAAGCAGTCTGTTCCAACACTTCAATTCACTGTGCTAACTGAATGGAGAGTTGTTTCACTTTCTAAATGCTGTCCTTTCAGAGAAAATCACTTTCCTTTGAACGTGCCTTAAGCTACTTACACACATTCACAGGAAACTCAAATGCGTTTCTATGAAAGAGAAGCTGTCTGTTCCAACACTGCAATTCACTGTGCGAAGTGAATGGAGTGTTGCTTCACCTTCTAAATCCTGTCCTTTCAGAGAAAATCACTTTCCTTTGAATGTTCCTTAGGCTACTTACAAGCATTCAACAGAAATTCACATGCGCTTCACTGAAAGAGAAGCAGTCTGTTCCAACTCTTCAATTCACTGTGCAAAGTGAATGGAGGCTTGCTTCACTTTCTAAATGCTGTCCTTTCAGAGAAAATCACTTTCCTTTGAAAGTGCCTTAAGCTACTTACACACATTCACAGGAAACTCAAATGCGTTTCTATGAAAGAGAAGCTGTCTGTTCCAACACTTCAATTCACTGTGCGAAGTGAATGGAGTGTTGCTTCACTTTCTAAATGCTGTCCTTTCAGAGACAATCACTTTCCTTTGAAAGTGCTTTAAGCTACTTACAAGCATTCAACAGAAATTCACATGTGTTTCACTGAAAGAGAAGAAGTCTGTTCCAACACTTCAATTCACTGTGCGAAGTGAATGGAGTGCTGCTTCACTTTCTAAATGCTGTCCTTTCAGAGAAAATCACTTTCCTTTGAAAGTGCCTTAAGCTACTTACAAGCATTCAATAGAAATTCACGTTTCTCTGAAAAAGAAGCATTCTGTCCCAACACTTCAATTCACTTTGCGAAGTGAATGGAGTGTTGCTTCACTTTCTAAATGCTGTCCTTTCAGAGAAAATCACTTTCCTTTGAAAGTGCCTTAAGCTACTTACAAGCATTCCACAGAAATTCACATGCGTTTCTCTGAAAGAGAAGCAGTCTGCTCCAACACTTCAATTCACTGTGCTAAGTGAATGGAGTGTTGTTTCACTTTCTAAATGCTGTCCTTTCAGAGAAAATCTCTTTCCTTTGAAAGTGCCTTAAGCTACTTACAAGCATTCAATAGAAATTCACATGTGTTTCTCTGAAAAAAAAGCAGTCTGTTCCAGCACTTCAATTCACTGTGCGAAGTGAATGGAGTGTTGCTTCACTTCCGAAATCCTGTCCTATCAGAGAAAATCACTTTCCTTTGAAAGTGCCTCAAGCTACTTACAAGCATTCACAAGAAACTCACATGCATTTTTCTGAAAGAGAAGCAGTCTGTTCCAACACTTCAATTCACTGTGCGTAGTGAATGGAGTGTTGCTTCACTTTCTAAATGCTGTCCTTTCAGAGAAAATCACTTTCCTTTGAAAGTGCCTTAAGCTACTTACAAGCATTCACAAAAAACTCATATCTGTTTCTCTGAAAGAGAAGTAGTCTGTTCCAACACTTCAATTCACTGTGCGAAGTGAATGGAGTGTTGTTTCATTTTCTAAATGCTGTCCTTTCAGAGAAAATCACTTTCCTTTGAAAGTGCCTTAAGCTACTTACAAGCAATCCACAGAAATTCACATGCGTTTCTCTGAAAGAGAAGCAGTCTGTTCCAACACTTCAATTCACTGTGCTAACTGAATGGAGTGTTGTTTCACTTTCTAAATGCTGTCCTTTCAAGAAAATCACTTTCCTTTGAAAGTGCCTTAAGCTACTTACACACATTCACAGGAAACTCAAATGCGTTTCTGTGAAAGAGAAGCTATCTGTTCCAACACTTCAATTCACTGTGCGAAGTGAATGGAGTGTTGCTTCACTTTCTAAATGCTGTCCTTTCAGAGAAAATCACTTTCCTTTGAAAGTGCCTTAAGCTACTTACACACATTCACAGGAAACTCAAATGCGTTTCTATGAAAAAGAAGCTGTCTGTTCCAACACTTCAATTCACTGTGCGAAGTGAATGGAGTGTTGCTTCACTTTCTAAATGCTGTCCTTTCAGAGACAATCACTATCCTTTGAAAGTGCCTTAAGCTACTTACAAGCATTCAACAGAAATTCACATGTGTTTCACTGAAAGAGAAGCAGTCTGTTCCAACACTTCAATTCACTGTGCGAAGTGAATGGAGTGTTGCTTCACTTTCTAAATGCTGTCCTTTAAGAGAAAATCACTTTCCTTTGAAAGTGCCTTAAGCTACTTACAAGCATTCAACAGAAATTCACATGCATTTTTCTGAAAGTGAAGCAGTCTGTTCCAACACTTCAATTCACTGTGCGAAGTGAATGGTGTGCTGCTTCACTTTCTAAATGCTGTCCTTTCAGAGAAAATCACTTTCCTTTGAAAGTGCCTTTAGCTACTTACAAGCATTCCACAGAAATTCACATGCGTTTCTCTGAAAAAGAAGCAGTCTGTTCCAACACTTCAATTCACTGTGCGAAGTGAATGGAGTGTTGCTTCAGTTTCTAAATGCTGTCCTTTCAGAGAAAATCACTTTCCTTTGAAAGTGCCTTAAGCTACTTACAAGCATTCACAAGAAACTCACATGCATTTTTCTGAAAGAGAAGCAGTCTGTTCCAACACTTCAATTCACTGTGCGTAGTGAATGAAGTGTTGCTTCACTTTCTAAATGCTGTCCTTTCAGAGAAAATCACTTTCCTTTGAAAGTGCCTTAAGCTACTTACAAGCATTCAATAGAAATTCACATGTGTTTCTCTGAAAAAGAAGCATTCTGTTCCAAAACTTCAATTCACTTTGCGAAGTGAATGGAGTGTTGCTTCACTTTCTAAATGCTGTCCTTTCAGAGAAAATCACTTTCCTTTGAAAGTGCCTTAAGCTACTTACAAGCATTCCACAGAAATTCACATTCGTTTCTCTGAAAGAGAAGCAGTCTGCTCCAACACTTCAATTCACTGTGCGAAGTGAATGGAGTGTTGCTTCACTTTCGAAATGCTGTCCTTTCAGAGAAAATCACTTTCCTTTGAAAGTGCCTCAAGCTACTTACAAGCATTCACAAGAAACTCACATGCATTTTTCTGAAAGAGAAGCAGTCTGTTCCAACACTTCAATTCACTGTGCGTAGTGAATGGAGTGTTGCTTCACTTTCTAAATGCTGTCCTTTCAGAGAAAATCACTTTTTTTTGACAGTGCCTTAAGCTACTTACAAGCATTCACAAAAAACTCATATCTGTTTCTCTGAAAGAGAAGTAGTCTGTTCCAACACTTCAATTCACTGTGCGAAGTGAATGGAGTGTTGTTTCATTTTCTAAATGCTGTCCTTTCAGAGAAAATCACTTTCCTTTGAAAGTGCCTTAAGCTACTTACAAGCAATCCACAGAAATTCACATGCGTTTCTCTGAAAGAGAAGCAGTCTGTTCCAACACTTCAATTCACTGTGCTAACTGAATGGAGTGTTGTTTCACTTTCTAAATGCTGTCCTTTCAAGAAAATCACTTTCCTTTGAAAGTGCCTTAAGCTACTTACACACATTCACAGGAAACTCAAATGCGTTTCTGTGAAAGAGAAGCTATCTGTTCCAACACTTCAATTCACTGTGCGAAGTGAATGGAGTGTTGCTTCACTTTCTAAATGCTGTCCTTTCAGAGACATTCACTATCCTTTGAAAGTGCCTTAAGCTACTTACAAGCATTCAACAGAAATTCACATGTGTTTCACTGAAAGAGAAGCAGTCTGTTCCAACACTTCAATTCACTGTGCGAAGTGAATGGAGTGTTGCTTCACTTTCTAAATGCTGTCCTTTCAGAGAAAATCACTTTCCTTTGAAAGTGCCTTAAGCTACTTACAAGCATTCAACAGAAATTCACATGCATTTTTCTGAAAGAGAAGCAGTCTGTTCCAACACTTCAATTCACTGTGCGAAGTGAATGGAGTGCTGCTTCACTTTCTAAATGCTGTCCTTTCAGAGAAAATCACTTTCCTTTGAAAGTGCCTTTAGCTACTTACAAGCATTCCACAGAAATTCACATGCGTTTCTCTGAAAAAGAAGCAGTCTGTTCCAACACTTCAATTCACTGTGCGAAGTGAATGGAGTGTTGCTTCAGTTTCTAAATGCTGTCCTTTCAGAGAAAATCACTTTCCTTTGAAAGTGCCTTAAGCTACTTACAAGCATTCACAGGAAACTCACATGCATTTTTCTGAAAGAGAAGCAGTCTGTTCCAACACTTCAATTCACTGTGCGTAGTGAATGGAGTGTTGCTTCAGTTTCTAAATGCTGTCTTTTCAGAGAAAATCACTTTCCTTTGAAAGTGCCTTAAGCTGCTTAAAAGCATTCACAAAAAACTCATATCTGTTTCTCTGAAAGAGAAGTAGTCTGTTCCAACACTTCAATTCACGGTGCGAAGTGAATGGAGTGTTGTTTCATTTTCTAAATGCTGTCCTTTCAGAGAAAATCACTTTCCTTTGAAAGTGCCTTAAGCTTCTTACAAGCATTCCACAGAAATTCACATGCGTTTCTCTGAAAGAGAAGCAGTCTGTTCCAACACTTCAATTCACTGTGCTAACTTAATGGAGTGTTGTTTCACTTTCTAAATGCTGTCCTTTCAGAGAAAATCACTTTCCTTTGAAAGTGCCTTAGGCTACTTACAAGCATTCAACAGAAATTCACATGCGCTACACATTCACAGGAAACTCAAATGCGTTTCTATGAAAGAGAAGCTGTCTCTTCCAACACAGCAATTCACTGTGCGAAGTGAATGGAGTGTTCCTTCACCTTCTAAATCCTGTCCTTTCAGAGAAAATCACTTTCCTTTGAACGTGCCTTAGGCTGCTTACAAGCATTCAACAGAAATTCACATGCGCTTCACTGAAAGAGAAGCAGTCTGTTCCAACACTTCAATTCACTGTGCAAAGTGAATGGAGTGTTGCTTCACTTTCTATATGCTCTCCTTTTAGAGAAAATCACTCTCTTTTGAAAATGCCTTAAGCTACATACAAGCATTCAGAAGAACTCACATGCATTTTTCTGAAAGAGAAGCAGTTTGTTCCAACACTTCAATTCACTGTGCGAAGTGAATGGAGTGTTGTTTCACTTTCTAAATGCTGTCCTTTCAGAGAAAATCACTTTCCTTTGAAAGTGCCTTAAGCTACTTACAGGCATTCCACAGAAATTCACATGCGTTTCTCTGAAAGAGAAGCAGTCAGTTCCAACACTTCAATTCACTGTGCGTAGTGAATGGAGTGTTGCTTCACTTTCTAAATGCTGTCCTTTCAGAGAAAATCACTTTCCTTTGAAAGTGCCTTAAGCTACTTACAAGCATTCACAAAAAACTCATATCTGTTTCTCTGAAAGAGAAGTAGTCTGTTCCAACACTTCAATTCACTGTGCGAAGTGAATGGAGTGTTGTTTCATTTTCTAAATGCTGTCCTTTCAGAGAAAATCACTTTCCTTTGAAAGTGCCTTAAGCTTCTTACAAGCATTCCACAGAAATTCACATGCGTTTCTCTGAAAGAGAAGCAGTCTGTTCCAACACTTCAATTCACTGTGCTAACTTAATGGAGTGTTGTTTCACTTTCTAAATGCTGTCCTTTCAGAGAAAATCACTTTCCTTTGAAAGTGCCTTAGGCTACTTACAAGCATTCAACAGAAATTCACATGCGCTACACATTCACAGGAAACTCAAATGCGTTTCTATGAAAGAGAAGCTGTCTCTTCCAACACTGCAATTCACTGTGCGAAGTGAATGGAGTGTTCCTTCACCTTCTAAATCCTGTCCTTTCAGAGAAAATCACTTTCCTTTGAACGTGCCTTAGGCTGCTTACAAGCATTCAACAGAAATTCACATGCGCTTCACTGAAAGAGAAGCAGTCTGTTCCAACACTTCAATTCACTGTGCAAAGTGAATGGAGTGTTGCTTCACTTTCTATATGCTCTCCTTTTAGAGAAAATCACTCTCTTTTGAAAATGCCTTAAGCTACATACAAGCATTCAGAAGAACTCACATGCATTTTTCTGAAAGAGAAGCAGTTTGTTCCAACACTTCAATTCACTGTGCGAAGTGAATGGAGTGTTGTTTCACTTTCTAAATGCTGTCCTTTCAGAGAAAATCACTTTCCTTTGAAAGTGCCTTAAGCTACTTACAGGCATTCCACAGAAATTCACATGCGTTTCTCTGAAAGAGAAGCAGTCTGTTCCAACACTTCAATTCACTGTGCGTAGTGAATGGAGTGTTGCTTCACTTTCTAAATGCTGTCCTTTCAGAGAAAATCACTTTCCTTTGAAAGTGCCTTAAGCTACTTACAAGCATTCACAAAAAACTCATATCTGTTTCTCTGAAAGAGAAGTAGTCTGTTCCAACACTTCAATTCACTGTGCGAAGTGAATGGAGTGTTGTTTCATTTTCTAAATGCTGTCCTTTCAGAGAAAATCACTTTCCTTTGAAAGTGCCTTAAGCTACTTACAAGCAATCCACAGAAATTCACATGCGTTTCTCTGAAAGAGAAGCAGTCTGTTCCAACACTTCAATTCACTGTGCTAACTGAATGGAGTGTTGTTTCACTTTCTAAATGCTGTCCTTTCAAGAAAATCACTTTCCTTTGAAAGTGCCTTAAGCTACTTACACACATTCACAGGAAACTCAAATGCGTTTCTGTGAAAGAGAAGCTATCTGTTCCAACACTTCAATTCACTGTGCGAAGTGAATGGAGTGTTGCTTCACTTTCTAAATGCTGTCCTTTCAGAGACATTCACTATCCTTTGAAAGTGCCTTAAGCTACTTACAAGCATTCAACAGAAATTCACATGTGTTTCACTGAAAGAGAAGCAGTCTGTTCCAACACTTCAATTCACTGTGCGAAGTGAATGGAGTGTTGCTTCACTTTCTAAATGCTGTCCTTTCAGAGAAAATCACTTTCCTTTGAAAGTGCCTTAAGCTACTTACAAGCATTCAACAGAAATTCACATGCATTTTTCTGAAAGAGAAGCAGTCTGTTCCAACACTTCAATTCACTGTGCGAAGTGAATGGAGTGCTGCTTCACTTTCTAAATGCTGTCCTTTCAGAGAAAATCACTTTCCTTTGAAAGTGCCTTTAGCTACTTACAAGCATTCCACAGAAATTCACATGCGTTTCTCTGAAAAAGAAGCAGTCTGTTCCAACACTTCAATTCACTGTGCGAAGTGAATGGAGTGTTGCTTCAGTTTCTAAATGCTGTCCTTTCAGAGAAAATCACTTTCCTTTGAAAGTGCCTTAAGCTACTTACAAGCATTCACAGGAAACTCACATGCATTTTTCTGAAAGAGAAGCAGTCTGTTCCAACACTTCAATTCACTGTGCGTAGTGAATGGAGTGTTGCTTCAGTTTCTAAATGCTGTCTTTTCAGAGAAAATCACTTTCCTTTGAAAGTGCCTTAAGCTGCTTAAAAGCATTCACAAAAAACTCATATCTGTTTCTCTGAAAGAGAAGTAGTCTGTTCCAACACTTCAATTCACGGTGCGAAGTGAATGGAGTGTTGTTTCATTTTCTAAATGCTGTCCTTTCAGAGAAAATCACTTTCCTTTGAAAGTGCCTTAAGCTTCTTACAAGCATTCCACAGAAATTCACATGCGTTTCTCTGAAAGAGAAGCAGTCTGTTCCAACACTTCAATTCACTGTGCTAACTTAATGGAGTGTTGTTTCACTTTCTAAATGCTGTCCTTTCAGAGAAAATCACTTTCCTTTGAAAGTGCCTTAGGCTACTTACAAGCATTCAACAGAAATTCACATGCGCTACACATTCACAGGAAACTCAAATGCGTTTCTATGAAAGAGAAGCTGTCTCTTCCAACACTGCAATTCACTGTGCGAAGTGAATGGAGTGTTCCTTCACCTTCTAAATCCTGTCCTTTCAGAGAAAATCACTTTCCTTTGAACGTGCCTTAGGCTGCTTACAAGCATTCAACAGAAATTCACATGCGCTTCACTGAAAGAGAAGCAGTCTGTTCCAACACTTCAATTCACTGTGCAAAGTGAATGGAGTGTTGCTTCACTTTCTATATGCTCTCCTTTTAGAGAAAATCACTCTCTTTTGAAAATGCTTTAAGCTACATACAAGCATTCAGAAGAACTCACATGCATTTTTCTGAAAGAGAAGCAGTTTGTTCCAACACTTCAATTCACTGTGCGAAGTGAATGGAGTGTTGTTTCACTTTCTAAATGCTGTCCTTTCAGAGAAAATCACTTTCCTTTGAAAGTGCCTTAAGCTACTTACAGGCATTCCACAGAAATTCACATGCGTTTCTCTGAAAGAGAAGCAGTCTGTTCCAACACTTCAATTCACTGTGCGTAGTGAATGGAGTGTTGCTTCACTTTCTAAATGCTGTCCTTTCAGAGAAAATCACTTTCCTTTGAAAGTGCCTTAAGCTACTTACAAGCATTCACAAAAAACTCATATCTGTTTCTCTGAAAGAGAAGTAGTCTGTTCCAACACTTCAATTCACTGTGCGAAGTGAATGGAGTGTTGCTTCACTTTCTAAATGCTGTCCTTTCAGAGAAAATCACTTTCCTTTGAGAGTGCCTTAAGCTACTTACAAGCATTCAGTAGAAATTCACATGTGTTTCTCTGAAAAAGAAGCAGTCTGTTCCAACACTTCAATTCACTGTGTGAAGTGAATGGAGTGTTGCTTCACTTTCTAAATGCTGTCCTTTCAGAGACAATCACTTTCCTTTGAAAGTGCCTTAAGCTACTTACAAGCATTCACAAGAAACTCACATGCATTTTTCTAAAAGAGAAGCAGTCTGTTCCAACACTTCAATTCACTGTGCGTAGTGAATGGAGTGTTGCTTCACTTTCTAAATGCTGTCCTTTCAGAGAAAATCACTTTCCTTTGAGAGTGCCTTAAGCTACTTACAAGCATTCAGTAGAAATTCACATGTGTTTCTCTGAAAAAGAAGCACTCTGTTCCAACACTTCAATTCACTGTGCGAAGTGAATGGAGTGTTGCTTCACTTTCTAAATGCTGTCCTTTCAGAGAAAATCACTTTCCTTTGAAAGTGCCTTAAGCTACTTACAAGCATTCACAAGAAACTCACATGCATTTTTCTGAAAGAGAAGCAGTCTGTTCCAACACTTCAATTCACTGTGCGTAGTGAATGGAGTGTTGCTTCACTTTCTAAATGCTGTCCTTTCAGAGAAAATCACTTTCCTTTGAAAGTGCCTTAAGCTACTTAAAAGCATTCACAAAAAACTCATATCTGTTTCTCTGAAAGAGAAGTAGTCTGTTCCAACACTTCAATTCACGGTGCGAAGTGAATGGAGTGTTGTTTCATTTTCTAAATGCTGTCCTTTCAGAGAAAATCACTTTCCTTTGAAAGTGCCTTAAGCTACTTACAAGCATTCCACAGAAATTCACATGCGTTTCTCTGAAAGAGAAGCAGTCTGTTCCAACACTTCAATTCACTGTGCTAACTGAATGGAGTGTTGTTTCACTTTCTAAATGCTGTCCTTTCAGAGAAAATCACTTTCCTTTGAAAGTGCCTTAAGCTACTTACAAGCATTCACAAGAAACTCACATGCATTTTTCTGAAAGAGAAGCAGTCTGTTCCAACTCTTCAATTCACTGTGCGTAGTGAATGGAGTGTTGCTTCACTTTCTAAATGATGTCCTTTCAGAGAAAATCACTTTCCTTTGAAAGTGCCTTAAGCTACTTAAAAGCATTCACAAAAAACTCATATCTGTTTCTCTGAAAGAGAAGTAGTCTGTTCCAACACTTCAATTCACGGTGCGAAGTGAATGGAGTGTTGTTTCATTTTCTAAATGCTGTCCTTTCAGAGAAAATCGCTTTCCTTTGAAAGTGCCTTAAGCTACTTACAAGCATTCCACAGAAATTCACATGCGTTTCTCTGAAAGAGAAGCAGTCTGTTCCAACACTTCAATTCACTGTGCTAACTGAATGGAGAGTTGTTTCACTTTCTAAATGCTGTCCTTTCAGAGAAAATCACTTTCCTTTGAACGTGCCTTAAGCTACTTACACACATTCACAGGAAACTCAAATGCGTTTCTATGAAAGAGAAGCTGTCTGTTCCAACACTGCAATTCACTGTGCGAAGTGAATGGAGTGTTGCTTCACTTTCCAAATGCTGTCCTTTCAGTGAAAATCACTTTCCTTTGAAAGTGCTTTAAGCTACTTACAAGCATTCAACAGAAATTCACATGTGTTTCACTGAAAGAGAAGAAGTCTGTTCCAACACTTCAATTCACTGTGCGAAGTGAATGGAGTGCTGCTTCACTTTCTAAATGCTGTCCTTTCAGAGAAAATCACTTTCCTTTGAAAGTGCCTTAAGCTACTTACAAGCATTCAACAGAAATTCACATGCATTTCACTGAAAGAGAAGCAGTCTGTTCCAACACTTCAATTCACTGTGCGAAGTGAATGGAGTGTTGCTTCACTTTCTAAATGCTGTCCTTTCAGAGAAAATCACTTTCCTTTGAAAGTGCCTTAAGCTACTTACAAGCATTCACAAGAAACTCACATGCATTTTTCTGAAAGAGAAGCAGTCTGTTCCAACACTTCAATTCACTGTGCGTAGTGAATGGAGTGTTGCTTCACTTTCTAAATGCTGTCCTTTCAGAGAAAATCACTTTCCTTTGAAAGTGCCTTAAGCTACTTACAAGCATTCAATAGAAATTCACGTTTCTCTGAAAAAGAAGCATTCTGTCCCAACACTTCAATTCACTTTGCGAAGTGAATGGAGTGTTGCTTCACTTTCTAAATGCTGTCCTTTCAGAGAAAATCACTTTCCTTTGAAAGTGCCTTAAGCTACTTACAAGCATTCCACAGAAATTCACATGCGTTTCTCTGAAAGAGAAGCAGTCTGCTCCAACACTTCAATTCACTGTGCTAAGTGAATGGAGTGTTGTTTCACTTTCTAAATGCTGTCCTTTCAGAGAAAATCTCTTTCCTTTGAAAGTGCCTTAAGCTACTTACAAGCATTCAATAGAAATTCACATGTGTTTCTCTGAAAAAAAAGCAGTCTGTTCCAGCACTTCAATTCACTGTGCGAAGTGAATGGAGTGTTGCTTCACTTCCGAAATCCTGTCCTATCAGAGAAAATCACTTTCCTTTGAAAGTGCCTCAAGCTACTTACAAGCATTCACAAGAAACTCACATGCATTTTTCTGAAAGAGAAGCAGTCTGTTCCAACACTTCAATTCACTGTGCGTAGTGAATGGAGTGTTGCTTCACTTTCTAAATGCTGTCCTTTCAGAGAAAATCACTTTCCTTTGAAAGTGCCTTAAGCTACTTACAAGCATTCACAAAAAACTCATATCTGTTTCTCTGAAAGAGAAGTAGTCTGTTCCAACACTTCAATTCACTGTGCGAAGTGAATGGAGTGTTGTTTCATTTTCTAAATGCTGTCCTTTCAGAGAAAATCACTTTCCTTTGAAAGTGCCTTAAGCTACTTACAAGCAATCCACAGAAATTCACATGCGTTTCTCTGAAAGAGAAGCAGTCTGTTCCAACACTTCAATTCACTGTGCTAACTGAATGGAGTGTTGTTTCACTTTCTAAATGCTGTCCTTTCAAGAAAATCACTTTCCTTTGAAAGTGCCTTAAGCTACTTACACACATTCACAGGAAACTCAAATGCGTTTCTGTGAAAGAGAAGCTATCTGTTCCAACACTTCAATTCACTGTGCGAAGTGAATGGAGTGTTGCTTCACTTTCTAAATGCTGTCCTTTCAGAGAAAATCACTTTCCTTTGAAAGTGCCTTAAGCTACTTACACACATTCACAGGAAACTCAAATGCGTTTCTATGAAAAAGAAGCTGTCTGTTCCAACACTTCAATTCACTGTGCGAAGTGAATGGAGTGTTGCTTCACTTTCTAAATGCTGTCCTTTCAGAGACAATCACTATCCTTTGAAAGTGCCTTAAGCTACTTACAAGCATTCAACAGAAATTCACATGTGTTTCACTGAAAGAGAAGCAGTCTGTTCCAACACTTCAATTCACTGTGCGAAGTGAATGGAGTGTTGCTTCACTTTCTAAATGCTGTCCTTTAAGAGAAAATCACTTTCCTTTGAAAGTGCCTTAAGCTACTTACAAGCATTCAACAGAAATTCACATGCATTTTTCTGAAAGTGAAGCAGTCTGTTCCAACACTTCAATTCACTGTGCGAAGTGAATGGTGTGCTGCTTCACTTTCTAAATGCTGTCCTTTCAGAGAAAATCACTTTCCTTTGAAAGTGCCTTTAGCTACTTACAAGCATTCCACAGAAATTCACATGCGTTTCTCTGAAAAAGAAGCAGTCTGTTCCAACACTTCAATTCACTGTGCGAAGTGAATGGAGTGTTGCTTCAGTTTCTAAATGCTGTCCTTTCAGAGAAAATCACTTTCCTTTGAAAGTGCCTTTAGCTACTTACAAGCATTCACAAGAAACTCACATGCATTTTTCTGAAAGAGAAGCAGTCTGTTCCAACACTTCAATTCACTGTGCGTAGTGAATGAAGTGTTGCTTCACTTTCTAAATGCTGTCCTTTCAGAGAAAATCACTTTCCTTTGAAAGTGCCTTAAGCTACTTACAAGCATTCAATAGAAATTCACATGTGTTTCTCTGAAAAAGAAGCATTCTGTTCCAACACTTCAATTCACTTTGCGAAGTGAATGGAGTGTTGCTTCACTTTCTAAATGCTGTCCTTTCAGAGAAAATCACTTTCCTTTGAAAGTGCCTTAAGCTACTTACAAGCATTCCACAGAAATTCACATTCGTTTCTCTGAAAGAGAAGCAGTCTGCTCCAACACTTCAATTCACTGTGCGAAGTGAATGGAGTGTTGCTTCACTTTCGAAATGCTGTCCTTTCAGAGAAAATCACTTTCCTTTGAAAGTGCCTCAAGCTACTTACAAGCATTCACAAGAAACTCACATGCATTTTTCTGAAAGAGAAGCAGTCTGTTCCAACACTTCAATTCACTGTGCGTAGTGAATGGAGTGTTGCTTCACTTTCTAAATGCTGTCCTTTCAGAGAAAATCACTTTTTTTTGACAGTGCCTTAAGCTACTTACAAGCATTCACAAAAAACTCATATCTGTTTCTCTGAAAGAGAAGTAGTCTGTTCCAACACTTCAATTCACTGTGCGAAGTGAATGGAGTGTTGTTTCATTTTCTAAATGCTGTCCTTTCAGAGAAAATCACTTTCCTTTGAAAGTGCCTTAAGCTACTTACAAGCAATCCACAGAAATTCACATGCGTTTCTCTGAAAGAGAAGCAGTCTGTTCCAACACTTCAATTCACTGTGCTAACTGAATGGAGTGTTGTTTCACTTTCTAAATGCTGTCCTTTCAAGAAAATCACTTTCCTTTGAAAGTGCCTTAAGCTACTTACACACATTCACAGGAAACTCAAATGCGTTTCTGTGAAAGAGAAGCTATCTGTTCCAACACTTCAATTCACTGTGCGAAGTGAATGGAGTGTTGCTTCACTTTCTAAATGCTGTCCTTTCAGAGACATTCACTATCCTTTGAAAGTGCCTTAAGCTACTTACAAGCATTCAACAGAAATTCACATGTGTTTCACTGAAAGAGAAGCAGTCTGTTCCAACACTTCAATTCACTGTGCGAAGTGAATGGAGTGTTGCTTCACTTTCTAAATGCTGTCCTTTCAGAGAAAATCACTTTCCTTTGAAAGTGCCTTAAGCTACTTACAAGCATTCAACAGAAATTCACATGCATTTTTCTGAAAGAGAAGCAGTCTGTTCCAACACTTCAATTCACTGTGCGAAGTGAATGGAGTGCTGCTTCACTTTCTAAATGCTGTCCTTTCAGAGAAAATCACTTTCCTTTGAAAGTGCCTTTAGCTACTTACAAGCATTCCACAGAAATTCACATGCGTTTCTCTGAAAAAGAAGCAGTCTGTTCCAACACTTCAATTCACTGTGCGAAGTGAATGGAGTGTTGCTTCAGTTTCTAAATGCTGTCCTTTCAGAGAAAATCACTTTCCTTTGAAAGTGCCTTAAGCTACTTACAAGCATTCACAGGAAACTCACATGCATTTTTCTGAAAGAGAAGCAGTCTGTTCCAACACTTCAATTCACTGTGCGTAGTGAATGGAGTGTTGCTTCAGTTTCTAAATGCTGTCTTTTCAGAGAAAATCACTTTCCTTTGAAAGTGCCTTAAGCTGCTTAAAAGCATTCACAAAAAACTCATATCTGTTTCTCTGAAAGAGAAGTAGTCTGTTCCAACACTTCAATTCACGGTGCGAAGTGAATGGAGTGTTGTTTCATTTTCTAAATGCTGTCCTTTCAGAGAAAATCACTTTCCTTTGAAAGTGCCTTAAGCTTCTTACAAGCATTCCACAGAAATTCACATGCGTTTCTCTGAAAGAGAAGCAGTCTGTTCCAACACTTCAATTCACTGTGCTAACTTAATGGAGTGTTGTTTCACTTTCTAAATGCTGTCCTTTCAGAGAAAATCACTTTCCTTTGAAAGTGCCTTAGGCTACTTACAAGCATTCAACAGAAATTCACATGCGCTACACATTCACAGGAAACTCAAATGCGTTTCTATGAAAGAGAAGCTGTCTCTTCCAACACAGCAATTCACTGTGCGAAGTGAATGGAGTGTTCCTTCACCTTCTAAATCCTGTCCTTTCAGAGAAAATCACTTTCCTTTGAACGTGCCTTAGGCTGCTTACAAGCATTCAACAGAAATTCACATGCGCTTCACTGAAAGAGAAGCAGTCTGTTCCAACACTTCAATTCACTGTGCAAAATGAATGGAGTGTTGCTTCACTTTCTATATGCTCTCCTTTTAGAGAAAATCACTCTCTTTTGAAAATGCCTTAAGCTACATACAAGCATTCAGAAGAACTCACATGCATTTTTCTGAAAGAGAAGCAGTTTGTTCCAACACTTCAATTCACTGTGCGAAGTGAATGGAGTGTTGTTTCACTTTCTAAATGCTGTCCTTTCAGAGAAAATCACTTTCCTTTGAAAGTGCCTTAAGCTACTTACAGGCATTCCACAGAAATTCACATGCGTTTCTCTGAAAGAGAAGCAGTCAGTTCCAACACTTCAATTCACTGTGCGTTGTGAATGGAGTGTTGCTTCACTTTCTAAATGCTGTCCTTTCAGAGAAAATCACTTTCCTTTGAAAGTGCCTTAAGCTACTTACAAGCATTCACAAAAAACTCATATCTGTTTCTCTGAAAGAGAAGTAGTCTGTTCCAACACTTCAATTCACTGTGCGAAGTGAATGGAGTGTTGTTTCATTTTCTAAATGCTGTCCTTTCAGAGAAAATCACTTTCCTTTGAAAGTGCCTTAAGCTTCTTACAAGCATTCCACAGAAATTCACATGCGTTTCTCTGAAAGAGAAGCAGTCTGTTCCAACACTTCAATTCACTGTGCTAACTTAATGGAGTGTTGTTTCACTTTCTAAATGCTGTCCTTTCAGAGAAAATCACTTTCCTTTGAAAGTGCCTTAGGCTACTTACAAGCATTCAACAGAAATTCACATGCGCTACACATTCACAGGAAACTCAAATGCGTTTCTATGAAAGAGAAGCTGTCTCTTCCAACACTGCAATTCACTGTGCGAAGTGAATGGAGTGTTCCTTCACCTTCTAAATCCTGTCCTTTCAGAGAAAATCACTTTCCTTTGAACGTGCCTTAGGCTGCTTACAAGCATTCAACAGAAATTCACATGCGCTTCACTGAAAGAGAAGCAGTCTGTTCCAACACTTCAATTCACTGTGCAAAGTGAATGGAGTGTTGCTTCACTTTCTATATGCTCTCCTTTTAGAGAAAATCACTCTCTTTTGAAAATGCCTTAAGCTACATACAAGCATTCAGAAGAACTCACATGCATTTTTCTGAAAGAGAAGCAGTTTGTTCCAACACTTCAATTCACTGTGCGAAGTGAATGGAGTGTTGTTTCACTTTCTAAATGCTGTCCTTTCAGAGAAAATCACTTTCCTTTGAAAGTGCCTTAAGCTACTTACAGGCATTCCACAGAAATTCACATGCGTTTCTCTGAAAGAGAAGCAGTCTGTTCCAACACTTCAATTCACTGTGCGTAGTGAATGGAGTGTTGCTTCACTTTCTAAATGCTGTCCTTTCAGAGAAAATCACTTTCCTTTGAAAGTGCCTTAAGCTACTTACAAGCATTCACAAAAAACTCATATCTGTTTCTCTGAAAGAGAAGTAGTCTGTTCCAACACTTCAATTCACTGTGCGAAGTGAATGGAGTGTTGTTTCATTTTCTAAATGCTGTCCTTTCAGAGAAAATCACTTTCCTTTGAAAGTGCCTTAAGCTACTTACAAGCAATCCACAGAAATTCACATGCGTTTCTCTGAAAGAGAAGCAGTCTGTTCCAACACTTCAATTCACTGTGCTAACTGAATGGAGTGTTGTTTCACTTTCTAAATGCTGTCCTTTCAAGAAAATCACTTTCCTTTGAAAGTGCCTTAAGCTACTTACACACATTCACAGGAAACTCAAATGCGTTTCTGTGAAAGAGAAGCTATCTGTTCCAACACTTCAATTCACTGTGCGAAGTGAATGGAGTGTTGCTTCACTTTCTAAATGCTGTCCTTTCAGAGACATTCACTATCCTTTGAAAGTGCCTTAAGCTACTTACAAGCATTCAACAGAAATTCACATGTGTTTCACTGAAAGAGAAGCAGTCTGTTCCAACACTTCAATTCACTGTGCGAAGTGAATGGAGTGTTGCTTCACTTTCTAAATGCTGTCCTTTCAGAGAAAATCACTTTCCTTTGAAAGTGCCTTAAGCTACTTACAAGCATTCAACAGAAATTCACATGCATTTTTCTGAAAGAGAAGCAGTCTGTTCCAACACTTCAATTCACTGTGCGAAGTGAATGGAGTGCTGCTTCACTTTCTAAATGCTGTCCTTTCAGAGAAAATCACTTTCCTTTGAAAGTGCCTTTAGCTACTTACAAGCATTCCACAGAAATTCACATGCGTTTCTCTGAAAAAGAAGCAGTCTGTTCCAACACTTCAATTCACTGTGCGAAGTGAATGGAGTGTTGCTTCAGTTTCTAAATGCTGTCCTTTCAGAGAAAATCACTTTCCTTTGAAAGTGCCTTAAGCTACTTACAAGCATTCACAGGAAACTCACATGCATTTTTCTGAAAGAGAAGCAGTCTGTTCCAACACTTCAATTCACTGTGCGTAGTGAATGGAGTGTTGCTTCAGTTTCTAAATGCTGTCTTTTCAGAGAAAATCACTTTCCTTTGAAAGTGCCTTAAGCTGCTTAAAAGCATTCACAAAAAACTCATATCTGTTTCTCTGAAAGAGAAGTAGTCTGTTCCAACACTTCAATTCACGGTGCGAAGTGAATGGAGTGTTGTTTCATTTTCTAAATGCTGTCCTTTCAGAGAAAATCACTTTCCTTTGAAAGTGCCTTAAGCTTCTTACAAGCATTCCACAGAAATTCACATGCGTTTCTCTGAAAGAGAAGCAGTCTGTTCCAACACTTCAATTCACTGTGCTAACTTAATGGAGTGTTGTTTCACTTTCTAAATGCTGTCCTTTCAGAGAAAATCACTTTCCTTTGAAAGTGCCTTAGGCTACTTACAAGCATTCAACAGAAATTCACATGCGCTACACATTCACAGGAAACTCAAATGCGTTTCTATGAAAGAGAAGCTGTCTCTTCCAACACTGCAATTCACTGTGCGAAGTGAATGGAGTGTTCCTTCACCTTCTAAATCCTGTCCTTTCAGAGAAAATCACTTTCCTTTGAACGTGCCTTAGGCTGCTTACAAGCATTCAACAGAAATTCACATGCGCTTCACTGAAAGAGAAGCAGTCTGTTCCAACACTTCAATTCACTGTGCAAAGTGAATGGAGTGTTGCTTCACTTTCTATATGCTCTCCTTTTAGAGAAAATCACTCTCTTTTGAAAATGCCTTAAGCTACATACAAGCATTCAGAAGAACTCACATGCATTTTTCTGAAAGAGAAGCAGTTTGTTCCAACACTTCAATTCACTGTGCGAAGTGAATGGAGTGTTGTTTCACTTTCTAAATGCTGTCCTTTCAGAGAAAATCACTTTCCTTTGAAAGTGCCTTAAGCTACTTACAGGCATTCCACAGAAATTCACATGCGTTTCTCTGAAAGAGAAGCAGTCTGTTCCAACACTTCAATTCACTGTGCGTAGTGAATGGAGTGTTGCTTCACTTTCTAAATGCTGTCCTTTCAGAGAAAATCACTTTCCTTTGAAAGTGCCTTAAGCTACTTACAAGCATTCACAAAAAACTCATATCTGTTTCTCTGAAAGAGAAGTAGTCTGTTCCAACACTTCAATTCACTGTGCGAAGTGAATGGAGTGTTGTTTCATTTTCTAAATGCTGTCCTTTCAGAGAAAATCACTTTCCTTTGAAAGTGCCTTAAGCTACTTACAAGCAATCCACAGAAATTCACATGCGTTTCTCTGAAAGAGAAGCAGTCTGTTCCAACACTTCAATTCACTGTGCTAACTGAATGGAGTGTTGTTTCACTTTCTAAATGCTGTCCTTTCAAGAAAATCACTTTCCTTTGAAAGTGCCTTAAGCTACTTACACACATTCACAGGAAACTCAAATGCGTTTCTGTGAAAGAGAAGCTATCTGTTCCAACACTTCAATTCACTGTGCGAAGTGAATGGAGTGTTGCTTCACTTTCTAAATGCTGTCCTTTCAGAGAAAATCACTTTCCTTTGAAAGTGCCTTAAGCTACTTACACACATTCACAGGAAACTCAAATGCGTTTCTATGAAAAAGAAGCTGTCTGTTCCAACACTTCAATTCACTGTGCGAAGTGAATGGAGTGTTGCTTCACTTTCTAAATGCTGTCCTTTCAGAGACAATCACTATCCTTTGAAAGTGCCTTAAGCTACTTACAAGCATTCAACAGAAATTCACATGTGTTTCACTGAAAGAGAAGCAGTCTGTTCCAACACTTCAATTCACTGTGCGAAGTGAATGGAGTGTTTCTTCACTTTCTAAATGCTGTCCTTTCAGAGAAAATCACTTTCCTTTGAAAGTGCCTTAAGCTACTTACAAGCATTCAACAGAAATTCACATGCATTTTACTGAAAGTGAAGCAGTCTGTTCCAACACTTCAATTCACTGTGCGAAGTGAATGGTGTGCTGCTTCACTTTCTAAATGCTGTCCTTTCAGAGAAAATCACTTTCCTTTGAAAGTGCCTTTAGCTACTTACAAGCATTCCACAGAAATTCACATGCGTTTCTCTGAAAAAGAAGCAGTCTGTTCCAACACTTCAATTCACTGTGCGAAGTGAATGGAGTGTTGCTTCAGTTTCTAAATGCTGTCCTTTCAGAGAAAATCACTTTCCTTTGAAAGTGCCTTAAGCTACTTACAAGCATTCACAAGAAACTCACATGCATTTTTCTGAAAGAGAAGCAGTCTGTTCCAACACTTCAATTCACTGTGCGTAGTGAATGAAGTGTTGCTTCACTTTCTAAATGCTGTCCTTTCAGAGAAAATCACTTTCCTTTGAAAGTGCCTTAAGCTACTTACAAGCATTCAATAGAAATTCACATGTGTTTCTCTGAAAAAGAAGCATTCTGTTCCAACACTTCAATTCACTTTGCGAAGTGAATGGAGTGTTGCTTCACTTTCTAAATGCTGTCCTTTCAGAGAAAATCACTTTCCTTTGAAAGTGCCTTAAGCTACTTACAAGCATTCCACAGAAATTCACATGCGTTTCTCTGAAAGAGAAGCAGTCTGCTCCAACACTTCAATTCACTGTGCGAAGTGAATGGAGTGTTGCTTCACTTTCGAAATGCTGTCCTTTCAGAGAAAATCACTTTCCTTTGAAAGTGCCTCAAGCTACTTACAAGCATTCACAAGAAACTCACATGCATTTTTCTGAAAGAGAAGCAGTCTGTTCCAACACTTCAATTCACTGTGCGTAGTGAATGGAGTGTTGCTTCACTTTCTAAATGCTGTCCTTTCAGAGAAAATCACTTTTTTTGACAGTGCCTTAAGCTACTTACAAGCATTCACAAAAAACTCATATCTGTTTCTCTGAAAGAGAAGTAGTCTGTTCCAACACTTCAATTCACTGTGCGAAGTGAATGGAGTGTTGTTTCATTTTCTAAATGCTGTCCTTTCAGAGAAAATCACTTTCCTTTGAAAGTGCCTTAAGCTACTTACAAGCAATCCACAGAAATTCACATGCGTTTCTCTGAAAGAGAAGCAGTCTGTTCCAACACTTCAATTCACTGTGCTAACTGAATGGAGTGTTGTTTCACTTTCTAAATGCTGTCCTTTCAAGAAAATCACTTTCCTTTGAAAGTGCCTTAAGCTACTTACACACATTCACAGGAAACTCAAATGCGTTTCTGTGAAAGAGAAGCTATCTGTTCCAACACTTCAATTCACTGTGCGAAGTGAATGGAGTGTTGCTTCACTTTCTAAATGCTGTCCTTTCAGAGACAATCACTATCCTTTGAAAGTGCCTTAAGCTACTTACAAGCATTCAACAGAAATTCACATGTGTTTCACTGAAAGAGAAGCAGTCTGTTCCAACACTTCAATTCACTGTGCGAAGTGAATGGAGTGTTGCTTCACTTTCTAAATGCTGTCCTTTCAGAGAAAATCACTTTCCTTTGAAAGTGCCTTAAGCTACTTACAAGCATTCAACAGAAATTCACATGCATTTTTCTGAAAGAGAAGCAGTCTGTTCCAACACTTCAATTCACTGTGCGAAGTGAATGGAGTGCTGCTTCACTTTCTAAATGCTGTCCTTTCAGAGAAAATCACTTTCCTTTGAAAGTGCCTTAAGCTACTTACAAGCATTCCACAGAAATTCACATGCGTTTCTCTGAAAAAGAAGCAGTCTGTTCCAACACTTCAATTCACTGTGCGAAGTGAATGGAGTGTTGCTTCAGTTTCTAAATGCTGTCCTTTCAGAGAAAATCACTTTCCTTTGAAAGTGCCTTAAGCTACTTACAAGCATTCACAGGAAACTCACATGCATTTTTCTGAAAGAGAAGCAGTCTGTTCCAACACTTCAATTCACTGTGCGTAGTGAATGGAGTGTTGCTTCAGTTTCTAAATGCTGTCCTTTCAGAGAAAATCACTTTCCTTTGAAAGTGCCTTAAGCTGCTTAAAAGCATTCACAAAAAACTCATATCTGTTTCTCTGAAAGAGAAGTAGTCTGTTCCAACACTTCAATTCACGGTGCGAAGTGAATGGAGTGTTGTTTCATTTTCTAAATGCTGTCCTTTCAGAGAAAATCACTTTCCTTTGAAAGTGCCTTAAGCTTCTTACAAGCATTCCACAGAAATTCACATGCGTTTCTCTGAAAGAGAAGCAGTCTGTTCCAACACTTCAATTCACTGTGCTAACTTAATGGAGTGTTGTTTCACTTTCTAAATGCTGTCCTTTCAGAGAAAATCACTTTCCTTTGAAAGTGCCTTAGGCTACTTACAAGCATTCAACAGAAATTCACATGCGCTACACATTCACAGGAAACTCAAATGCGTTTCTATGAAAGAGAAGCTGTCTCTTCCAACACTGCAATTCACTGTGCGAAGTGAATGGAGTGTTCCTTCACCTTCTAAATCCTGTCCTTTCAGAGAAAATCACTTTCCTTTGAACGTGCCTTAGGCTGCTTACAAGCATTCAACAGAAATTCACATGCGCTTCACTGAAAGAGAAGCAGTCTGTTCCAACACTTCAATTCACTGTGCAAAGTGAATGGAGTGTTGCTTCACTTTCTATATGCTCTCCTTTTAGAGAAAATCACTCTCTTTTGAAAATGCCTTAAGTTACATACAAGCATTCAGAAGAACTCACATGCATTTTTCTGAAAGAGAAGCAGTTTGTTCCAACACTTCAATTCACTGTGCGAAGTGAATGGAGTGTTGTTTCACTTTCTAAATGCTGTCCTTTCAGAGAAAATCACTTTCCTTTGAAAGTGCCTTAAGCTACTTACAAGCATTCCACAGAAATTCACATGCGTTTCTCTGAAAGAGAAGCAGTCTGTTCCAACACTTCAATTCACTGTGCTAACTGAATGGAGTGTTGTTTCACTTTCTAAATGCTGTCCTTTCAGAGAAAATCACTTTCCTTTGAAAGTGCCTTAAGCTACTTACAAGCATTCACAAGAAACTCACATGCATTTTTCTGAAAGAGAAGCAGTCTGTTCCAACTCTTCAATTCACTGTTCGTAGTGAATGGAGTGTTGCTTCACTTTCTAAATGATGTCCTTTCAGAGAAAATCACTTTCCTTTGAAAGTGCCTTAAGCTACTTAAAAGCATTCACAAAAAACTCATATCTGTTTCTCTGAAAGAGAAGTAGTCTGTTCCAACACTTCAATTCACGGTGCGAAGTGAATGGAGTGTTGTTTCATTTTCTAAATGCTGTCCTTTCAGAGAAAATCGCTTTCCTTTGAAAGTGCCTTAAGCTACTTACAAGCATTCCACAGAAATTCACATGCGTTTCTCTGAAAGAGAAGCAGTCTGTTCCAACACTTCAATTCACTGTGCTAACTGAATGGAGAGTTGTTTCACTTTCTAAATGCTGTCCTTTCAGAGAAAATCACTTTCCTTTGAACGTGCCTTAAGCTACTTACACACATTCACAGGAAACTCAAATGCGTTTCTATGAAAGAGAAGCTGTCTGTTCCAACACTGCAATTCACTGTGCGAAGTGAATGGAGTGTTGCTTCACCTTCTAAATCCTGTCCTTTCAGAGAAAATCACTTTCCTTTGAATGTTCCTTAGGCTACTTACAAGCATTCAACAGAAATTCACATGCGCTTCACTGAAAGAGAAGCAGTCTGTTCCAACTCTTCAATTCACTGTGCAAAGTGAATGGAGGCTTGCTTCACTTTCTAAATGCTGTCCTTTCAGAGAAAATCACTTTCCTTTGAAAGTGCCTTAAGCTACTTACACACATTCACAGGAAACTCAAATGCGTTTCTATGAAAGAGAAGCTGTCTGTTCCAACACTTCAATTCACTGTGCGAAGTGAATGGAGTGTTGCTTCACTTTCCAAATGCTGTCCTTTCAGTGAAAATCACTTTCCTTTGAAAGTGCTTTAAGCTACTTACAAGCATTCAACAGAAATTCACATGTGTTTCACTGAAAGAGAAGAAGTCTGTTCCAACACTTCAATTCACTGTGCGAAGTGAATGGAGTGCTGCTTCACTTTCTAAATGCTGTCCTTTCAGAGAAAATCACTTTCCTTTGAAAGTGCCTTAAGCTACTTACAAGCATTCAACAGAAATTCACATGCATTTCACTGAAAGAAAAGCAGTCTGTTCCAACACTTCAATTCACTGTGCGAAGTGAATGGAGTGTTGCTTCACTTTCTAAATGCTGTCCTTTCAGAGAAAATCACTTTCCTTTGAAAGTGCCTTAAGCTACTTACAAGCATTCACAAGAAACTCACATGCATTTTTCTGAAAGAGAAGCAGTCTGTTCCAACACTTCAATTCACTGTGCGTAGTGAATGGAGTGTTGCTTCACTTTCTAAATGCTGTCCTTTCAGAGAAAATCACTTTCCTTTGAAAGTGCCTTAAGCTACTTACAAGCATTCAATAGAAATTCACGTTTCTCTGAAAAAGAAGCATTCTGTCCCAACACTTCAATTCACTTTGCGAAGTGAATGGAGTGTTGCTTCACTTTCTAAATGCTGTCCTTTCAGAGAAAATCACTTTCCTTTGAAAGTGCCTTAAGCTACTTACAAGCATTCCACAGAAATTCACATGCGTTTCTCTGAAAGAGAAGCAGTCTGCTCCAACACTTCAATTCACTGTGCTAAGTGAATGGAGTGTTGTTTCACTTTCTAAATGCTGTCCTTTCAGAGAAAATCACTTTCCTTTGAAAGTGCCTTAAGCTACTTACAAGCATTCAATAGAAATTCACATGTGTTTCTCTGAAAAAAAAGCAGTCTGTTCCAGCACTTCAATTCACTGTGCGAAGTGAATGGAGTGTTGCTTCACTTCCGAAATCCTGTCCTATCAGAGAAAATCACTTTCCTTTGAAAGTGCCTCAAGCTACTTACAAGCATTCACAAGAAACTCACATGCATTTTTCTGAAAGAGAAGCAGTCTGTTCCAACACTTCAATTCACTGTGCGTAGTGAATGGAGTGTTGCTTCACTTTCTAAATGCTGTCCTTTCAGAGAAAATCACTTTCCTTTGAAAGTGCCTTAAGCTACTTACAAGCATTCACAAAAAACTCATATCTGTTTCTCTGAAAGAGAAGTAGTCTGTTCCAACACTTCAATTCACTGTGCGAAGTGAATGGAGTGTTGTTTCATTTTCTAAATGCTGTCCTTTCAAGAAAATCACTTTCCTTTGAAAGTGCCTTAAGCTACTTACACACATTCACAGGAAACTCAAATGCGTTTCTGTGAAAGAGAAGCTATCTGTTCCAACACTTCAATTCACTGTGCGAAGTGAATGGAGTGTTGCTTCACTTTCTAAATGCTGTCCTTTCAGAGAAAATCACTTTCCTTTGAAAGTGCCTTAAGCTACTTACACACATTCACAGGAAACTCAAATGCGTTTCTATGAAAAAGAAGCTGTCTGTTCCAACACTTCAGTTCACTGTGCGAAGTGAATGGAGTGTTGCTTCACTTTCTAAATGCTGTCCTTTCAGAGACAATCACTATCCTTTGAAAGTGCCTTAAGCTACTTACAAGCATTCAACAGAAATTCACATGTGTTTCACTGAAAGAGAAGCAGTCTGTTCCAACACTTCAATTCACTGTGCGAAGTGAATGGAGTGTTGCTTCACTTTCTAAATGCTGTTCTTTCAGAGAAAATCACTTTCCTTTGAAAGAGCCTTAAGCTACTTACAAGCATTCAACAGAAATTCACATGCATTTTTCTGAAAGTGAAGCAGTCTGTTCCAACACTTCAATTCACTGTGCGAAGTGAATGGTGTGCTGCTTCACTTTCTAAATGCTGTCCTTTCAGAGAAAATCACTTTCCTTTGAAAGTGCCTTTAGCTACTTACAAGCATTCCACAGAAATTCACATGCGTTTCTCTGAAAAAGAAGCAGTCTGTTCCAACACTTCAATTCACTGTGCGAAGTGAATGGAGTGTTGCTTCAGTTTCTAAATGCTGTCCTTTCAGAGAAAATCACTTTCCTTTGAAAGTGCCTTAAGCTACTTACAAGCATTCACAAGAAACTCACATGCATTTTTCTGAAAGAGAAGCAGTCTGTTCCAACACTTCAATTCACTGTGCGTAGTGAATGAAGTGTTGCTTCACTTTCTAAATGCTGTCCTTTCAGAGAAAATCACTTTCCTTTGAAAGTGCCTTAAGCTACTTACAAGCATTCAATAGAAATTCACATGTGTTTCTCTGAAAAAGAAGCATTCTGTTCCAACACTTCAATTCACTTTGCGAAGTGAATGGAGTGTTGCTTCACTTTCTAAATGCTGTCCTTTCAGAGAAAATCACTTTCCTTTGAAAGTGCCTTAAGCTACTTACAAGCATTCCACAGAAATTCACATGCGTTTCTCTGAAAGAGAAGCAGTCTGCTCCAACACTTCAATTCACTGTGCGAAGTGAATGGAGTGTTGCTTCACTTTCGAAATGCTGTCCTTTCAGAGAAAATCACTTTCCTTTGAAAGTGCCTCAAGCTACTTACAAGCATTCACAAGAAACTCACATGCATTTTTCTGAAAGAGAAGCAGTCTGTTCCAACACTTCAATTCACTGTGCGTAGTGAATGGAGTGTTGCTTCACTTTCTAAATGCTGTCCTTTCAGAGAAAATCACTTTTTTTTGACAGTGCCTTAAGCTACTTACAAGCATTCACAAAAAACTCATATCTGTTTCTCTGAAAGAGAAGTAGTCTGTTCCAACACTTCAATTCACTGTGCGAAGTGAATGGAGTGTTGTTTCATTTTCTAAATGCTGTCCTTTCAGAGAAAATCACTTTCCTTTGAAAGTGCCTTAAGCTACTTACAAGCAATCCACAGAAATTCACATGCGTTTCTCTGAAAGAGAAGCAGTCTGTTCCAACACTTCAATTCACTGTGCTAACTGAATGGAGTGTTGTTTCACTTTCTAAATGCTGTCCTTTCAGAGAAAATCACTTTCCTTTGAAAGTGCCTTAAGCTACTTACACACATTCACAGGAAACTCAAATGCGTTTCTATGAAAAAGAAGCTGTCTGTTCCAACACTTCAGTTCACTGTGCGAAGTGAATGGAGTGTTGCTTCACTTTCTAAATGCTGTCCTTTCAGAGACAATCACTATCCTTTGAAAGTGCCTTAAGCTACTTACAAGCATTCAACAGAAATTCACATGTGTTTCACTGAAAGAGAAGCAGTCTGTTCCAACACTTCAATTCACTGTGCGAAGTGAATGGAGTGTTGCTTCACTTTCTAAATGCTGTTCTTTCAGAGAAAATCACTTTCCTTTGAAAGTGCCTTAAGCTACTTACAAGCATTCAACAGAAATTCACATGCATTTTTCTGAAAGTGAAGCAGTCTGTTCCAACACTTCAATTCACTGTGCGAAGTGAATGGTGTGCTGCTTCACTTTCTAAATGCTGTCCTTTCAGAGAAAATCACTTTCCTTTGAAAGTGCCTTTAGCTACTTACAAGCATTCCACAGAAATTCACATGCGTTTCTCTGAAAAAGAAGCAGTCTGTTCCAACACTTCAATTCACTGTGCGAAGTGAATGGAGTGTTGCTTCAGTTTCTAAATGCTGTCCTTTCAGAGAAAATCACTTTCCTTTGAAAGTGCCTTAAGCTACTTACAAGCATTCACAAGAAACTCACATGCATTTTTCTGAAAGAGAAGCAGTCTGTTCCAACACTTCAATTCACTGTGCGTAGTGAATGAAGTGTTGCTTCACTTTCTAAATGCTGTCCTTTCAGAGAAAATCACTTTCCTTTGAAAGTGCCTTAAGCTACTTACAAGCATTCAATAGAAATTCACATGTGTTTCTCTGAAAAAGAAGCATTCTGTTCCAACACTTCAATTCACTTTGCGAAGTGAATGGAGTGTTGCTTCACTTTCTAAATGCTGTCCTTTCAGAGAAAATCACTTTCCTTTGAAAGTGCCTTAAGCTACTTACAAGCATTCCACAGAAATTCACATGCGTTTCTCTGAAAGAGAAGCAGTCTGCTCCAACACTTCAATTCACTGTGCGAAGTGAATGGAGTGTTGCTTCACTTTCGAAATGCTGTCCTTTCAGAGAAAATCACTTTCCTTTGAAAGTGCCTCAAGCTACTTACAAGCATTCACAAGAAACTCACATGCATTTTTCTGAAAGAGAAGCAGTCTGTTCCAACACTTCAATTCACTGTGCGTAGTGAATGGAGTGTTGCTTCACTTTCTAAATGCTGTCCTTTCAGAGAAAATCACTTTTTTTTGACAGTGCCTTAAGCTACTTACAAGCATTCACAAAAAACTCATATCTGTTTCTCTGAAAGAGAAGTAGTCTGTTCCAACACTTCAATTCACTGTGCGAAGTGAATGGAGTGTTGTTTCATTTTCTAAATGCTGTCCTTTCAGAGAAAATCACTTTCCTTTGAAAGTGCCTTAAGCTACTTACAAGCAATCCACAGAAATTCACATGCGTTTCTCTGAAAGAGAAGCAGTCTGTTCCAACACTTCAATTCACTGTGCTAACTGAATGGAGTGTTGTTTCACTTTCTAAATGCTGTCCTTTCAAGAAAATCACTTTCCTTTGAAAGTGCCTTAAGCTACTTACACACATTCACAGGAACCTCAAATGCGTTTCTGTGAAAGAGAAGCTATCTGTTCCAACACTTCAATTCACTGTGCGAAGTGAATGGAGTGTTGCTTCACTTTCTAAATGCTGTCCTTTCAGAGACAATCACTATCCTTTGAAAGTGCCTTAAGCTACTTACAAGCATTCAACAGAAATTCACATGTGTTTCACTGAAAGAGAAGCAGTCTGTTCCAACACTTCAATTCACTGTGCGAAGTGAATGGAGTGTTGCTTCACTTTCTAAATGCTGTCCTTTCAGAGAAAATCACTTTCCTTTGAAAGTGCCTTAAGCTACTTACAAGCATTCAACAGAAATTCACATGCATTTTTCTGAAAGAGAAGCAGTCTGTTCCAACACTTCAATTCACTGTGCGAAGTGAATGGAGTGCTGCTTCACTTTCTAAATGCTGTCCTTTCAGAGAAAATCACTTTCCTTTGAAAGTGCCTTTAGCTACTTACAAGCATTCCACAGAAATTCACATGCGTTTCTCTGAAAAAGAAGCAGTCTGTTCCAACACTTCAATTCACTGTGCGAAGTGAATGGAGTGTTGCTTCAGTTTCTAAATGCTGTCCTTTCAGAGAAAATCACTTTCCTTTGAAAGTGCCTTAAGCTACTTACAAGCATTCACAGGAAACTCACATGCATTTTTCTGAAAGAGAAGCAGTCTGTTCCAACACTTCAATTCACTGTGCGTAGTGAATGGAGTGTTGCTTCACTTTCTAAATGCTGTCCTTTCAGAGAAAATCACTTTCCTTTGAAAGTGCCTTAAGCTGCTTAAAAGCATTCACAAAAAACTCATATCTGTTTCTCTGAAAGAGAAGTAGTCTGTTCCAACACTTCAATTCACGGTGCGAAGTGAATGGAGTGTTGTTTCATTTTCTAAATGCTGTCCTTTCAGAGAAAATCACTTTCCTTTGAAAGTGCCTTAAGCTTCTTACAAGCATTCCACAGAAATTCACATGCGTTTCTCTGAAAGAGAAGCAGTCTGTTCCAACACTTCAATTCACTGTGCTAACTTAATGGAGTGTTGTTTCACTTTCTAAATGCTGTCCTTTCAGAGAAAATCACTTTCCTTTGAAAGTGCCTTAGGCTACTTACAAGCATTCAACAGAAATTCACATGCGCTACACATTCACAGGAAACTCAAATGCGTTTCTATGAAAGAGAAGCTGTCTCTTCCAACACTGCAATTCACTGTGCGAAGTGAATGGAGTGTTCCTTCACCTTCTAAATCCTGTCCTTTCAGAGAAAATCACTTTCCTTTGAAAGTGCCTTAGGCTGCTTACAAGCATTCAACAGAAATTCACATGCGCTTCACTGAAAGAGAAGCAGTCTGTTCCAACACTTCAATTCACTGTGCAAAGTGAATGGAGTGTTGCTTCACTTTCTATATGCTCTCCTTTTAGAGAAAATCACTCTCTTTTGAAAATGCCTTAAGCTACATACAAGCATTCAGAAGAACTCACATGCATTTTTCTGAAAGAGAAGCAGTTTGTTCCAACACTTCAATTCACTGTGCGAAGTGAATGGAGTGTTGTTTCACTTTCTAAATGCTGTCCTTTCAGAGAAAATCACTTTCCTTTGAAAGTGCCTTAAGCTACTTACACACATTCACAGGAGACTCAAATCCGTTTCTATGAAAGAGAAGCAGTCTGTTCTAACACTTCAATTCACTGTGCGAAGTGAATGGAGTGTTGCTTCACTTTCTAAATGCTGTCCTTTAAGAGAAAATCACTTCCCTTTGAAAGTGCCTTAAGCTACTTACACACATTCACAGGAAACTCAAATGCGTTTCTATGAAAGAGAAGCTGTCAGTTCCAACACTTCAATTCACTGTGCGAAGTGAATGGAGTGTTGCTTCACTTTCTAAATGCTGTCCTTTCAGAGAAAATCACTTTCCTTTGAAAGTGCCTTAAGCTACTTACAAGCATTCACAAAAAACTCATATCTGTTTCTCTGAAAGAGAAGTAGTCTGTTCCAACACTTCAATTCACTGTGCGAAGTGAATGGAGTGTTGTTTCATTTTCTAAATGCTGTCCTTTCAAGAAAATCACTTTCCTTTGAAAGTGCCTTAAGCTACTTACACACATTCACAGGAAACTCAAATGCGTTTCTGTGAAAGAGAAGCTATCTGTTCCAACACTTCAATTCACTGTGCGAAGTGAATGGAGTGTTGCTTCACTTTCTAAATGCTGTCCTTTCAGAGAAAATCACTTTCCTTTGAAAGTGCCTTAAGCTACTTACACACATTCACAGGAAACTCAAATGCGTTTCTATGAAAAAGAAGCTGTCTGTTCCAACACTTCAGTTCACTGTGCGAAGTGAATGGAGTGTTGCTTCACTTTCTAAATGCTGTCCTTTCAGAGACAATCACTATCCTTTGAAAGTGCCTTAAGCTACTTACAAGCATTCAACAGAAATTCACATGTGTTTCACTGAAAGAGAAGCAGTCTGTTCCAACACTTCAATTCACTGTGCGAAGTGAATGGAGTGTTGCTTCACTTTCTAAATGCTGTTCTTTCAGAGAAAATCACTTTCCTTTGAAAGAGCCTTAAGCTACTTACAAGCATTCAACAGAAATTCACATGCATTTTTCTGAAAGTGAAGCAGTCTGTTCCAACACTTCAATTCACTGTGCGAAGTGAATGGTGTGCTGCTTCACTTTCTAAATGCTGTCCTTTCAGAGAAAATCACTTTCCTTTGAAAGTGCCTTTAGCTACTTACAAGCATTCCACAGAAATTCACATGCGTTTCTCTGAAAAAGAAGCAGTCTGTTCCAACACTTCAATTCACTGTGCGAAGTGAATGGAGTGTTGCTTCAGTTTCTAAATGCTGTCCTTTCAGAGAAAATCACTTTCCTTTGAAAGTGCCTTAAGCTACTTACAAGCATTCACAAGAAACTCACATGCATTTTTCTGAAAGAGAAGCAGTCTGTTCCAACACTTCAATTCACTGTGCGTAGTGAATGAAGTGTTGCTTCACTTTCTAAATGCTGTCCTTTCAGAGAAAATCACTTTCCTTTGAAAGTGCCTTAAGCTACTTACAAGCATTCAATAGAAATTCACATGTGTTTCTCTGAAAAAGAAGCATTCTGTTCCAACACTTCAATTCACTTTGCGAAGTGAATGGAGTGTTGCTTCACTTTCTAAATGCTGTCCTTTCAGAGAAAATCACTTTCCTTTGAAAGTGCCTTAAGCTACTTACAAGCATTCCACAGAAATTCACATGCGTTTCTCTGAAAGAGAAGCAGTCTGCTCCAACACTTCAATTCACTGTGCGAAGTGAATGGAGTGTTGCTTCACTTTCGAAATGCTGTCCTTTCAGAGAAAATCACTTTCCTTTGAAAGTGCCTCAAGCTACTTACAAGCATTCACAAGAAACTCACATGCATTTTTCTGAAAGAGAAGCAGTCTGTTCCAACACTTCAATTCACTGTGCGTAGTGAATGGAGTGTTGCTTCACTTTCTAAATGCTGTCCTTTCAGAGAAAATCACTTTTTTTTGACAGTGCCTTAAGCTACTTACAAGCATTCACAAAAAACTCATATCTGTTTCTCTGAAAGAGAAGTAGTCTGTTCCAACACTTCAATTCACTGTGCGAAGTGAATGGAGTGTTGTTTCATTTTCTAAATGCTGTCCTTTCAGAGAAAATCACTTTCCTTTGAAAGTGCCTTAAGCTACTTACAAGCAATCCACAGAAATTCACATGCGTTTCTCTGAAAGAGAAGCAGTCTGTTCCAACACTTCAATTCACTGTGCTAACTGAATGGAGTGTTGTTTCACTTTCTAAATGCTGTCCTTTCAGAGAAAATCACTTTCCTTTGAAAGTGCCTTAAGCTACTTACACACATTCACAGGAAACTCAAATGCGTTTCTATGAAAAAGAAGCTGTCTGTTCCAACACTTCAGTTCACTGTGCGAAGTGAATGGAGTGTTGCTTCACTTTCTAAATGCTGTCCTTTCAGAGACAATCACTATCCTTTGAAAGTGCCTTAAGCTACTTACAAGCATTCAACAGAAATTCACATGTGTTTCACTGAAAGAGAAGCAGTCTGTTCCAACACTTCAATTCACTGTGCGAAGTGAATGGAGTGTTGCTTCACTTTCTAAATGCTGTTCTTTCAGAGAAAATCACTTTCCTTTGAAAGTGCCTTAAGCTACTTACAAGCATTCAACAGAAATTCACATGCATTTTTCTGAAAGTGAAGCAGTCTGTTCCAACACTTCAATTCACTGTGCGAAGTGAATGGTGTGCTGCTTCACTTTCTAAATGCTGTCCTTTCAGAGAAAATCACTTTCCTTTGAAAGTGCCTTTAGCTACTTACAAGCATTCCACAGAAATTCACATGCGTTTCTCTGAAAAAGAAGCAGTCTGTTCCAACACTTCAATTCACTGTGCGAAGTGAATGGAGTGTTGCTTCAGTTTCTAAATGCTGTCCTTTCAGAGAAAATCACTTTCCTTTGAAAGTGCCTTAAGCTACTTACAAGCATTCACAAGAAACTCACATGCATTTTTCTGAAAGAGAAGCAGTCTGTTCCAACACTTCAATTCACTGTGCGTAGTGAATGAAGTGTTGCTTCACTTTCTAAATGCTGTCCTTTCAGAGAAAATCACTTTCCTTTGAAAGTGCCTTAAGCTACTTACAAGCATTCAATAGAAATTCACATGTGTTTCTCTGAAAAAGAAGCATTCTGTTCCAACACTTCAATTCACTTTGCGAAGTGAATGGAGTGTTGCTTCACTTTCTAAATGCTGTCCTTTCAGAGAAAATCACTTTCCTTTGAAAGTGCCTTAAGCTACTTACAAGCATTCCACAGAAATTCACATGCGTTTCTCTGAAAGAGAAGCAGTCTGCTCCAACACTTCAATTCACTGTGCGAAGTGAATGGAGTGTTGCTTCACTTTCGAAATGCTGTCCTTTCAGAGAAAATCACTTTCCTTTGAAAGTGCCTCAAGCTACTTACAAGCATTCACAAGAAACTCACATGCATTTTTCTGAAAGAGAAGCAGTCTGTTCCAACACTTCAATTCACTGTGCGTAGTGAATGGAGTGTTGCTTCACTTTCTAAATGCTGTCCTTTCAGAGAAAATCACTTTTTTTTGACAGTGCCTTAAGCTACTTACAAGCATTCACAAAAAACTCATATCTGTTTCTCTGAAAGAGAAGTAGTCTGTTCCAACACTTCAATTCACTGTGCGAAGTGAATGGAGTGTTGTTTCATTTTCTAAATGCTGTCCTTTCAGAGAAAATCACTTTCCTTTGAAAGTGCCTTAAGCTACTTACAAGCAATCCACAGAAATTCACATGCGTTTCTCTGAAAGAGAAGCAGTCTGTTCCAACACTTCAATTCACTGTGCTAACTGAATGGAGTGTTGTTTCACTTTCTAAATGCTGTCCTTTCAAGAAAATCACTTTCCTTTGAAAGTGCCTTAAGCTACTTACACACATTCACAGGAACCTCAAATGCGTTTCTGTGAAAGAGAAGCTATCTGTTCCAACACTTCAATTCACTGTGCGAAGTGAATGGAGTGTTGCTTCACTTTCTAAATGCTGTCCTTTCAGAGACAATCACTATCCTTTGAAAGTGCCTTAAGCTACTTACAAGCATTCAACAGAAATTCACATGTGTTTCACTGAAAGAGAAGCAGTCTGTTCCAACACTTCAATTCACTGTGCGAAGTGAATGGAGTGTTGCTTCACTTTCTAAATGCTGTCCTTTCAGAGAAAATCACTTTCCTTTGAAAGTGCCTTAAGCTACTTACAAGCATTCAACAGAAATTCACATGCATTTTTCTGAAAGAGAAGCAGTCTGTTCCAACACTTCAATTCACTGTGCGAAGTGAATGGAGTGCTGCTTCACTTTCTAAATGCTGTCCTTTCAGAGAAAATCACTTTCCTTTGAAAGTGCCTTTAGCTACTTACAAGCATTCCACAGAAATTCACATGCGTTTCTCTGAAAAAGAAGCAGTCTGTTCCAACACTTCAATTCACTGTGCGAAGTGAATGGAGTGTTGCTTCAGTTTCTAAATGCTGTCCTTTCAGAGAAAATCACTTTCCTTTGAAAGTGCCTTAAGCTACTTACAAGCATTCACAGGAAACTCACATGCATTTTTCTGAAAGAGAAGCAGTCTGTTCCAACACTTCAATTCACTGTGCGTAGTGAATGGAGTGTTGCTTCACTTTCTAAATGCTGTCCTTTCAGAGAAAATCACTTTCCTTTGAAAGTGCCTTAAGCTGCTTAAAAGCATTCACAAAAAACTCATATCTGTTTCTCTGAAAGAGAAGTAGTCTGTTCCAACACTTCAATTCACGGTGCGAAGTGAATGGAGTGTTGTTTCATTTTCTAAATGCTGTCCTTTCAGAGAAAATCACTTTCCTTTGAAAGTGCCTTAAGCTTCTTACAAGCATTCCACAGAAATTCACATGCGTTTCTCTGAAAGAGAAGCAGTCTGTTCCAACACTTCAATTCACTGTGCTAACTTAATGGAGTGTTGTTTCACTTTCTAAATGCTGTCCTTTCAGAGAAAATCACTTTCCTTTGAAAGTGCCTTAGGCTACTTACAAGCATTCAACAGAAATTCACATGCGCTACACATTCACAGGAAACTCAAATGCGTTTCTATGAAAGAGAAGCTGTCTCTTCCAACACTGCAATTCACTGTGCGAAGTGAATGGAGTGTTCCTTCACCTTCTAAATCCTGTCCTTTCAGAGAAAATCACTTTCCTTTGAAAGTGCCTTAGGCTGCTTACAAGCATTCAACAGAAATTCACATGCGCTTCACTGAAAGAGAAGCAGTCTGTTCCAACACTTCAATTCACTGTGCAAAGTGAATGGAGTGTTGCTTCACTTTCTATATGCTCTCCTTTTAGAGAAAATCACTCTCTTTTGAAAATGCCTTAAGCTACATACAAGCATTCAGAAGAACTCACATGCATTTTTCTGAAAGAGAAGCAGTTTGTTCCAACACTTCAATTCACTGTGCGAAGTGAATGGAGTGTTGTTTCACTTTCTAAATGCTGTCCTTTCAGAGAAAATCACTTTCCTTTGAAAGTGCCTTAAGCTACTTACACACATTCACAGGAGACTCAAATCCGTTTCTATGAAAGAGAAGCAGTCTGTTCTAACACTTCAATTCACTGTGCGAAGTGAATGGAGTGTTGCTTCACTTTCTAAATGCTGTCCTTTAAGAGAAAATCACTTCCCTTTGAAAGTGCCTTAAGCTACTTACACACATTCACAGGAAACTCAAATGCGTTTCTATGAAAGAGAAGCTGTCAGTTCCAACACTTCAATTCACTGTGCGAAGTGAATGGAGTGTTGCTTCACTTTCTAAATGCTGTCCTTTCAGAGAAAATCACTTTCCTTTGAAAATGCCTTAAGCTACTTACAAGCATTCAACAGAAATTCACATGCGTTTCACTGAAAGAGAAGCAGTCTGTTCCAACACTTCAATTCACTGTGCGAAGTGAATGGAGTGTTGCTTCACTTTCTAAATGCTGTCCTTTAAGAGAAAATCACTTCCCTTTGAAAGTGCCTTAAGCTACTTACACACATTCACAGGAAACTCAAATGCGTTTCTATGAAAGAGAAGCTGTCAGTTCCAACACTTCAATTCACTGTGCGAAGTGAATGGAGTGTTGCTTCACTTTCTAAATGCTGTCCTTTCAGAGAAAATCACTTTCCTTTGAAAGTGCCTTAAGCTACTTACAAGCATTCAACAGAAATTCACATGCATTTTTCTGAAAGAGAAGCAGTCTGTTCCAACACTTCAATTGACTGTGCGAAGTGAATGGAGTGCTGCTTCACTTTCTAAATGCTGTCCTTTCAGAGAAAATCACTTTCCTTTGAAAGTGCCTTAAGCTACTTACACACATTCACAGGAAACTCAAATGCGTTTCTATGAAAAAGAAGCTGTCTGTTCCAACACTTCAGTTCACTGTGCGAAGTGAATGGAGTGTTGCTTCACTTTCTAAATGCTGTCCTTTCAGAGACAATCACTATCCTTTGAAAGTGCCTTAAGCTACTTACAAGCATTCAACAGAAATTCACATGTGTTTCACTGAAAGAGAAGCAGTCTGTTCCAACACTTCAATTCACTGTGCGAAGTGAATGGAGTGTTGCTTCACTTTCTAAATGCTGTTCTTTCAGAGAAAATCACTTTCCTTTGAAAGTGCCTTAAGCTACTTACAAGCATTCAACAGAAATTCACATGCATTTTTCTGAAAGTGAAGCAGTCTGTTCCAACACTTCAATTCACTGTGCGAAGTGAATGGTGTGCTGCTTCACTTTCTAAATGCTGTCCTTTCAGAGAAAATCACTTTCCTTTGAAAGTGCCTTTAGCTACTTACAAGCATTCCACAGAAATTCACATGCGTTTCTCTGAAAAAGAAGCAGTCTGTTCCAACACTTCAATTCACTGTGCGAAGTGAATGGAGTGTTGCTTCAGTTTCTAAATGCTGTCCTTTCAGAGAAAATCACTTTCCTTTGAAAGTGCCTTAAGCTACTTACAAGCATTCACAAGAAACTCACATGCATTTTTCTGAAAGAGAAGCAGTCTGTTCCAACACTTCAATTCACTGTGCGTAGTGAATGAAGTGTTGCTTCACTTTCTAAATGCTGTCCTTTCAGAGAAAATCACTTTCCTTTGAAAGTGCCTTAAGCTACTTACAAGCATTCAATAGAAATTCACATGTGTTTCTCTGAAAAAGAAGCATTCTGTTCCAACACTTCAATTCACTTTGCGAAGTGAATGGAGTGTTGCTTCACTTTCTAAATGCTGTCCTTTCAGAGAAAATCACTTTCCTTTGAAAGTGCCTTAAGCTACTTACAAGCATTCCACAGAAATTCACATGCGTTTCTCTGAAAGAGAAGCAGTCTGCTCCAACACTTCAATTCACTGTGCGAAGTGAATGGAGTGTTGCTTCACTTTCGAAATGCTGTCCTTTCAGAGAAAATCACTTTCCTTTGAAAGTGCCTCAAGCTACTTACAAGCATTCACAAGAAACTCACATGCATTTTTCTGAAAGAGAAGCAGTCTGTTCCAACACTTCAATTCACTGTGCGTAGTGAATGGAGTGTTGCTTCACTTTCTAAATGCTGTCCTTTCAGAGAAAATCACTTTTTTTTGACAGTGCCTTAAGCTACTTACAAGCATTCACAAAAAACTCATATCTGTTTCTCTGAAAGAGAAGTAGTCTGTTCCAACACTTCAATTCACTGTGCGAAGTGAATGGAGTGTTGTTTCATTTTCTAAATGCTGTCCTTTCAGAGAAAATCACTTTCCTTTGAAAGTGCCTTAAGCTACTTACAAGCAATCCACAGAAATTCACATGCGTTTCTCTGAAAGAGAAGCAGTCTGTTCCAACACTTCAATTCACTGTGCTAACTGAATGGAGTGTTGTTTCACTTTCTAAATGCTGTCCTTTCAAGAAAATCACTTTCCTTTGAAAGTGCCTTAAGCTACTTACACACATTCACAGGAACCTCAAATGCGTTTCTGTGAAAGAGAAGCTATCTGTTCCAACACTTCAATTCACTGTGCGAAGTGAATGGAGTGTTGCTTCACTTTCTAAATGCTGTCCTTTCAGAGACAATCACTATCCTTTGAAAGTGCCTTAAGCTACTTACAAGCATTCAACAGAAATTCACATGTGTTTCACTGAAAGAGAAGCAGTCTGTTCCAACACTTCAATTCACTGTGCGAAGTGAATGGAGTGTTGCTTCACTTTCTAAATGCTGTCCTTTCAGAGAAAATCACTTTCCTTTGAAAGTGCCTTAAGCTACTTACAAGCATTCAACAGAAATTCACATGCATTTTTCTGAAAGAGAAGCAGTCTGTTCCAACACTTCAATTCACTGTGCGAAGTGAATGGAGTGCTGCTTCACTTTCTAAATGCTGTCCTTTCAGAGAAAATCACTTTCCTTTGAAAGTGCCTTTAGCTACTTACAAGCATTCCACAGAAATTCACATGCGTTTCTCTGAAAAAGAAGCAGTCTGTTCCAACACTTCAATTCACTGTGCGAAGTGAATGGAGTGTTGCTTCAGTTTCTAAATGCTGTCCTTTCAGAGAAAATCACTTTCCTTTGAAAGTGCCTTAAGCTACTTACAAGCATTCACAGGAAACTCACATGCATTTTTCTGAAAGAGAAGCAGTCTGTTCCAACACTTCAATTCACTGTGCGTAGTGAATGGAGTGTTGCTTCACTTTCTAAATGCTGTCCTTTCAGAGAAAATCACTTTCCTTTGAAAGTGCCTTAAGCTGCTTAAAAGCATTCACAAAAAACTCATATCTGTTTCTCTGAAAGAGAAGTAGTCTGTTCCAACACTTCAATTCACGGTGCGAAGTGAATGGAGTGTTGTTTCATTTTCTAAATGCTGTCCTTTCAGAGAAAATCACTTTCCTTTGAAAGTGCCTTAAGCTTCTTACAAGCATTCCACAGAAATTCACATGCGTTTCTCTGAAAGAGAAGCAGTCTGTTCCAACACTTCAATTCACTGTGCTAACTTAATGGAGTGTTGTTTCACTTTCTAAATGCTGTCCTTTCAGAGAAAATCACTTTCCTTTGAAAGTGCCTTAGGCTACTTACAAGCATTCAACAGAAATTCACATGCGCTACACATTCACAGGAAACTCAAATGCGTTTCTATGAAAGAGAAGCTGTCTCTTCCAACACTGCAATTCACTGTGCGAAGTGAATGGAGTGTTCCTTCACCTTCTAAATCCTGTCCTTTCAGAGAAAATCACTTTCCTTTGAAAGTGCCTTAGGCTGCTTACAAGCATTCAACAGAAATTCACATGCGCTTCACTGAAAGAGAAGCAGTCTGTTCCAACACTTCAATTCACTGTGCAAAGTGAATGGAGTGTTGCTTCACTTTCTATATGCTCTCCTTTTAGAGAAAATCACTCTCTTTTGAAAATGCCTTAAGCTACATACAAGCATTCAGAAGAACTCACATGCATTTTTCTGAAAGAGAAGCAGTTTGTTCCAACACTTCAATTCACTGTGCGAAGTGAATGGAGTGTTGTTTCACTTTCTAAATGCTGTCCTTTCAGAGAAAATCACTTTCCTTTGAAAGTGCCTTAAGCTACTTACACACATTCACAGGAGACTCAAATCCGTTTCTATGAAAGAGAAGCAGTCTGTTCTAACACTTCAATTCACTGTGCGAAGTGAATGGAGTGTTGCTTCACTTTCTAAATGCTGTCCTTTAAGAGAAAATCACTTCCCTTTGAAAGTGCCTTAAGCTACTTACACACATTCACAGGAAACTCAAATGCGTTTCTATGAAAGAGAAGCTGTCAGTTCCAACACTTCAATTCACTGTGCGAAGTGAATGGAGTGTTGCTTCACTTTCTAAATGCTGTCCTTTCAGAGAAAATCACTTTCCTTTGAAAATGCCTTAAGCTACTTACAAGCATTCAACAGAAATTCACATGCGTTTCACTGAAAGAGAAGCAGTCTGTTCCAACACTTCAATTCACTGTGCGAAGTGAATGGAGTGTTGCTTCACTTTCTAAATGCTGTCCTTTAAGAGAAAATCACTTCCCTTTGAAAGTGCCTTAAGCTACTTACACACATTCACAGGAAACTCAAATGCGTTTCTATGAAAGAGAAGCTGTCAGTTCCAACACTTCAATTCACTGTGCGAAGTGAATGGAGTGTTGCTTCACTTTCTAAATGCTGTCCTTTCAGAGAAAATCACTTTCCTTTGAAAGTGCCTTAAGCTACTTACAAGCATTCAACAGAAATTCACATGCATTTTTCTGAAAGAGAAGCAGTCTGTTCCAACACTTCAATTGACTGTGCGAAGTGAATGGAGTGCTGCTTCACTTTCTAAATGCTGTCCTTTCAGAGAAAATCACTTTCCTTTGAAAGTGCCTTAAGCTACTTACAAGCATTCCACAGAAATTCACATGCGTTTCTCTGAAAAAGAAGCAGTCTGTTCCAACACTTCAATTCACTGTGCGAAGTGAATGGAGTGTTGCTTCACTTTCTAAATGCTGTCCTTTCAGAGAAAATCACTTTCCTTTGAAAGTGCTTTAAGCTACTTACAAGCATTCACAAGAAACTCACATGCATTTTTCTGAAAGCGAAGCAGTCTGTTCCAACACTTCAATTCACTGTGCGTAGTGAATGGAGTGTTGCTTCACTTTCTAAATGCTGTCCTTTCAGAGAAAATCACTTTCCTTTGAAAGTGCCTTAAGCTACTTAAAAGCATTCACAAAAAACTCATATCTGTTTCTCTGAAAGAGAAGTAGTCTGTTCCAACACTTCAATTCACGGTGCGAAGTGAATGGAGTGTTGTTTCATTTTCTAAATGCTGTCCTTTCAGAGAAAATCACTTTCCTTTGAAAGTGCCTTAAGCTTCTTACAAGCATTCCACAGAAATTCACATGCGTTTCTCTGAAAGAGAAGCAGTCTGTTCCAACACTTCAATTCACTGTGCTAACTGAATGGAGTGTTGTTTCACTTTCTAAATGCTGTCCTTTCAGAGAAAATCACTTTCCTTTGAAAGTGCCTTAGGCTACTTACAAGCATTCAACAGAATTTCACATCTGCTACACATTCACAGGAAACTCAAATGCGTTTCTATGAAAGAGAAGCTGTCTGTTCCAACACTGCAATTCACTGTGCGAAGTGAAAGGAGTGTCCCTTCACCTTCTAAATCCTGTCCTTTCAGAGAAAATCACTTTCCTTTGAAAGTGCCTTAGGCTACTTACAAGCATTCAACAGAAATTCACATGCGCTTCACTGAAAGAGAAGCAGTCTGTTCCAACACTTCAATTCACTGTGCAAAGTGAATGGAGTGTTGCTTCACTTTCTATATGCTCTCCTTTTAGAGAAAATCACTCTCTTTTGAAAATGCCTTAAGCTACATACAAGCATTCAGAAGAACTCACATGCATTTTTCTGAAAGAGAAGCAGTTTGTTCCAACACTTCAATTCACTGTGCGAAGTGAATGGAGTGTTGTTTCACTTTCTAAATGCGGTTCTTTCAGAGAAAATCACTTTCCTTTGAAAGTGCCTTAAGCTACTTACACACATTCACAGGAGACTCAAATCCGTTTCTATGAAAGAGAAGCAGTCTGTTCTAACACTTCAATTCACTGTGCGAAGTGAATGGAGTGTTGCTTCACTTTCTAAATGCTGTCCTTTCAGAGAAAATCACTTTCCTTTGAAAGTGCCTTAAGCTACTTACAAGCATTCAACAGAAATTCACATGCGTTTCACTGAAAGAGAAGCAGTCTGTTCCAACACTTCAATTCACTGTGCGAAGTGAATGGAGTGTTGCTTCACTTTCTAAATGCTGTCCTTTCAGAGAAAATCACTTTCCTTTGAAAGTGCCTTAAGCTACTTACAAGCATTCCACAGAAATTCACATGCGTTTCTCTGAAAAAGAAGCAGTCTGTTCCAACACATCAATTCACTGTGCGAAGTGAATGGAGTGTTGCTTCACTTTCTAAATGCTGTACTTTCAGTGAAATTCACTTTCCTTTGAAAGTGCCTTAAGCTACTTACAAGCATTCAACAGAAATTCACATGCGTTTCACTGAAAGAGAAGCAGTCTGTTCCAACACTTCAATTCACTGTGCTAACTTAATGGAGTGTTGTTTCACTTTCTAAATGCTGTCCTTTCAGAGAAAATCACTTTCCTTTGAAAGTGCCTTAGGCTACTTACAAGCATTCAACAGAAATTCACATGCGCTACACATTCACAGGAAACTCAAATGCGTTTCTATGAAAGAGAAGCTGTCTCTTCCAACACTGCAATTCACTGTGCGAAGTGAATGGAGTGTTCCTTCACCTTCTAAATCCTGTCCTTTCAGAGAAAATCACTTTCCTTTGAAAGTGCCTTAGGCTGCTTACAAGCATTCAACAGAAATTCACATGCGCTTCACTGAAAGAGAAGCAGTCTGTTCCAACACTTCAATTCACTGTGCAAAGTGAATGGAGTGTTGCTTCACTTTCTATATGCTCTCCTTTTAGAGAAAATCACTCTCTTTTGAAAATGCCTTAAGCTACATACAAGCATTCAGAAGAACTCACATGCATTTTTCTGAAAGAGAAGCAGTTTGTTCCAACACTTCAATTCACTGTGCGAAGTGAATGGAGTGTTGTTTCACTTTCTAAATGCTGTCCTTTCAGAGAAAATCACTTTCCTTTGAAAGTGCCTTAAGCTACTTACACACATTCACAGGAGACTCAAATCCGTTTCTATGAAAGAGAAGCAGTCTGTTCTAACACTTCAATTCACTGTGCGAAGTGAATGGAGTGTTGCTTCACTTTCTAAATGCTGTCCTTTAAGAGAAAATCACTTCCCTTTGAAAGTGCCTTAAGCTACTTACACACATTCACAGGAAACTCAAATGCGTTTCTATGAAAGAGAAGCTGTCAGTTCCAACACTTCAATTCACTGTGCGAAGTGAATGGAGTGTTGCTTCACTTTCTAAATGCTGTCCTTTCAGAGAAAATCACTTTCCTTTGAAAATGCCTTAAGCTACTTACAAGCATTCAACAGAAATTCACATGCGTTTCACTGAAAGAGAAGCAGTCTGTTCCAACACTTCAATTCACTGTGCGAAGTGAATGGAGTGTTGCTTCACTTTCTAAATGCTGTCCTTTAAGAGAAAATCACTTCCCTTTGAAAGTGCCTTAAGCTACTTACACACATTCACAGGAAACTCAAATGCGTTTCTATGAAAGAGAAGCTGTCAGTTCCAACACTTCAATTCACTGTGCGAAGTGAATGGAGTGTTGCTTCACTTTCTAAATGCTGTCCTTTCAGAGAAAATCACTTTCCTTTGAAAGTGCCTTAAGCTACTTACAAGCATTCAACAGAAATTCACATGCATTTTTCTGAAAGAGAAGCAGTCTGTTCCAACACTTCAATTGACTGTGCGAAGTGAATGGAGTGCTGCTTCACTTTCTAAATGCTGTCCTTTCAGAGAAAATCACTTTCCTTTGAAAGTGCCTTAAGCTACTTACAAGCATTCCACAGAAATTCACATGCGTTTCTCTGAAAAAGAAGCAGTCTGTTCCAACACTTCAATTCACTGTGCGAAGTGAATGGAGTGTTGCTTCACTTTCTAAATGCTGTCCTTTCAGAGAAAATCACTTTCCTTTGAAAGTGCTTTAAGCTACTTACAAGCATTCACAAGAAACTCACATGCATTTTTCTGAAAGCGAAGCAGTCTGTTCCAACACTTCAATTCACTGTGCGTAGTGAATGGAGTGTTGCTTCACTTTCTAAATGCTGTCCTTTCAGAGAAAATCACTTTCCTTTGAAAGTGCCTTAAGCTACTTAAAAGCATTCACAAAAAACTCATATCTGTTTCTCTGAAAGAGAAGTAGTCTGTTCCAACACTTCAATTCACGGTGCGAAGTGAATGGAGTGTTGTTTCATTTTCTAAATGCTGTCCTTTCAGAGAAAATCACTTTCCTTTGAAAGTGCCTTAAGCTTCTTACAAGCATTCCACAGAAATTCACATGCGTTTCTCTGAAAGAGAAGCAGTCTGTTCCAACACTTCAATTCACTGTGCTAACTGAATGGAGTGTTGTTTCACTTTCTAAATGCTGTCCTTTCAGAGAAAATCACTTTCCTTTGAAAGTGCCTTAGGCTACTTACAAGCATTCAACAGAATTTCACATCTGCTACACATTCACAGGAAACTCAAATGCGTTTCTATGAAAGAGAAGCTGTCTGTTCCAACACTGCAATTCACTGTGCGAAGTGAAAGGAGTGTCCCTTCACCTTCTAAATCCTGTCCTTTCAGAGAAAATCACTTTCCTTTGAAAGTGCCTTAGGCTACTTACAAGCATTCAACAGAATTCACATGCGCTTCAGTGAAAGAGAAGCAGTCTGTTCCAACACTTCAATTCACTGTGCAAAGTGAATGGAGTGTTGCTTCACTTTCTATATGCTCTCCTTTTAGAGAAAATCACTCTCTTTTGAAAATGCCTTAAGCTACATACAAGCATTCAGAAGAACTCACATGCATTTTTCTGAAAGAGAAGCAGTTTGTTCCAACACTTCAATTCACTGTGCGAAGTGAATGGAGTGTTGTTTCACTTTCTAAATGCGGTCCTTTCAGAGAAAATCACTTTCCTTTGAAAGTGCCTTAAGCTACTTACACACATTCACAGGAGACTCAAATCCGTTTCTATGAAAGAGAAGCAGTCTGTTCTAACACTTCAATTCACTGTGCGAAGTGAATGGAGTGTTGCTTCACTTTCTAAATGCTGTCCTTTCAGAGAAAATCACTTTCCTTTGAAAGTGCCTTAAGCTACTTACAAGCATTCAACAGAAATTCACATGCGTTTCACTGAAAGAGAAGCAGTCTGTTCCAACACTTCAATTCACTGTGCGAAGTGAATGGAGTGTTGCTTCACTTTCTAAATGCTGTCCTTTCAGAGAAAATCACTTTCCTTTGAAAGTGCCTTAAGCTACTTACAAGCATTCCACAGAAATTCACATGCGTTTCTCTGAAAAAGAAGCAGTCTGTTCCAACACTTCAATTCACTGTGCGAAGTGAATGGACTGTTGCTTCACTTTCTAAATGCTGTCCTTTCAGAGACAATCACTTTCCTTTGAAAGTGCCTTAAGCTACTTACAAGCATTCACAAGAAACTCACATGCATTTTTCTGAAAGAGAAGCAGTCTGTTCCAACACTTCAGTTCACTGTGCGTAATGAATGGAGTGTTGCTTCACTTTCTAAATGCTGTCCTTTCAGAGAAAATCACTTTCCTTTGAAAGTGCCTTAAGCTACTTACAAGCATTCAATAGAAATTCACATGTGTTTCTCTGAAAAAGAAGCATTCTGTTCCAACACTTCAATTCACTTTGCGAAGTGAATGGAGTGTTGCTTCACTTTCTAAATGCTGTCCTTTCAGAGAAAATCACTTTCCTTTGAAAGTGCCTTAAGCTACTTACAAGCATTCCACAGAAATTCACATGCATTTCACTGAAAGAGAAGCAGTCTGTTCCAACACTTCAATTCACTGTGCGAAGTGAATGGAGTGTTGCTTCACTTTCTAAATGCTGTCCTTTCAGAGAAAATCACTTTCCTTTGAAAGTGCCTTAAGCTACTTACAAGCATTCAACAGAAATTCACATGCGTTTCACTGAAAGAGAAGCAGTCTGTTCCAACACTTCAATTCACTGTGCGAAGTGAATGGAGTGTTGCTTCACTTTCTAAATGCTGTGCTTTAAGAGAAAATCACTTCCCTTTGAAAGTGCCTTAAGCTACTTACACACATTCACAGGAAACTCAAATGCGTTTCTATGAAAGAGAAGCTGTCTGTTCCAACACTTCAATTCACTATGCGAAGTGAATGGAGTGTTGCTTCACTTTCTAAATGCTATCCTTTCAGAGAAAATCACTTTCCTTTGAAAGTGCCTTAAGCTACTTACAAGCATTCAACAGAAATTCACATGCATTTTTCTGAAAGAGAAGCAGTCTGTTCCAACACTTCAATTCACTGTGCGAAGTGAATGGAGTGCTGCTTCACTTTCTAAATGCTGTCCTTTCAGAGAAAATCACTTTCCTTTGAAAGTGCCTTAAGCTACTTACAAGCATTCAACAGAAATTCACATGCGTTTCACTGAAAGAGAAGCAGTCTGTTCCAACACCTCAATTCACTGTGCGAAGTGAATGGAGTGTTGTTTCATTTTCTAAATGCTGTCCTTTCAGAGAAAATCACTTTCCTTTGAAAGTGCCTTAGGCTACTTACAAGCATTCAACAGAAATTCACATGCGCTACACATTCACAGGAAACTCAAATGCGTTTCTATGAAAGAGAAGCTGTCTGTTCCAACACTGCAATTCACTGTGCGAAGTGAATGGAGTGTTCCTTCACCTTCTAAATCCTGTCCTTTCAGAGAAAATCACTTTCCTTTGAAAGTGCCTTAGGCTACTTACAAGCATTCAACAGAAATTCACATGCGCTTCACTGAAAGAGAAGCAGTCTGTTCCAACACTTCAATTCACTGTGCAAAGTGAATGGAGTGTTGCTTCACTTTCTATATGCTCTCCTTTTAGAGAAAATCACTCTCTTTTGAAAATGCCTTAAGCTACATACAAGCATTCAGAAGAACTCACATGCATTTTTCTGAAAGAGAAGCAGTTTGTTCCAACACTTCAATTCACTGTGCGAAGTGAATGGAGTGTTGTTTTACTTTCTAAATGCTGTCCTTTCAGAGAAAATCACTTTCCTTTGAAAGTGCCTTAAGCTACTTACACACATTCACAGGAGACTCAAATCCGTTTCTATGAAAGAGAAGCAGTCTGTTCTAACACTTCAATTCACTGTGCGAAGTGAATGGAGTGTTGCTTCACTTTCTAAATGCTGTCCTTTCAGAGAAAATCACTTTCCTTTGAAAGTGCGTTAAGCTACTTACAAGCATTCAACAGAAATTCACATGCGTTTCACTGAAAGAGAAGCAGTCTGTTCCAACACTTCAATTCACTGTGCGAAGTGAATGGAGTGTTGCTTCACTTTCTAAATGCTGTCCTTTAAGAGAAAATCACTTCCCTTTGAAAGTGCCTTAAGCTACTTACACACATTCACAGGAAACTCAAATGCGTTTCTATGAAAGAGAAGCTGTCTGTTCCAACACTTCAATTCACTGTGCGAAGTGAATGGAGTGTTGCTTCACTTTCTAAATGCTGTCCTTTCAGAGAAAATCACTTGCCTTTGAAAGTGCCTTAAACTACTTACAAGCATTCAACAGAAATTCACATGCGTTTCACTGAAAGAGAAGCAGTCTGTTCCAACACTTCAATTCACTGTGCGAAGTGAATGGAGTGTTGCTTCACTTTCTAAATGCTGTCCTTTCAGAGAAAATCACTTTCCTTTGAAAGTGCCTTAAGCTACTTACAAGCATTCCACAGAAATTCACATGCGTTTCTCTGAAAAAGAAGCAGTCTGTTCCAACACTTCAATTCACTGTGCGAAGTGAATGGACTGTTGCTTCAGTTTCTAAATGCTGTCCTTTCAGAGACAATCACTTTCCTTTGAAAGTGCCTTAAGCTACTTACAAGCATTCACAAGAAACTCACATGCATTTTTCTGAAAGAGAAGCAGTCTGTTCCAACACTTCAATTCACTGTGCGTAATGAATGGAGTGTTGCTTCACTTTCTAAATGCTGTCCTTTCAGAGAAAATCACTTTCCTTTGAAAGTGCCTTAAGCTACTTACAAGCATTCAATAGAAATTCACATGTGTTTCTCTGAAAAAGAAGCATTCTGTTCCAACACTTCAATTCACTTTGCGAAGTGAACGGAGTGTTGCTTCACTTTCTAAATGCTGTCCTTTCAGAGAAAATCACTTTCCTTTGAAAGTGCCTTAAGCTACTTACAAGCATTCCACAGAAATTCACATGCATTTCACTGAAAGAGAAGCAGTCTGTTCCAACACTTCAATTCACTGTGCGAAGTGAATGGAGTGTTGCTTCACTTTCTAAATGCTGTCCTTTCAGAGAAAATCACTTTCCTTTGAAAGTGCCTTAAGCTACTTACATGCATTCCATAGAAATTCACATGCGTTTCTCTGAAAAAGAAGCAGTCTGTTCCAACACTTCAATTCACTGTGCGAAGTGAATGGAGTGTTGCTTCACTTTCTAAATGCTGTCCTTTCAGAGACAATCACTTTCCTTTGAAAGTGCCTTAAGCTACTTACAAGCATTCACAAGAAACTCACATGCATTTTTCTAAAAGAGAAGCAGTCTGTTCCAACACTTCAATTCACTGTGCGTAGTGAATGGAGTGTTGCTTCACTTTCTAAATGCTGTCCTTTCAGAGAAAATCACTTTCCTTTGAGAGTGCCTTAAGCTACTTACAAGCATTCAGTAGAAATTCACATGTGTTTCTCTGAAAAAGAAGCAGTCTGTTCCAACACTTCAATTCACTGTGCGAAGTGAATGGAGTGTTGCTTCACTTTCTAAATGCTGTCCTTTCAGAGAAAATCACTTTCCTTTGAAAGTGCCTTAAGCTACTTACAAGCATTCACAAGAAACTCACATGCATTTTTCTGAAAGAGAAGCAGTCTGTTCCAACACTTCAATTCACTGTGCGTAGTGAATGGAGTGTTGCTTCACTTTCTAAATGCTGTCCTTTCAGAGAAAATCACTTTCCTTTGAAAGTGCCTTAAGCTACTTAAAAGCATTCACAAAAAACTCATATCTGTTTCTCTGAAAGAGAAGTAGTCTGTTCCAACACTTCAATTCACGGTGCGAAGTGAATGGAGTGTTGTTTCATTTTCGAAATGCTGTCCTTTCAGAGAAAATCACTTTCCTTTGAAAGTGCCTTAAGCTACTTACAAGCATTCCACAGAAATTCACATGCGTTTCTCTGAAAGAGAAGCAGTCTGTTCCAACACTTCAATTCACTGTGCTAACTGAATGGAGTGTTGTTTCACTTTCTAAATGCTGTCCTTTCAGAGAAAATCACTTTCCTTTGAAAGTGCCTTAAGCTACTTACACGCATTCACAAGAAACTCACATGCATTTTTCTGAAAGAGAAGCAGTCTGTTCCAACTCTTCAATTCACTGTGCGTAGTGAATGGAGTGTTGCTTCACTTTCTAAATGCTGTCCTTTCAGAGAAAATCACTTTCCTTTGAAAGTGCCTTAAGCTACTTAAAAGCATTCACAAAAAACTCATATCTGTTTCTCTGAAAGAGAAGTAGTCTGTTCCAACACTTCAATTCACGGTGCGAAGTGAATGGAGTGTTGTTTCATTTTCTAAATGCTGTCCTTTCAGAGAAATTCACTTTCCTTTGAAAGTGCCTTAAGCTACTTACAAGCATTCCACAGAAATTCACATGCGTTTCTGAAAGAGAAGCAGTCTGTTCCAACACTTCAATTCACTGTGCTAACTGAATGGAGAGTTGTTTCACTTTCTAAATGCTGTCCTTTCAGAGAAAATCACTTTCCTTTGAACGTGCCTTAAGCTACTTACACACATTCACAGGAAACTCAAATGCGTTTCTATGAAAGAGAAGCTGTCTGTTCCAACACTGCAATTCACTGTGCGAAGTGAATGGAGTGTTGCTTCACCTTCTAAATCCTGTCCTTTCAGAGAAAATCACTTTCCTTTGAATGTTCCTTAGGCTACTTACAAGCATTCAACAGAAATTCACATGCGCTTCACTGAAAGAGAAGCAGTCTGTTCCAACTCTTCAATTCACTGTGCAAAGTGAATGGAGGCTTGCTTCACTTTCTAAATGCTGTCCTTTCAGAGAAAATCACTTTCCTTTGAAAGTGCCTTAAGCTACTTACACACATTCACAGGAAACTCAAATGCGTTTCTATGAAAGAGAAGCTGTCTGTTCCAACACTTCAATTCACTGTGCGAAGTGAATGGAGTGTTGCTTCACTTTCCAAATGCTGTCCTTTCAGTGAAAATCACTTTCCTTTGAAAGTGCTTTAAGCTACTTACAAGCATTCAACAGAAATTCACATGTGTTTCACTGAAAGAGAAGAAGTCTGTTCCAACACTTCAATTCACTGTGCGAAGTGAATGGAGTGTTGCTTCACTTTCTAAATGCTGTCCTTTCAGAGAAAATCACTTTCATTTGAAAGTGCCTTAAGCTACTTACAAGCATTCAACAGAAATTCACATGCATTTCACTGAAAGAGAAGCAGTCTGTTCCAACACTTCAATTCACTGTGCGAAGTGAATGGAGTGTTGCTTCACTTTCTAAATGCTGTCCTTTCAGAGAAAATCACTTTCCTTTGAAAGTGCCTTAAGCTACTTACAAGCATTCACAAGAAACTCACATGCATTTTTCTGAAAGAGAAGCAGTCTGTTCCAACACTTCAATTCACTGTGCGTAGTGAATGGAGTGTTGCTTCACTTTCTAAATGCTGTCCTTTCAGAGAAAATCACTTTCCTTTGAAAGTGCCTTAAGCTACTTACAAGCATTCAATAGAAATTCACGTTTCTCTGAAAAAGAAGCATTCTGTTCCAACACTTCAATTCACTTTGCGAAGTGAATGGAGTGTTGCTTCACTTTCTAAATGCTGTCCTTTCAGAGAAAATCACGTTCCTTTGAAAGTGCCTTAAGCTACTTACAAGCATTCCACAGAAATTCACATGCGTTTCTCTGAAAGAGAAGCAGTCTGCTCCAACACTTCAATTCACTGTGCTAAGTGAAAGGAGTGTTGTTTCACTTTCTAAATGCTGTCCTTTCAGAGAAAATCACTTTCTTTTGAAAGTGCCTTAAGCTACTTACAAGCATTCAATAGAAATTCACATGTGTTTCTCTGAAAAAAAAGCAGTCTGTTCCAACACTTCAATTCACTGTGCTAAGTGAAAGGAGTGTTGCTTCACTTCCGAAATCCTGTCCTATCAGAGAAAATCACTTTCCTTTGAAAGTGCCTCAAGCTACTTACAAGCATTCACAAGAAACTCACATGCATTTTTCTGAAAGAGAAGCAGTCTGTTCCAACACTTCAATTCACTGTGCGTAGTGAATGGAGTGTTGCTTCACTTTCTAAATGCTGTCCTTTCAGAGAAAATCACTTTCCTTTGAAAGTGCCTTAAGCTACTTACAAGCATTCACAAAAAACTCATATCTGTTTCTCTGAAAGAGAAGTAGTCTGTTCCAACACTTCAATTCACTGTGCGAAGTGAATGGAGTGTTGTTTCATTTTCTAAATGCTGTCCTTTCAGAGAAAATCACTTTCCTTTGAAAGTGCCTTAAGCTACTTACAAGCAATCCACAGAAATTCACATGCGTTTCTCTGAAAGAGAAGCAGTCTGTTCCAACACTTCAATTCACTGTGCTAACTGAATGGAGTGTTGTTTCACTTTCTAAATGCTGTCCTTTCAAGAAAATCACTTTCCTTTGAAAGTGCCTTAAGCTACTTACACACATTCACAGGAAACTCAAATGCGTTTCTGTGAAAGAGAAGCTATCTGTTCCAACACTTCAATTCACTGTGCGAAGTGAATGGAGTGTTGCTTCACTTTCTAAATGCTGTCCTTTCAGAGAAAATCACTTTCCTTTGAAAGTGCCTTAAGCTACTTACACACATTCACAGGAAACTCAAATGCGTTTCTATGAAAAAGAAGCTGTCTGTTCCAACACTTCAATTCACTGTGCGAAGTGAATGGAGTGTTGCTTCACTTTCTAAATGCTGTCCTTTCAGAGACAATCACTATCCTTTGAAAGTGCCTTAGGCTACTTACAAGCATTCAACAGAAATTCACATGTGTTTCACTGAAAGAGAAGCAGTCTGTTCCAACACTTCAATTCACTGTGCGAAGTGAATGGAGTGTTGCTTCACTTTCTAAATGCTGTCCTTTCAGAGAAAATCACTTTCCTTTGAAAGTGCCTTAAGCTACTTACAAGCATTCAACAGAAATTCACATGCATTTTTCTGAAAGTGAAGCAGTCTGTTCCAACACTTCAATTCACTGTGCGAAGTGAATGGTGTGCTGCTTCACTTTCTAAATGCTGTCCTTTCAGAGAAAATCACTTTCCTTTGAAAGTGCCTTTAGCTACTTACAAGCATTCCACAGAAATTCACATGCGTTTCTCTGAAAAAGAAGAGTCTGTTCCAACACTTCAATTCACTGTGCGAAGTGAATGGAGTGTTGCTTCACTTTCTAAATGCTGTCCTTTCAGAGAAAATCACTTTCCTTTGAAAGTGCCTTAAGCTACTTACAAGCATTCAATAGAAATTCACGTTTCTCTGAAAAAGAAGCATTCTGTTCCAACACTTCAATTCACTTTGCGAAGTGAATGGAGTGTTGCTTCACTTTCTAAATGCTGTCCTTTCAGAGAAAATCACGTTCCTTTGAAAGTGTCTTAAGCTACTTACAAGCATTCCACAGAAATTCACATGCGTTTCTCTGAAAGAGAAGCAGTCTGCTCCAACACTTCAATTCACTGTGCTAAGTGAAAGGAGTGTTGTTTCACTTTCTAAATGCTGTCCTTTCAGAGAAAATCACTTTCCTTTGAAAGTGCCTTAAGCTACTTACAAGCATTCAATAGAAATTCACATGTGTTTCTCTGAAAAAAAAGCAGTCTGTTCCAACACTTCAATTCACTGTGCGAAGTGAATGGAGTGTTGCTTCACTTCCGAAATCCTGTCCTATCAGAGAAAATCACTTTCCTTTGAAAGTGCCTCAAGCTACTTACAAGCATTCACAAGAAACTCACATGCATTTTTCTGAAAGAGAAGCAGTCTGTTCCAACACTTCAATTCACTGTGCGTAGTGAATGGAGTGTTGCTTCACTTTCTAAATGCTGTCCTTTCAGAGAAAATCACTTTCCTTTGAAAGTGCCTTAAGCTACTTACAAGCATTCACAAAAAACTCATATCTGTTTCTCTGAAAGAGAAGTAGTCTGTTCCAACACTTCAATTCACTGTGCGAAGTGAATGGAGTGTTGTTTCATTTTCTAAATGCTGTCCTTTCAGAGAAAATCACTTTCCTTTGAAAGTGCCTTAAGCTACTTACAAGCAATCCACAGAAATTCACATGCGTTTCTCTGAAAGAGAAGCAGTCTGTTCCAACACTTCAATTCACTGTGCTAACTGAATGGAGTGTTGTTTCACTTTCTAAATGCTGTCCTTTCAAGAAAATCACTTTCCTTTGAAAGTGCCTTAAGCTACTTACACACATTCACAGGAAACTCAAATGCGTTTCTGTGAAAGAGAAGCTATCTGTTCCAACACTTCAATTCACTGTGCGAAGTGAATGGAGTGTTGCTTCACTTTCTAAATGCTGTCCTTTCAGAGAAAATCAATTTCCTTTGAAAGTGCCTTAAGCTACTTACACACATTCACAGGAAACTCAAATGCGTTTCTATGAAAAAGAAGCTGTCTGTTCCAACACTTCAATTCACTGTGCGAAGTGAATGGAGTGTTGCTTCACTTTCTAAATGCTGTCCTTTCAGAGACAATCACTATCCTTTGAAAGTGCCTTAAGCTACTTACAAGCATTCAACAGAAATTCACATGTGTTTCACTGAAAGAGAAGCAGTCTGTTCCAACACTTCAATTCACTGTGCGAAGTGAATGGAGTGTTGCTTCACTTTCTAAATGCTGTCCTTTCAGAGAAAATCACTTTCCTTTGAAAGTGCCTTAAGCTACTTACAAGCATTCAACAGAAATTCACATGCATTTTTCTGAAAGTGAAGCAGTCTGTTCCAACACTTCAATTCACTGTGCGAAGTGAATGGTGTGCTGCTTCACTTTCTAAATGCTGTCCTTTCAGAGAAAATCACTTTCCTTTGAAAGTGCCTTTAGCTACTTACAAGCATTCCACAGAAATTCACATGCGTTTCTCTGAAAAAGAAGAGTCTGTTCCAACACTTCAATTCACTGTGCGAAGTGAATGGAGTGTTGCTTCACTTTCTAAATGCTGTCCTTTCAGAGAAAATCACTTTCCTTTGAAAGTGCCTTAAGCTACTTACAAGCATTCACAAGAAACTCACATGCATTTTTCTGAAAGAGAAGCAGTCTGTTCCAACACTTCAATTCACTGTGCGTAGTGAATGGAGTGTTGCTTCACTTTCTAAATGCTGTCCTTTCAGAGAAAATCACTTTCCTTTGAAAGTGCCTTAAGCTACTTACAAGCATTCACAAGAAACTCACATGCATTTTTCTGAAAGAGAAGCAGTCTGTTCCAACACTTCAATTCACTGTGCGTAGTGAATGAAGTGTTGCTTCACTTTCTAAATGCTGTCCTTTCAGAGAAAATCACTTTCCTTTGAAAGTGCCTTAAGCTACTTACAAGCATTCCACAGAAATTCACATCCGTTTCTCTGAAAGAGAAGCAGTCTGCTCCAACACTTCAATTCACTGTGCTAAGTGAATGGAGTGTAGTTTCACTTTCTAAATGCTGTCCTTTGAGAAAATCACTTTCCTTTGAAAGTGCCTTAAGCTACTTACAAGCATTCAATAGAAATTCACATGTGTTTCTCTGAAAGAGAAGTAGTCTGTTCCAACACTTCAATTCACTGTGCGAAGTGAATGGAGTGTTGTTTCATTTTCTAAATGCTGTCCTTTCAGAGAAAATCACTTTCCTTTGAAAGTGCCTTAAGCTACTTACAAGCAATCCACAGAAATTCACATGCGTTTCTCTGAAAGAGAAGCAGTCTGTTCCAACACTTCAATTCACTGTGCTAACTGAATGGAGTGTTGTTTCACTTTCTAAATGCTGTCCTTTCATGAAAATCACTTTCCTTTGAAAGTGCCTTAAGCTACTTACACACATTCACAGGAAACTCAAATGCGTTTCTGTGAAAGAGAAGCTGTCTGTTCCAACACTTCAATTCACTGTGCGAAGTGAATGGAGTGTTGCTTCACTTTCTAAATGCTGTCCTTTCAGAGACAATCACTATCCTTTGAAAGTGCCTTAAGCTACTTACAAGCATTCAACAGAAATTCACATGTGTTTCACTGAAAGAGAAGCAGTCTGTTCCAACACTTCAATTCACTGTGCGAAGTGAATGGAGTGTTGCTTCGCTTTCTAAATGCTGTCCTTTCAGAGAAAATCACTTTCCTTTGAAAGTGCCTTAAGCTACTTACAAGCATTCAACAGAAATTCACATGCATTTTTCTGAAAGAGAAGCAGTCTGTTCCAACACTTCAATTCACTGTGCGAAGTGAATGGAGTGCTGCTTCACTTTCTAAATGCTGTCCTTTCAGAGAAAATCACTTTCCTTTGAAAGTGCCTTTAGCTACTTACAAGCATTCCACAGAAATTCACATGCGTTTCTCTGAAAAAGAAGCAGTCTGTTCCAACACTTCAATTCACTGTGCGAAGTGAATGGAGTGTTGCTTCAGTTTCTAAATGCTGTCCTTTCAGAGAAAATCACTTTCCTTTGAAAGTGCCTTAAGCTGCTTAAAAGCATTCACAAAAAACTCATATCTGTTTCTCTGAAAGAGAAGTAGTCTGTTCCAACACTTCAATTCACGGTGCGAAGTGAATGGAGTGTTGTTTCATTTTCTAAATGCTGTCCTTTCAGAGAAAATCACTTTCCTTTGAAAGTGCCTTAAGCTTCTTACAAGCATTCCACAGAAATTCACATGCGTTTCTCTGAAAGAGACGCAGTCTGTTCCAACACTTCAATTCACTGTGCTAACTTAATGGAGTGTTGTTTCACTTTCTAAATGCTGTCCTTTCAGAGAAAATCACTTTCCTTTGAAAGTGCCTTAGGCTACTTACAAGCATTCAACAGAAATTCACATGCGCTACACATTCACAGGAAACTCAAATGCGTTTCTATGAAAGAGAAGCTGTCTCTTCCAACACTGCAATTCACTGTGCGAAGTGAATGGAGTGTTCCTTCACCTTCTAAATCCTGTCCTTTCAGAGAAAATCACTTTCCTTTGAAAGTGCCTTAGGCTGCTTACAAGCATTCAACAGAAATTCACATGCGCTTCACTGAAAGAGAAGCAGTCTGTTCCAACACTTCAATTCACTGTTCAAAGTGAATGGAGTGTTGCTTCACTTTCTATATGCTCTCCTTTTAGAGAAAATCACTCTCTTTTGAAAATGCCTTAAGCTACATACAAGCATTCAGAAGAACTCACATGCATTTTTCTGAAAGAGAAGCAGTTTGTTCCAACACTTCAATTCACTGTGCGAAGTGAATGGAGTGTTGTTTCACTTTCTAAATGCTGTCCTTTCAGAGAAAATCACTTTCCTTTGAAAGTGCCTTAAGCTACTTACACACATTCACAGGAGACTCAAATCCGTTTCTATGAAAGAGAAGCAGTCTGTTCCAACACTTCAATTCACTGTGCGAAGTGAATGGAGTGTTGCTTCACTTTCTAAATGCTGTCCTTTCAGAGAAAATCACTTTCCTTTGAAAGTGCCTTAAGCTACTTACAAGCATTCAACAGAAATTCACATGCGTTTCACTGAAAGAGAAGCAGTCTGTTCCAACACTTCAATTCACTGTGCGAAGTGAATGGAGTGTTGCTTCACTTTCTAAATGCTGTCCTTTAAGAGAAAATCACTTCCCTTTGAAAGTGCCTTAAGCTACTTACACACATTCACAGGAAACTCAAATGCGTTTCTATGAAAGAGAAGCTGTCTGTTCCAACACTTCAATTCACTGTGCGAAGTGAATGGAGTGTTGCTTCACTTTCTAAATGCTGTCCTTTCAGAGAAAATCACTTTCCTTTGAAAGTGCCTTAAGCTACTTACAAGCATTCAACAGAAATTCACATGCATTTTTCTGAAAGAGAAGCAGTCTGTTCCAACACTTCAATTCACTGGGCGAAGTGAATGGAGTGCTGCTTCACTTTCTAAATGCTGTCCTTTCAGAGAAAATCACTTTCCTTTGAAAGTGCCTTAAGCTACTTACAAGCATTCTACAGAAATTCACATGCGTTTCTCTGAAAAAGAAGCAGTCTGTTCCAACACTTCAATTCACTGTGCGAAGTGAATGGAGTGTTGCTTCACTTTCTAAATGCTGTCCTTTCAGAGAAAATCACTTTCCTTTGAAAGTGCCTTAAGCTACTTACAAGCATTCACAAGAAACTCACATGCATTTTTCTGAAAGCGAAGCAGTCTGTTCCAACACTTCAATTCACTGTGCGTAGTGAATGGAGTGTTGCTTCACTTTCTAAATGCTGTCCTTTCAGAGAAAATCACTTTCCTTTGAAAGTGCCTTAAGCTACTTAAAAGCATTCACAAAAAACTCATATCTGTTTCTCTGAAAGAGAAGTAGTCTGTTCCAACACTTCAATTCACGGTGCGAAGTGAATGGAGTGTTGTTTCATTTTCTAAATGCTGTCCTTTCAGAGAAAATCACTTTCCTTTGAAAGTGCCTTAAGCTTCTTACAAGCATTCCACAGAAATTCACATGCGTTTCTCTGAAAGAGAAGCAGTCTGTTCCAACACTTCAATTCACTGTGCTAACTGAATGGAGTGTTGTTTCACTTTCTAAATGCTGTCCTTTCAGAGAAAATCACTTTCCTTTGAAAGTGCCTTAGGCTACTTACAAGCATTCAACAGAAATTCACATGCGCTACACATTCACAGGAAACTCAAATGCGTTTCTATGAAAGAGAAGCTGTCTGTTCCAACACTGCAATTCACTGTGCGAAGTGAATGGAGTGTTCCTTCACCTTCTAAATCCTGTCCTTTCAGAGAAAATCACTTTCCTTTGAAAGTGCCTTAGGCTACTTACAAGCATTCAACAGAAATTCACATGCGCTTCACTGAAAGAGAAGCAGTCTATTACAACACTTCAATTCACTGTGCAAAGTGAATGGAGTGTTGCTTCACTTTCTATATGCTCTCCTTTTAGAGAAAATCACTCTCTTTTGAAAATGCATTAAGCTACATACAAGCACTCAGAAGAACTCACATGCATTTTTCTGAAAGAGAAGCAGTTTGTTCCAACACTTCAATTCACTGTGCGAAGTGAATGGAGTGTTGTTTCACTTTCTAAATGCTGTCCTTTCAGAGAAAATCACTTTCCTTTGAAAGTGCCTTAAGCTACTTACACACATTCACAGGAGACTCAAATCCGTTTCTATGAAAGAGAAGCAGTCTGTTCTAACACTTCAATTCACTGTGCGAAGTGAATGGAGTGTTGCTTCACTTTCGAAATGCTGTCCTTTCAGAGAAAATCACTTTCCTTTGAAAGTGCCTTAAGCTACTTACAAGCATTCAACAGAAATTCACATGCGTTTCACTGAAAGAGAAGCAGTCTGTTCCAACACTTCAATTCACTGTGCGAAGTGAATGGAGTGTTGCTTCACTTTCTAAATGCTGTCCTTTCAGAGAAAATCACTTTCCTTTGAAAGTGCCTTAAGCTACTTACAAGCATTCCACAGAAATTCACATGCGTTTCTCTGAAAAAGAAGCAGTCTGTTCCAACACTTCAATTCACTGTGCGAAGTGAATGGACTGTTGCTTCACTTTCTAAATGCTGTCCTTTCAGAGACAATCACTTTCCTTTGAAAGTGCCTTAAGCTACTTACAAGCATTCACAAGAAACTCACATGCATTTTTCTGAAAGAGAAGCAGTCTGTTCCAACACTTCAATTCACTGTGCGTAATGAATGGAGTGTTGCTTCACATTCTAAATGCTGTCCTTTCAGAGAAAATCACTTTCCTTTGAAAGTGCATTAAGCTACTTACAAGCATTCAATTGAAATTCACATGTGTTTCTCTGAAAAAGAAGCAGTCTGTTCCAACACTTCAATTCACTGTGCGAAGTGAATGGAGTGTTGCTTCACTTTCTAAATGCTGTCCTTTCCGAGAAAATCACTTTCCTTTGAAAGTGCCTTAAGCTACTTACAAGCATTCACAAGAAACTCACATGCATTTTTCTGAAAGAGAAGCAGTCTGTACCAACACTTCAATTCACTGTGCGTAGTGAATGGAGTGTTTCTTCACTTTCTAAATGCTGTCCTTTCAGAGAAAATCACTTTCCTTTGAAAGTGCCTTAGGCTACTTACAAGCATTCAACAGAAATTCACATGCGCTTCACTGAAAGAGAAGCAGTCTGTTCCAACACTTCAATTCACTGTGCGTAGTGAATGGAGTGTTTCTTCACTTTCTAAATGCTGTCCTTTCAGAGACAATCACTTTCCTTTGAAAGTGCCTTAAGCTACTTACAAGCATTCACAAGAAACTCACATGCATTTTTCTGAAAGAGAAGCAGTCTGTTCCAACACTTCAATTCACTGTGCGTAGTGAATGGAGTGTTGCTTCACTTTCTAAATGCTGTCCTTTCAGAGAAAATCACTTTCCTTTGAAAGTGCCTTAAGCTACTTACAAGCATTCAATAGAAATTCACATGTGTTTCTCTGAAAAAGAAGCAGTCTGTTCCAACACTTCAATTCACTGTGCGAAGTGAATGGAGTGTTGCTTCACTTTCGAAATGCTGTCCTTTCAGAGAAAATCACTTTCCTTTGAAAGTGCCTTAAGCTACTTACAAGCATTCACAAGAAACTCACATGCATTTTTCTGAAAGAGAAGCAGTCTGTTCCAACACTTCAATTCACTGTGCGTAGTGAATGGAGTGTTGCTTCACTTTCTAAATGCTGTCCTTTCAGAGAAAATCACTTTTTTTTGACAGTGCCTTAAGCTACTTACAAGCATTCACAAAAAGTCATATCTGTTTCTCTGAAAGAGAAGTAGTCTGTTCCAACACTTCAATTCACTGTGCGGAGTGAATGGAGTGTTGTTTCATTTTCTAAATGCTGTCCTTTCAGAGAAAATCACTTTCCTTTGAAAGTGCCTTAAGCTACTTACAAGCAATCCACAGAAATTCACATGCGTTTCTCTGAAAGAGAAGCAGTCTGTTCCAACACTTCAATTCACTGTGCTAACTGAATGGAGTGTTGTTTCACTTTCTAAATGCTGTCCTTTCAAGAAAATCACTTTCCTTTGAAAGTGCCTTAAGCTACTTACAAACATTCACAGGAAACTCAAATGCGTTTCTATGAAAGAGAAGCTGTCTGTTCCAACACTTCAATTCACTGTGCGAAGTGAATGGAGTGTTGCTTCACTTTCCAAATGCTGTCCTTTCAGAGAAAATCACTTTCCTTTGAAAGTGCCTTAAGCTACTTACAAGCATTCAACAGAAATTCACATGTGTTTCACTGAAAGAGAAGCAGTCTGTTCCAACACTTCAATTCACTGTGCGAAGTGAATGGAGTGTTTCTTCACTTTCTAAATGCTGTCCTTTCAGAGAAAATCACTTTCCTTTGAAAGTGCCTTAAGCTGCTTACAAGCATTCAACAGAAATTCACATGCATTTCACTGAAAGAGAAGCAGTCTGTTCCAACACTTCAATTCACTGTGCGTAGTGAATGGAGTGTTGCTTCACTTTCTAAATGCTGTCCTTTCAGAGAAAATCACTTTCCTTTGAAAGTGCCTTAAGCTACTTACAAGCATTCCACAGAAATTCACATGTGTTTCTCTGAAAAAGAAGCAATCTGTTCCAACACTTCAATTCACTGTGCGAAGTGAATGGAGTTTTGCTTCACTTTCTAAATGCTGTCCTTTCAGAGACAATCACTTTCCTTTGAAAGTGCCTTAAGCTACTTACAAGCATTCACAAGAAACTCACATGAATTTTTCTGAAAGAGAAGCAGTCTGTTCCAACACTTCAATTCACTGTGCGTAGTGAATGGAGTGTTGCTTCACTTTCTAAATGCTGTCTTTTCAGAGAAAATCACTTTCCTTTGAAAGTGCCTTAAGCTACTTACAAGCATTCAATAGAAATTCACATGTGTTTCTCTGAAAAAGAAGCAGTCTGTTCCAACACTTCAATTCACTGTGCGAAGTGAATGGAGTGTTGCTTCACTTTCCAAATGCTGTCCTTTCAGAGAAAATCACTTTCCTTTGAAAGTGCATTAAGCTACTTACAAGCATTCAATAGAAATTCACATGTGTTTCTCTGAAAAAGAAGCAGTCTGTTCCAACACTTCAATTCACTGTGCGAAGTGAATGGAGTGTTGCTTCACTTTCTAAATGCTGTCCTTTCAGAGAAAATCACTTTCCTTTGAACGTGCCTTAAGCTACTTACAAGCATTCACAAGAAACTCACATGCATTTTTCTGAAAGAGAAGCAGTCTGTTCCAACACTTCAATTCACTGTGCGTAGTGAATGGAGTGTTGCTTCACTTTCTAAATGCTGTCCTTTCAGAGAAAATCACTTTCCTTTGAAAGTGCATTAAGCTACTTAAAAGCATTCACAAAAAACTCATATCTGTTTCTCTGAAAGAGAAGCAGTCTGTTCCAACACTTCAATTCACGGTGCAAAGTGAATGGAGTGTTGTTTCATTTTCTAAATGCTGTCCTTTCAGAGAAAATCACTTTCCTTTGAAAGTGCCTTAAGCTACTTACAAGCATTCCACAGAAATTCACATGCGTTTCTCTGAAAGAGAAGCAGTCTGTTCCAACACTTCAATTCACTGTGCTAACTGAATGGAGTGTTGTTTCACTTTCTAAATGCTGTCCTTTCAGAGAAAATCACTTTCCTTTGAAAGTGCCTTAAGCTACTTACACACATTCACAGGAAACTCAAATGCGTTTCTATGAAAGAGTAGCTGTCTGTTCCAACACTGCAATTCACTGTGCGAAGTGAATGGAGTGTTGCTTCACCTTCTAAATCCTGTCCTTTCAGAGAAAATCACTTTCCTTTGAAAGTGCCTTAGGCTACTTACAAGCATTCAACAGAAATTCACATGCGCTTCACTGAAAGAGAAGCAGTCTGTTCCATCACTTCAATTCACTGTGCAAAGTGAATGGAGGCTTGCTTCACTTTCTAAATGCTGTCCTTTCAGAGAAAATCACTTTCCTTTGAAAGTGCCTTAAGCTACTTACACACATTCACAGGAAACTCAAATGCGTTTCTATGAAAGAGAAGCTGTCTGTTCCAACACTTCAATTCACTGTGCGAAGTGAATGGAGTGTTGCTTCACTTTCCAAATGCTGTCCTTTCAGAGAAAATCACTTTCCTTTGAAAGTGCCTTAAGCTACTTACAAGCATTCAACAGAAATTCACATGTGTTTCACTGAAAGAGAAGCAGTCTGTTCCAACACTTCAATTCACTGTGCGAAGTGAATGGAGTGTTGCGTCACTTTCTAAATGCTGTCCTTTCAGAGAAAATCTCTTTCCTTTGAAAGTGCCTTAAGCTACTTACAAGCATTCAACAGAAATTCACATGCATTTCACTGAAAGAGAAGCAGTCTGTTCCAACACTTCAATTCACTGTGCGAAGTGAATGGAGTGTTGCTTCACTTTCTAAATGCTGTCCTTTCAGAGAAAATCACTTTCCTTTGAAAGTGCCTTAAGCTACTTACAAGCATTCCACAGAAATTCACATGTGTTTCTCTGAAAAAGAAGCAGTCTGTTCCAACACTTCAATTCACTGTGCGAAGTGAATGGAGTGTTGCTTCACTTTCTAAATGCTGTCCTTTCAGAGAAAATCACTTTCCTTTGAAAGTGCCTTAAGCTACTTACAAGCATTCACAAGAAACTCACATGCATTTTTCTGAAAGAGAAGCAGTCTGTTCCAACACTTCAATTCACTGTGCGTAGTGAATGGAGTGTTGCTTCACTTTCTAAATGCTGTCCTTTCAGAGAAAATCACTTTCCTTTGAAAGTGCCTTAAGCTACTTACAAGCATTCAATAGAAATTCACATGTGTTTCTCTGAAAAAGAAGCAGTCTGTTCCAACACTTCAATTCACTGTGCGAAGTGAATGGAGTGTTGCTTCACTTTCCAAATGCTGTCCTTTCAGAGAAAATCACTTTCCTTTGAAAGTGCATTAAGCTACTTACAAGCATTCAATAGAAATTCACATGTGTTTCTCTGAAAAAGCAGCAGTCTGTTCCAACACTTCAATTCACTGTGCGAAGTGAATGGAGTGTTGCTTCACTTTCTAAATGCTGTCCTTTCAGAGAAAATCACTTTCCTTTGAAAGTGCCTTAAGCTACTTACAAGCATTCAACAGAAATTCACATGCATTTTTCTGAAAGAGAAGCAGTCTGTTCCAACACTTCAATTCACTGTGCGAAGTGAATGGAGTGCTGCTTCACTTTCTAAATGCTGTCCTTTCAGAGAAAATCACTTTCCTTTGAAAGTGCCTTAAGCTACTTACAAGCATTCCACAGAAATTCACATGCGTTTCTCTGAAAAAGAAGCAGTCTGTTCCAACACTTCAATTCACTGTGCGAAGTGAATGGAGTGTTGCTTCACTTTCTAAATGCTGTCCTTTCAGAGAAAATCACTTTCCTTTGAAAGTGCTTTAAGCTACTTACAAGCATTCACAAGAAACTCACATGCATTTTTCTGAAAGCGAAGCAGTCTGTTCCAACACTTCAATTCACTGTGCGTAGTGAATGGAGTGTTGCTTCACTTTCTAAATGCTGTCCTTTCAGAGAAAATCACTTTCCTTTGAAAGTGCCTTAAGCTAATTAAAAGCATTCACAAAAAACTCATATCTGTTTCTCTGAAAGAGAAGTAGTCTGTTCCAACACTTCAATTCACGGTGCGAAGTGAATGGAGTGTTGTTTCATATTCTAAATGCTGTCCTTTCAGAGAAAATCACTTTCCTTTGAAAGTGCCTTAAGCTTCTTACAAGCATTCCACAGAAATTCACATGCGTTTCTCTGAAAGAGAAGCAGTCTGTTCCAACACTTCAATTCACTGTGCTAACTGAATGGAGTGTTGTTTCACTTTCTAAATGCTGTCCTTTCAGAGAAAATCACTTTCCTTTGAAAGTGCCTTAGGCTACTTACAAGCATTCAACAGAATTTCATATCTGCTACACATTCACAGGAAACTCAAATGCGTTTCTATGAAAGAGAAGCTGTCTGTTCCAACACTGCAATTCACTGTGCGAAGTGAAAGGAGTGTCCCTTCACCTTCTAAATCCTGTCCTTTCAGAGAAAATCACTTTCCTTTGAAAGTGCCTTAGGCTACTTACAAGCATTCAACAGAAATTCACATGCGCTTCACTGAAAGAGAAGCAGTCTGTTCCAACACTTCAATTCACTGTGCAAAGTGAATGGAGTGTTGCTTCACTTTCTATATGCTCTCCTTTTAGAGAAAATCACTCTCTTTTGAAAATGCCTTAAGCTACATACAAGCATTCAGAAGAACTCACATGCATTTTTCTGAAAGAGAAGCAGTTTGTTCCAACACTTCAATTCACTGTGCGAAGTGAATGGAGTGTTGTTTCACTTTCTAAATGCGGTCCTTTCAGAGAAAATCACTTTCCTTTGAAAGTGCCTTAAGCTACTTACACACATTCACAGGAGACTCAAATCCGTTTCTATGAAAGAGAAGCAGTCTGTTCTAACACTTCAATTCACTGTGCGAAGTGAATGGAGTGTTGCTTCACTTTCTAAATGCTGTCCTTTCAGAGAAAATCACTTTCCTTTGAAAGTGCCTTAAGCTACTTACAAGCATTCAACAGAAATTCACATGCGTTTCACTGAAAGAGAAGCAGTCTGTTCCAACACTTCAATTCACTGTGCGAAGTGAATGGAGTGTTGCTTCACTTTCTAAATGCTGTCCTTTCAGAGAAAATCACTTTCCTTTGAAAGTGCCTTAAGCTACTTACAAGCATTCCACAGAAATTCACATGCGTTTCTCTGAAAAAGAAGCAGTCTGTTCCAACACTTCAATTCACTGTGCGAAGTGAATGGACTGTTGCTTCACTTTCTAAATGCTGTCCTTTCAGAGACAATCACTTTCCTTTAAAAGTGCCTTAAGCTACTTACAAGCATTCACAAGAAACTCACATGCATTTTTCTGAAAGAGAAGCAGTCTGTTCCAACACTTCAATTCACTGTGCGTAATGAATGGAGTGTTGCTTCACTTTCTAAATGCTGTCCTTTCAGAGAAAATCACTTTCCTTTGAAAGTGCCTTAAGCTACTTACAAGCATTCCACAGAAATTCACATGCGTTTCTCTGAAAAAGAAGCATTCTGTTCCAACACTTCAATTCACTTTGCGAAGTGAATGGAGTGTTGCTTCACTTTCTAAATGCTGTCCTTTCAGAGAAAATCACTTTCCTTTGAAAGTGCCTTAAGCTACTTACAAGCATTCCACAGAAATTCACATGCATTTCACTGAAAGAAAAGCAGTCTGTTCCAACACTTCAATTCACTGTGCGAAGTGAATGGAGTGTTGCTTCACTTTCTAAATGCTGTCCTTTCAGAGAAAATCACTTTCCTTTGAAAGTGCCTTAAGCTACTTACAAGCATTCAACAGAAATTCACATGCGTTTCACTGAAAGAGAAGCAGTCTGTTCCAACACTTCAATTCACTGTGCGAAGTGAATGGAGTGTTGCTTCACTTTCTAAATGCTGTCCTTTAAGAGAAAATCACTTCCCTTTGAAAGTGCCTTAAGCTACTTACACACATTCACAGGAAACTCAAATGCGTTTCTATGAAAGAGAAGCTGTCTGTTCCAACACTTCAATTCACTGTGCGAAGTGAATGGAGTGTTGCTTCACTTTCTAAATGCTGTCCTTTCAGAGAAAATCACTTTCCTTTGAAAGTGCCTTAAGCTACTTCCAAGCATTCAACAGAAATTCACATGCATTTTTCTGAAAGAGAAGCAGTCTGTTCCAACACTTCAATTCACTGTGCGAAGTGAATGGAGTGCTGCTTCACTTTCTAAATGCTGTCCTTTCAGAGAAAATCACTTTCCTTTGAAAGTGCCTTAAGCTACTTACAAGCATTCAACAGAAATTCACATGCGTTTCACTGAAAGAGAAGCAGTCTGTTCCAACACTTCAATTCACTGTGCGAAGTGAATGGAGTGTTGCTTCACTTTCTAAATGCTGTCCTTTTAGAGAAAATCACTTTCCTTTGAAAGTGCCTTAAGCTACTTAAAAGCATTCACAAAAAACTCATATCTGTTTCTCTGAAAGAGAAGTAGTCTGTTCCAACACTTCAATTCACGGTGCGAAGTGAATGGAGTGTTGTTTCATTTTCTAAATGCTGTCCTTTCAGAGAAAATCACTTTCCTTTGAAAGTGCCTTAAGCTACTTACAAGCATTCCACAGAAATTCACATGCGTTTCTCTGAAAGAGAAGCAGTCTGTTCCAACACTTCAATTCACTGTGCTAACTGAATGGAGTGTTGTTTCACTTTCTAAATGCTGTCCTTTCAGAGAAAATCACTTTCCTTTGAAAGTGCCTTAGGCTACTTACAAGCATTCAACAGAAATTCACATGCGCTACACATTCACAGGAAACTCAAATGCGTTTCTTTGAAAGAGAAGCTGTCTGTTCCAACACTGCAATTCACTGTGCGAAGTGAATGGAGTGTTCCTTCACCTTCTAAATCCTGTCCTTTCAGAGAAAATCACTTTCCTTTGAAAGTGCCTTAGGCTACTTACAAGCATTCAAAAGAAATTCACATGCGCTTCACTGAAAGAGAAGCAGTCTGTTCCAACACTTCAATTCACTGTGCAAAGTGAATGGAGTGTTGCTTCACTTTCTATATGCTCTCCTTTTAGAGAAAATCACTCTCTTTTGAAAATGCCTTAAGCTACATACAAGCATTCAGAAGAACTCACATGCATTTTTCTGAAAGAGAAGCAGTTTGTTCCAACACTTCAATTCACTGTGCGAAGTGAATGGAGTGTTGTTTCACTTTCTAAATGCTGTCCTTTCAGAGAAAATCACTTTCCTTTGAAAGTGCCTTAAGCTACTTACACACATTCACAGGAGACTCAAATCCGTTTCTATGAAAGAGAAGCAGTCTGTTCTAACACTTCAATTCACTGTGCGAAGTGAATGGAGTGTTGCTTCACTTTCTAAATGCTGTCCTTTCAGAGAAAATCACTTTCCTTTGAAAGTGCCTTAAGCTACTTACAAGCATTCAACAGAAATTCACATGCGTTTCACTGAAAGAGAAGCAGTCTGTTCCAACACTTCAATTCACTGTGCGAAGTGAATGGAGTGTTGCTTCACTTTCTAAATGCTGTCCTTTCAGAGAAAATCACTTTCCTTTGAAAGTGCCTTAAGCTACTTACAAGCATTCCACAGAAATTCACATGCGTTTCTCTGAAAAAGAAGCAGTCTGTTCCAACACTTCAATTCACTGTGCGAAGTGAATGGACTGTTGCTTCACTTTCTAAATGCTGTCCTTTCAGAGACAATCACTTTCCTTTAAAAGTGCCTTAAGCTACTTACAAGCATTCACAAGAAACTCACATGCATTTTTCTGAAAGAGAAGCAGTCTGTTCCAACACTTCAATTCACTGTGCGTAATGAATGGAGTGTTGCTTCACTTTCTAAATGCTGTCCTTTCAGAGAAAATCACTTTCCTTTGAAAGTGCCTTAAGCTACTTACAAGCATTCCACAGAAATTCACATGCGTTTCTCTGAAAAAGAAGCATTCTGTTCCAACACTTCAATTCACTTTGCGAAGTGAATGGAGTGTTGCTTCACTTTCTAAATGCTGTCCTTTCAGAGAAAATCACTTTCCTTTGAAAGTGCCTTAAGCTACTTACAAGCATTCCACAGAAATTCACATGCATTTCACTGAAAGAGAAGCAGTCTGTTCCAACACTTCAATTCACTGTGCGAAGTGAATGGAGTGTTGCTTCACTTTCTAAATGCTGTCCTTTCAGAGAAAATCACTTTCCTTTGAAAGTGCCTTAAGCTACTTACAAGCATTCAACAGAAATTCACATGCGTTTCACTGAAAGAGAAGCAGTCTGTTCCAACACTTCAATTCACTGTGCGAAGTGAATGGAGTGTTGCTTCACTTTCTAAATGCTGTCCTTTAAGAGAAAATCACTTCCCTTTGAAAGTGCCTTAAGCTACTTACACACATTCACAGGAAACTCAAATGCGTTTCTATGAAAGAGAAGCTGTCTGTTCCAACACTTCAATTCACTGTGCGAAGTGAATGGAGTGTTGCTTCACTTTCTAAATGCTGTCCTTTCAGAGAAAATCACTTTCCTTTGAAAGTGCCTTAAGCTACTTACAAGCATTCAACAGAAATTCACATGCATTTTTCTGAAAGAGAAGCAGTCTGTTCCAACACTTCAATTCACTGTGCGAAGTGAATGGAGTGCTGCTTCACTTTCTAAATGCTGTCCTTTCAGAGAAAATCACTTTCCTTTGAAAGTGCCTTAAGCTACTTACAAGCATTCAACAGAAATTCACATGCGTTTCACTGAAAGAGAAGCAGTCTGTTCCAACACTTCAATTCACTGTGCGAAGTGAATGGAGTGTTGCTTCACTTTCTAAATGCTGTCCTTTTAGAGAAAATCACTTTCCTTTGAAAGTGCCTTAAGCTACTTAAAAGCATTCACAAAAAACTCATATCTGTTTCTCTGAAAGAGAAGTAGTCTGTTCCAACACTTCAATTCACGGTGCGAAGTGAATGGAGTGTTGTTTCATTTTCTAAATGCTGTCCTTTCAGAGAAAATCACTTTCCTTTGAAAGTGCCTTAAGCTACTTACAAGCATTCCACAGAAATTCACATGCGTTTCTCTGAAAGAGAAGCAGTCTGTTCCAACACTTCAATTCACTGTGCTAACTGAATGGAGTGTTGTTTCACTTTCTAAATGCTGTCCTTTCAGAGAAAATCACTTTCCTTTGAAAGTGCCTTAGGCTACTTACAAGCATTCAACAGAAATTCACATGCGCTACACATTCACAGGAAACTCAAATGCGTTTCTATGAAAGAGAAGCTGTCTGTTCCAACACTTCAATTCACTGTGCGAAGTGAATGGAGTGTTCCTTCACCTTCTAAATCCTGTCCTTTCAGAGAAAATCACTTTCCTTTGAAAGTGCCTTAGGCTACTTACAAGCATTCAAAAGAAATTCACATGCGCTTCACTGAAAGAGAAGCAGTCTGTTCCAACACTTCAATTCACTGTGCAAAGTGAATGGAGTGTTGCTTCACTTTCTATATGCTCTCCTTTTAGAGAAAATCACTCTCTTTTGAAAATGCCTTAAGCTACATACAAGCATTCAGAAGAACTCACATGCATTTTTCTGAAAGAGAAGCAGTTTGTTCCAACACTTCAATTCACTGTGCGAAGTGAATGGAGTGTTGTTTCACTTTCTAAATGCTGTCCTTTCAGAGAAAATCACTTTCCTTTGAAAGTGCCTTAAGCTACTTACACACATTCACAGGAGACTCAAATCCGTTTCTATGAAAGAGAAGCAGTCTGTTCTAACACTTCAATTCACTGTGCGAAGTGAATGGAGTGTTGCTTCACTTTCTAAATGCTGTCCTTTCAGAGAAAATCACTTTCCTTTGAAAGTGCCTTAAGCTACTTACAAGCATTCAACAGAAATTCACATGCATTTTTCTGAAAGAGAAGCAGTCTGTTCCAACACTTCAATTCACTGTGCGAAGTGAATGGAGTGCTGCTTCACTTTCTAAATGCTGTCCTTTCAGAGAAAATCACTTTCCTTTGAAAGTGCCTTAAGCTACTTACAAGCATTCCACAGAAATTCACATGCGTTTCTCTGAAAAAGAAGCAGTCTGTTCCAACACTTCAATTCACTGTGCGAAGTGAATGGAGTGTTGCTTCACTTTCTAAATGCTGTCCTTTCAGAGAAAATCACTTTCCTTTGAAAGTGCTTTAAGCTACTTACAAGCATTCACAAGAAACTCACATGCATTTTTCTGAAAGCGAAGCAGTCTGTTCCAACACTTCAATTCACTGTGCGTAGTGAATGGAGTGTTGCTTCACTTTCTAAATGCTGTCCTTTCAGAGAAAATCACTTTCCTTTGAAAGTGCCTTAAGCTAATTAAAAGCATTCACAAAAAACTCATATCTGTTTCTCTGAAAGAGAAGTAGTCTGTTCCAACACTTCAATTCACGGTGCGAAGTGAATGGAGTGTTGTTTCATATTCTAAATGCTGTCCTTTCAGAGAAAATCACTTTCCTTTGAAAGTGCCTTAAGCTTCTTACAAGCATTCCACAGAAATTCACATGCGTTTCTCTGAAAGAGAAGCAGTCTGTTCCAACACTTCAATTCACTGTGCTAACTGAATGGAGTGTTGTTTCACTTTCTAAATGCTGTCCTTTCAGAGAAAATCACTTTCCTTTGAAAGTGCCTTAGGCTACTTACAAGCATTCAACAGAATTTCACAACTACTACACATTCACAGGAAACTCAAATGCGTTTCTATGAAAGAGAAGCTGTCTGTTCCAACACTGCAATTCACTGTGCGAAGTGAATGGAGTGTTGCTTCACTTTCTAAATGCTGTCCTTTCAGAGAAAATCACTTGCCTTTGAAAGTGCCTTAAACTACTTACAAGCATTCAACAGAAATTCACATGCGTTTCACTGAAAGAGAAGCAGTCTGTTCCAACACTTCAATTCACTGTGCGAAGTGAATGGAGTGTTGCTTCACTTTCTAAATGCTGTCCTTTCAGAGACAATCACTTTCCTTTGAAAGTGCCTTAAGCTACTTACAAGCATTCACAAGAAACTCACATGCATTTTTCTGAAAGAGAAGCAGTCTGTTCCAACACTTCAATTCACTGTGCGTAATGAATGGAGTGTTGCTTCACTTTCTAAATGCTGTCCTTTCAGAGAAAATCACTTTCCTTTGAAAGTGCCTTAAGCTACTTACAAGCATTCAATAGAAATTCACATGTGTTTCTCTGAAAAAGAAGCATTCTGTTCCAACACTTCAATTCACTTTGCGAAGTGAATGGAGTGTTGCTTCACTTTCTAAATGCTGTCCATTCAGAGAAAATCACTTTCCTTTGAAAGTGCCTTAAGCTACTTACAAGCATTCCACAGAAATTCACATGCATTTCACTGAAAGAGAAGCAGTCTGTTCCAACACTTCAATTCACTGTGCGAAGTGAATGGAGTGTTGCTTCACTTTCTAAATGCTGTCCTTTCAGAGAAAATCACTTTCCTTTGAAAGTGCCTTAAGTTACTGACAAGCATTCAACAGAAATTCACATGCGTTTCACTGAAAGAGAAGCAGTCTGTTCCAACACTTCAATTCACTGTGCGAAGTGAATGGAGTGTTGCTTCACTTTCTAAATGCTGTCCTTTAAGAGAAAATCACTTCCCTTTGAAAGTGCCTTAAGCTACTTACACACATTCACAGGAAACTCAAATGCGTTTCTATGAAAGAGAAGCTGTCTGTTCCAACACTTCAATTCACTGTGCGAAGTGAATGGAGTGTTGCTTCACTTTCTAAATGCTGTCCTTTCAGAGAAAATCACTTTCCTTTGAAAGTGCCTTAAGCTACTTACAAGCATTCAACAGAAATTCACATGCATTTTTCTGAAAGAGAAGCAGTCTGTTCCAACACTTCAATTCACTGTGCGAAGTGAATGGAGTGCTGCTTCACTTTCTAAATGCTGTCCTTTCAGAGAAAATCACTTTCCTTTGAAAGTGCCTTAAGCTACTTACAAGCATTCAACAGAAATTCACATGCGTTTCACTGAAAGAGAAGCAGTCTGTTCCAACACTTCAATTCACTGTGCGAAGTGAATGGAGTGTTGCTTCACTTTCTAAATGCTGTCCTTTCAGAGAAAATCACTTTCCTTTGAAAGTGCCTTAAGCTACTTAAAAGCATTCACAAAAAACTCATATCTGTTTCTCTGAAAGAGAAGCAGTCTGTTCCAACACTTCAATTCACTGTGCGAAGTGAATGGAGTGCTGCTTCACTTTCTAAATGCTGTCCTTTCAGAGAAAATCACTTTCCTTTGAAAGTGCCTTAAGCTACTTACAAGCATTCAACAGAAATTCACATGCGTTTCACTGAAAGAGAAGCAGTCTGTTCCAACACTTCAATTCACTGTGCGAAGTGAATGGAGTGTTGCTTCACTTTCTAAATGCTGTCCTTTCAGAGAAAATCACTTTCCTTTGAAAGTGCCTTAGGCTACTTACAAGCATTCAACAGAAATTCACATGCGCTACACATTCACAGGAAACTCAAATGCGTTTCTATGAAAGAGAAGCTGTCTGTTCCAACACTGCAATTCACTGTGCGAAGTGAATGGAGTGTTCCTTCACCTTCTAAATCCTGTCCTTTCAGAGAAAATCACTTTCCTTTGAAAGTGCCTTAGGCTACTTACAAGCATTCAACAGAAATTCACATGCGCTTCACTGAAAGAGAAGCAGTCTGTTCAAACACTTCAATTCACTGTGCAAAGTGAATGGAGTGTTGCTTCACTTTCTATATGCTCTCCTTTTAGAGAAAATCACTCTCTTTTGAAAATGCCTTAAGCTACATACAAGCATTCAGAAGAACTCACATGCATTTTTCTGAAAGAGAAGCAGTTTGTTCCAACACTTCAATTCACTGTGCGAAGTGAATGGAGTGTTGTTTCACTTTCTAAATGCTGTCCTTTCAGAGAAAATCACTTTCCTTTGAAAGTGCCTTAAGCTACTTACACACATTCACAGGAGACTCAAATCCGTTTCTATGAAAGAGAAGCAGTCTGTTCTAACACTTCAATTCACTGTGCGAAGTGAATGGAGTGTTGCTTCACTTTCTAAATGCTGTCCTTTCAGAGAAAATCACTTTCCTTTGAAAGTGCCTTAAGCTACTTACAAGCATTCAACAGAAATTCACATGCGTTTCACTGAAAGAGAAGCAGTCTGTTCCAACACTTCAATTCACTGTGCGAAGTGAATGGAGTGTTGCTTCACTTTCTAAATGCTGTCCTTTAAGAGAAAATCACTTCCCTTTGAAAGTGCCTTAAGCTACTTACACACATTCACAGGAAACTCAAATGCGTTTCTATGAAAGAGAAGCTGTCTGTTCCAACACTTCAATTCACTGTGCGAAGTGAATGGAGTGTTGCTTCACTTTCTAAATGCTGTCCTTTCAGAGAAAATCACTTGCCTTTGAAAGTGCCTTAAACTACTTACAAGCATTCAACAGAAATTCACATGCGTTTCACTGAAAGAGAAGCAGTCTGTTCCAACACTTCAATTCACTGTGCGAAGTGAATGGAGTGTTGCTTCACTTTCTAAATGCTGTCCTTTCAGAGACAATCACTTTCCTTTGAAAGTGCCTTAAGCTACTTACAAGCATTCACAAGAAACTCACATGCATTTTTCTGAAAGAGAAGCAGTCTGTTCCAACACTTCAATTCACTGTGCGTAATGAATGGAGTGTTGCTTCACTTTCTAAATGCTGTCCTTTCAGAGAAAATCACTTTCCTTTGAAAGTGCCTTAAGCTACTTACAAGCATTCAATAGAAATTCACATGTGTTTCTCTGAAAAAGAAGCATTCTGTTCCAACACTTCAATTCACTTTGCGAAGTGAATGGAGTGTTGCTTCACTTTCTAAATGCTGTCCTTTCAGAGAAAATCACTTTCCTTTGAAAGTGCCTTAAGCTACTTACAAGCATTCCACAGAAATTCACATGCATTTCACTGAAAGAGAAGCAGTCTGTTCCAACACTTCAATTCACTGTGCGAAGTGAATGGAGTGTTGCTTCACTTTCTAAATGCTGTCCTTTCAGAGAAAATCACTTTCCTTTGAAAGTGCCTTAAGTTACTTACAAGCATTCAACAGAAATTCACATGCGTTTCACTGAAAGAGAAGCAGTCTGTTCCAACACTTCAATTCACTGTGCGAAGTGAATGGAGTGTTGCTTCACTTTCTAAATGCTGTCCTTTAAGAGAAAATCACTTCCCTTTGAAAGTGCCTTAAGCTACTTACACACATTCACAGGAAACTCAAATGCGTTTCTATGAAAGAGAAGCTGTCTGTTCCAACACTTCAATCAACTGTGCGAAGTGAATGGAGTGTTGCTTCACTTTCTAAATGCTGTCCTTTCAGAGAAAATCACTTTCCTTTGAAAGTGCCTTAAGCTACTTACAAGCATTCAACAGAAATTCACATGCATTTTTCTGAAAGAGAAGCAGTCTGTTCCAACACTTCAATTCACTGTGCGAAGTGAATGGAGTGTTGCTTCACTTTCTAAATGCTGTCCTTTCAGAGAAAATCACTTTCCTTTGAAAGTGCCTTAAGCTACTTACAAGCATTCAACAGAAATTCACATGCGTTTCACTGAAAGAGAAGCAGTCTGTTCCAACACTTCAATTCACTGTGCGAAGTGAATGGAGTGTTGCTTCACTTTCTAAATGCTGTCCTTTCAGAGAAAATCACTTTCCTTTGAAAGTGCCTTAAGCTACTTAAAAGCATTCACAAAAAACTCATATCTGTTTCTCTGAAAGAGAAGTAGTCTGTTCCAACACTTCAATTCACGGTGCGAAGTGAATGGAGTGTTGTATCATTTTCTAAATGCTGTCCTTTCAGAGAAAATCACTTTCCTTTGAAAGTGCCTTAAGCTACTTACAAGCATTCCACAGAAATTCACATGCGTTTCTCTGAAAGAGAAGCAGTCTGTTCCAACACTTCAATTCACTGTGCTAACTGAATGGAGTGTTGTTTCACTTTCTAAATGCTGTCCTTTCAGAGAAAATCACTTTCCTTTGAAAGTGCCTTAGGCTACTTACAAGCATTCAACAGAAATTCACATGCGCTACACATTCACAGGAAACTCAAATGCGTTTCTATGAAAGAGAAGCTGTCTGTTCCCACACTGCAATTCACTGTGCGAAGTGAATGGAGTGTTCCTTCACCTTCTAAATCCTGTCCTTTCAGAGAAAATCACTTTCCTTTGAAAGTGCCTTAGGCTACTTACAAGCATTCAACAGAAATTCACATGCGCTTCACTGAAAGAGAAGCAGTCTGTTCCAACACTTCAATTCACTGTGCAAAGTGAATGGAGTGTTGCTTCACTTTCTATATGCTCTCCTTTTAGAGAAAATCACTCTCTTTTGAAAATGCCTTAAGCTACATACAAGCATTCAGAAGAACTCAAATGCATTTTTCTGAAAGAGAAGCAGTTTGTACCAACACTTCAATTCACTGTGCGAAGTGAATGGAGTGTTGTTTCACTTTCTAAATGCTGTCCTTTCAGAGAAAATCACTTTCCTTTGAAAGTGCCTTAAGCTACTTACACACATTCACAGGAGACTCAAATCCGTTTCTATGAAAGTGAAGCAGTCTGTTCTAACACTTCAATTCACTGTGCGAAGTGAATGGAGTGTTGCTTCACTTTCTAAATGCTGTCCTTTCAGAGAAAATCACTTTCCTTTGAAAGTGCCTTAAGCTACTTACAAGCATTCAACAGAAATTCACATGCGTTTCACTGAAAGAGAAGCAGTCTGTTCCAACACTTCAATTCACTGTGCGAAGTGAATGGAGTGTTGCTTCACTTTCTAAATGCTGTCCTTTAAGAGAAAATCACTTCCCTTTGAAAGTGCCTTAAGCTACTTACACACATTCACAGGAAACTCAAATGCGTTTCTATGAAAGAGAAGCTGTCTGTTCCAACACTTCAATTCACTGTGCGAAGTGAATGGAGTGTTGCTTCACTTTCTAAATGCTGTCCTTTCAGAGAAAATCACTTGCCTTTGAAAGTGCCTTAAACTACTTACAAGCATTCAACAGAAATTCACATGCGTTTCACTGAAAGAGAAGCAGTCTGTTCCAACACTTCAATTCACTGTGCGAAGTGAATGGAGTGTTGCTTCACTTTCTAAATGCTGTCCTTTCAGAGAAAATCACTTTCCTTTGAAAGTGCCTTAAGCTACTTACAAGCATTCCACAGAAATTCACATGCGTTTCTCTGAAAAAGAAGCAGTCTGTTCCAACACTTCAATTCACTGTGCGAAGTGAATTGACTGTTGCTTCACTTTCTAAATGCTGTCCTTTCAGAGACAATCACTTTCCTTTGAAAGTGCCTTAAGCTACTTACAAGCATTCACAAGAAACTCACATGCATTTTTCTGAAAGAGAAGCAGTCTGTTCCAATACTTCAATTCACTGTGCGTAATGAATGGAGTGTTGCTTCACTTTCTAAATGCTGTCCTTTCAGAGAAAATCACTTTCCTTTGAAAGTGCCTTAAGCTACTTACAAGCATTCAATAGAAATTCACATGTGTTTCTCTGAAAAAGAAGCATTCTGTTCCAACACTTCAAGTCACTTTGCGAAGTGAACGGAGTGTTGCTTCACTTTCTAAATGCTGTCCTTTCAGAGAAAATCACTTTCCTTTGAAAGTGCCTTAAGCTACTTACAAGCATTCCACAGAAATTCACATGCATTTCACTGAAAGAGAAGCAGTCTGTTCCAACACTTCAATTCACTGTGCGAAGTGAATGGAGTGTTGCTTCACTTTCTAAATGCTGTCCTTTCAGAGAAAATCACTTTCCTTTGAAAGTGCCTTAAGCTACTTACAAGCATTCAACAGAAATTCACATGCATTTCACTGAAAGAGAAGCAGTCTGTTCCAACACTTCAATTCACTGTGCGAAGTGAATGGAGTGTTGCTTCACTTTCTAAATGCTGTCGTTTCAGAGAAAATCACTTTCCTTTGAAAGTGCCTTAAGCTACTTACAAGCATTCACAAGAAACTCACATGCATTTTTCTGAAAGAGAAGCAGTCTGTTCCAACACTTCAATTCACTGTGCGTAGTGAATGGAGTGTTGCTTCACTTTCTAAATGCTGTCCTTTCAGAGAAAATCACTTTCCTTTGAAAGTGCCTTAAGCTACTTAAAAGCATTCACAAAAAACTCATATCTGTTTCTCTGAAAGAGAAGTAGTCTGTTCCAACACTTCAATTCACGGTGCGAAGTGAATGGAGTGTTGTTTCATTTTCTAAATGCTGTCCTTTCAGAGAAAATCACTTTCCTTTGAAAGTGCCTTAAGCTACTTACAAGCATTCCACAGAAATTCACATGCGTTTCTCTGAAAGAGAAGCAGTCTGTTCCAACACTTCAATTCACTGTGCTAACTGAATGGAGTGTTGTTTCACTTTCTAAATGCTGTCCTTTCAGAGAAAATCACTTTCCTTTGAAAGTGCCTTAAGCTACTTACAAGCATTCACAAGAAACTCACATGCATTTTTCTGAAAGAGAAGCAGTCTGTTCCAACTCTTTAATTCACTGTGCGTAGTGAATGGAGTGTTGCTTCACTTTCTAAATGCTGTCCTTTCAGAGAAAATCACTTTCCTTTGAAAGTGCCTTAAGCTACTTAAAAGCATTCACAAAAAACTCATATCTGTTTCTCTGAAAGAGAAGTAGTCTGTTCCAACACAATTCACGGTGCGAAGTGAATGGAGTGTTGTTTCATTTTCTAAATGCTGTCCTTTCAGAGAAATTCACTTTCCTTTGAAAGTGCCTTAAGCTACTTACAAGCATTCCACAGAAATTCACATGCGATTCTGAAAGAGAAGCAGTCTGTTCCAACACTTCAATTCACTGTGCTAACTGAATGGAGAGTTGTTTCACTTTCTAAATGCTGTCCTTTCAGAGAAAATCACTTTCCTTTGAACGTGCCTTAAGCTACTTACACACATTCACAGGAAACTCAAATGCGTTTCTGTGAAAGAGAAGCTGTCTGTTCCAACACTGCAATTCACTGTGCGAAGTGAATGGAGTGTTGCTTCACCTTCTAAATCCTGTCCTTTCAGAGAAAATCACTTTCCTTTGAATGTTCCTTAGGCTACTTACAAGCATTCAACAGAAATTCACATGCGCTTCACTGAAAGAGAAGCAGTCTGTTCCAACTCTTCAATTCACTGTGCAAAGTGAATGGAGGCTTGCTTCACTTTCTAAATGCTGTCCTTTCAGAGAAAATCACTTCCTTTGAAAGTGCCTTAAGCTACTTACACACATTCACAGGAAACTCAAATGCGTTTCTATGAAAGAGAAGCTGTCTGTTCCAACACTTCAATTCACTGTGCGAAGTGAATGGAGTGTTGCTTCACTTTCCAAATGCTGTCCTTTCAGTGAAAATCACTTTCCTTTGAAAGTGCTTTAAGCTACTTACAAGCATTCAACAGAAATTCACATGTGTTTCACTGAAAGAGAAGAAGTCTGTTCCAACACTTCAATTCACTGTGCGAAGTGAATGGAGTGTTGCTTCACTTTCTAGATGCTGTCCTTTCAGAGAAAATCACTTTCCTTTGAAAGTGCCTTAAGCTACTTACAAGCATTCAACAGAAATTCACATGCATTTCACTGAAAGAGAAGCAGTCTGTTCCAACACTTCAATTCACTGTGCGAAGTGAATGGAGTGTTGCTTCACTTTCTAAATGCTGTCGTTTCAGAGAAAATCACTTTCCTTTGAAAGTGCCTTAAGCTACTTACAAGCATTCACAAGAAACTCACATGCATTTTTCTGAAAGAGAAGCAGTCTGTTCCAACACTTCAATTCACTGTGCGTAGTGAATGGAGTGTTGCTTCACTTTCTAAATGCTGTCCTTTCAGAGAAAATCACTTTCCTTTGAAAGTGCCTTAAGCTACTTACAAGCATTCAATAGAAATTCACGTTTCTCTGAAAAAGAAGCATTCTGTTCCAACACTTCAATTCACTTTGCGAAGTGAATGGAGTGTTGCTTCACTTTCTAAATGCTGTCCTTTCAGAGAAAATCACTTTCCTTTGAAAGTGCCTTAAGCTACTTACAAGCATTCCACAGAAATTCACATGCGTTTCTCTGAAAGAGAAGCAGTCTGCTCCAACACTTCAATTCACTGTGCTAAGTGAAAGGAGTGTTGTTTCACTTTCTAAATGCTGTCGTTTCAGAGAAAATCACTTTCCTTTGAAAGTGCCTTAAGCTACTTACAAGCATTCAATAGAAATTCACATGTGTTTCTCTGAAAAAAAAGCAGTCTGTTCCAACACTTCAATTCACTGTGCGAAGTGAATGGAGTGTTGCTTCACTTCCGAAATCCTGTCCTATCAGAGAAAATCACTTTCCTTTGAAAGTGCCTCAAGCTACTTACAAGCATTCACAAGAAACTCACATGCATTTTTCTGAAAGAGAAGCAGTCTGTTCCAACACTTCAATTCACTGTGCGAAGTGAATGGAGTGTTGTTTCATTTTCTAAATGCTGTCCTTTCAGAGAAAATCACTTTCCTTTGAAAGTGCCTTAAGCTACTTACAAGCAATCCACAGAAATTCACATGGTTTCTCTGAAAGAGAAGCAGTCTGTTCCAACACTTCAATTCACTGTGCTAACTGAATGGAGTGTTGTTTCACTTTCTAAATGCTGTCCTTTCAAGAAAATCACTTTCCTTTGAAAGTGCCTTAAGCTACTTACACACATTCACAGGAAACTCAAATGCGTTTCTGTGAAAGAGAAGCTATCTGTTCCAACACTTCAATTCACTGTGCGAAGTGAATGGAGTGTTGCTTCACTTTCTAAATGCTGTCCTTTCAGAGAAAATCACTTTCCTTTGAAAGTGCCTTAAGCTACTTACACACATTCACAGGAAACTCAAATGCGTTTCTATGAAAAAGAAGCTGTCTGTTCCAACACTTCAATTCACTGTGCGAAGTGAATGGAGTGTTGCTTCACTTTCTAAATGCTGTCCTTTCAGAGACAATCACTATCCTTTGAAAGTGCCTTAAGCTACTTACAAGCATTCAACAGAAATTCACATGTGTTTCACTGAAAGAGAAGCAGTCTGTTCCAACACTTCAATTCACTGTGCGAAGTGAATGGAGTGTTGCTTCACTTTCTAAATGCTGTCCTTTCAGAGAAAATCACTTTCCTTTGAAAGTGCCTTAAGCTACTTACAAGCATTCAACAGAAATTCACATGCATTTTTCTGAAAGTGAAGCAGTCTGTTCCAACACTTCAATTCACTGTGCGAAGTGAATGGTGTGCTGCTTCACTTTCTAAATGCTGTCCTTTCAGAGAAAATCACTTTCCTTTGAAAGTGCCTTTAGCTACTTACAAGCATTCCACAGAAATTCACATGCGTTTCTCTGAAAAAGAAGAGTCTGTTCCAACACTTCAATTCACTGTGCGAAGTGAATGGAGTGTTGCTTCACTTTCTAAATGCTGTCCTTTCAGAGAAAATCACTTTCCATTGAAAGTGCCTTAAGCTACTTACAAGCATTCACAAGAAACTCACATGCATTTTTCTGAAAGAGAAGCAGTCTGTTCCAACACTTCAATTCACTGTGCGTAGTGAATGGAGTGTTGCTTCACTTTCTAAATGCTGTCCTTTCAGAGAAAATCACTTTCCTTTGAAAGTGCCTTAAGCTACTTACAAGCATTCACAAGAAACTCACATGCATTTTTCTGAAAGAGAAGCAGTCTGTTCCAACACTTCAATTCACTGTGCGTAGTGAATGAAGTGTTGCTTCACTTTCTAAATGCTGTCCTTTCAGAGAAAATCACTTTCCTTTGAAAGTGCCTTAAGCTACTTACAAGCATTCCACAGAAATTCACATCCGTTTCTCTGAAAGAGAAGCAGTCTGTTCCAACACTTCAATTCACTGTGCTAAGTGAATGGAGTGTAGTTTCACTTTCTAAATGCTGTCCTTTCAGAGAAAATCACTTTCCTTTGAAAGTGCCTTAAGCTACTTACAAGCATTCAATAGAAATTCACATGTGTTTCTCTGAAAAAGAAGCAGTCTGTTCCAACACTTCAATTCACTGTGCGAAGTGAATGGAGTGTGGCTTCACTTTCGAAATGCTGTCCTTTCAGAGAAAATCACTTTCCTTTGAAAGTGCCTCAAGCTACTTACAAGCATTCACAAGAAACTCACATGCATTTTTCTGAAAGAGAAGCAGTCTGTTCCAACACTTCAATTCACTGTGCGTAGTGAATGTAGTGTTGCTTCACTTTCTAAATGCTGTCCTTTCAGAGAAAATCACTTTTTTTGACAGTGCCTTAAGCTACTTACAAGCATTCACAAAAAACTCATATCTGTTTCTCTGAAAGAGAAGTAGTCTGTTCCAACACTTCAATTCACTGTGCGAAGTGAATGGAGTGTTGTTTCATTTTCTAAATGCTGTCCTTTCAGAGAAAATCACTTTCCTTTGAAAGTGCCTTAAGCTACTTACAAGCAATCCACAGAAATTCACATGCGTTTCTCTGAAAGAGAAGCAGTCTGTTCCAACACTTCAATTCACTGTGCTAACTGAATGGCGTGTTGTTTCACTTTCTAAATGCTGTCCTTTCATGAAAATCACTTTCCTTTGAAAGTGCCTTAAGCTACTTACACACATTCACAGGAAACTCAAATGCGTTTCTGTGAAAGAGAAGCTATCTGTTCCAACACTTCAATTCACTGTGCGAAGTGAATGGAGTGTTGCTTCACTTTCTAAATGCTGTCCTTTCAGAGACAATCACTATCCTTTGAAAGTGCCTTAAGCTACTTACAAGCATTCAACAGAAATTCACATGTGTTTCACTGAAAGAGAAGCAGTCTGTTCCAACACTTCAATTCACTGTGCGAAGTGAATGGAGTGTTGCTTCACTTTCTAAATGCTGTCCTTTCAGAGAAAATCACTTTCCTTTGAAAGTGCCTTAAGCTACTTACAAGCATTCAACAGAAATTCACATGCATTTTTCTGAAAGAGAAGCAGTCTGTTCCAACACTTCAATTCACTGTGCGAAGTGAATGGAGTGCTGCTTCACTTTCTAAATGCTGTCCTTTCAGAGAAAATCACTTTCCTTTGAAAGTGCCTTTAGCTACTTACAAGCATTCCACAGAAATTCACATGCGTTTCTCTGAAAAAGAAGCAGTCTGTTCCAACACTTCAATTCACTGTGCGAAGTGAATGGAGTGTTGCTTCAGTTTCTAAATGCTGTCCTTTCAGAGAAAATCACTTTCCTTTGAAAGTGCCTTAAGCTGCTTAAAAGCATTCACAAAAAACTCATATCTGTTTCTCTGAAAGAGAAGTAGTCTGTTCCAACACTTCAATTCACGGTGCGAAGTGAATGGAGTGTTGTTTCATTTTCTAAATGCTGTCCTTTCAGAGAAAATCACTTTCCTTTGAAAGTGCCTTAAGCTTCTTACAAGCATTCCACAGAAATTCACATGCGTTTCTCTGAAAGAGAAGCAGTCTGTTCCAACACTTCAATTCACTGTGCTAACTTAATGGAGTGTTCTTTCACTTTCTAAATGCTGTCCTTTCAGAGAAAATCACTTTCCTTTGAAAGTGCCTTAGGCTACTTACAAGCATTCAACAGAAATTCACATGCGCTACACATTCACAGGAAACTCAAATGCGTTTCTATGAAAGAGAAGCTGTCTCTTCCAACACTGCAATTCACTGTGCGAAGTGAATGGAGTGTTCCTTCACCTTCTAAATCCTGTCCTTTCAGAGAAAATCACTTTCCTTTGAAAGTGCCTTAGGCTGCTTACAAGCATTCAACAGAAATTCACATGCGCTTCACTGAAAGAGAAGCAGTCTGTTCCAACACTTCAATTCACTGTGCAAAGTGAATGGAGTGTTGCTTCACTTTCTATATGCTCTCCTTTTAGAGAAAATCACTCTCTTTTGAAAATGCCTTAAGCTACATACAAGCATTCAGAAGAACTCACATGCATTTTTCTGAAAGAAAAGCAGTTTGTTCCAACACTTCAATTCACTGTGCGAAGTGAATGGAGTGTTGTTTCACTTTCTAAATGCTGTCCTTTCAGAGAAAATCACTTTCCTTTGAAAGTGCCTTAAGCTACTTACACACATTCACAGGAGACTCAAATCCGTTTCTATGAAAGAGAAGCAGTCTGTTCCAACACTTCAATTCACTGTGCGAAGTGAATGGAGTGTTGCTTCACTTTCTAAATGCTGTCCTTTCAGAGAAAATCACTTTCCTTTGAAAGTGCCTTAAGCTACTTACAAGCATTCAACAGAAATTCACATGCGTTTCACTGAAAGAGAAGCAGTCTGTTCCAACACTTCAATTCACTGTGCGAAGTGAATGGAGTGTTGCTTCACTTTCTAAATGCTGTCCTTTAAGAGAAAATCACTTCCCTTTGAAAGTGCCTTAAGCTACTTACACACATTCACAGGAAACTCAAATGCGTTTCTATGAAAGAGAAGCTGTCTGTTCCAACACTTCAATTCACTGTGCGAAGTGAATGGAGTGTTGCTTCACTTTCTAAATGCTGTCCTTTCAGAGAAAATCACTTTCCTTTGAAAGTGCCTTAAGCTACTTACAAGCATTCAACAGAAATTCACATGCATTTTTCTGAAAGAGAAGCAGTCTGTTCCAACACTTCAATTCACTGTGCGAAGTGAATGGAGTGCTGCTTCACTTTCTAAATGCTGTCCTTTCAGAGAAAATCACTTTCCTTTGAAAGTGCCTTAAGCTACTTACAAGCATTCCACAGAAATTCACATGCGTTTCTCTGAAAAAGAAGCAGTCTGTTCCAACACTTCAATTCACTGTGCGAAGTGAATGGAGTGTTGCTTCACTTTCTAAATGCTGTCCTTTCAGAGAAAATCACTTTCCTTTGAAAGTGCCTTAAGCTACTTACAAGCATTCACAAGAAACTCACATGCATTTTTCTGAAAGCGAAGTAGTCTGTTCCAACACTTCAATTCACTGTGCGTAGTGAATGGAGTGTTGCTTCACTTTCTAAATGCTGTCCTTTCAGAGAAAATCACTTTTTTTGACAGTGCCTTAAGCTACTTACAAGCATTCACAAAAAACTCATATCTGTTTCTCTGAAAGAGAAGTAGTCTGTTCCAACACTTCAATTCACGGTGCGAAGTGAATGGAGTGTTGTTTCATTTTCTAAATGCTGTCCTTTCAGAGAAAATCACTTTCCTTTGAAAGTGCCTTAAGCTACTTACAAGCAATCCACAGAAATTCACATGCGTTTCTCTGAAAGAGAAGCAGTCTGTTCCAACACTTCAATTCACTGTGCTAACTGAATGGCGTGTTGTTTCACTTTCTAAATGCTGTCCTTTCATGAAAATCACTTTCCTTTGAAAGTGCCTTAAGCTACTTACACACATTCACAGGAAACTCAAATGCGTTTCTGTGAAAGAGAAGCTATCTGTTCCAACACTTCAATTCACTGTGCGAAGTGAATGGAGTGTTGCTTCACTTTCTAAATGCTGTCCTTTCAGAGACAATCACTATCCTTTGAAAGTGCCTTAAGCTACTTACAAGCATTCAACAGAAATTCACATGTGTTTCACTGAAAGAGAAGCAGTCTGTTCCAACACTTCAATTCACTGTGCGAAGTGAATGGAGTGTTGCTTCACTTTCTAAATGCTGTCCTTTCAGAGAAAATCACTTTCCTTTGAAAGTGCCTTAAGCTACTTACAAGCATTCAACAGAAATTCACATGCATTTTTCTGAAAGAGAAGCAGTCTGTTCCAACACTTCAATTCACTGTGCGAAGTGAATGGAGTGCTGCTTCACTTTCTAAATGCTGTCCTTTCAGAGAAAATCACTTTCCTTTGAAAGTGCCTTTAGCTACTTACAAGCATTCCACAGAAATTCACATGCGTTTCTCTGAAAAAGAAGCAGTCTGTTCCAACACTTCAATTCACTGTGCGAAGTGAATGGAATGTTGCTTCAGTTTCTAAATGCTGTCCTTTCAGAGAAAATCACTTTCCTTTGAAAGTGCCTTAAGCTGCTTAAAAGCATTCACAAAAAACTCATATCTGTTTCTCTGAAAGAGAAGTAGTCTGTTCCAACACTTCAATTCACGGTGCGAAGTGAATGGAGTGTTGTTTCATTTTCTAAATGCTGTCCTTTCAGAGAAAATCACTTTCCTTTGAAAGTGCCTTAAGCTTCTTACAAGCATTCCACAGAAATTCACATGCGTTTCTCTGAAAGAGAAGCAGTCTGTTCCAACACTTCAATTCACTGTGCTAACTTAATGGAGTGTTCTTTCACTTTCTAAATGCTGTCCTTTCAGAGAAAATCACTTTCCTTTGAAAGTGCCTTAGGCTACTTACAAGCATTCAACAGAAATTCACATGCGCTACACATTCACAGGAAACTCAAATGCGTTTCTATGAAAGAGAAGCTGTCTCTTCCAACACTGCAATTCACTGTGCGAAGTGAATGGAGTGTTCCTTCACCTTCTAAATCCTGTCCTTTCAGAGAAAATCACTTTCCTTTGAAAGTGCCTTAGGCTGCTTACAAGCATTCAACAGAAATTCACATGCGCTTCACTGAAAGAGAAGCAGTCTGTTCCAACACTTCAATTCACTGTGCAAAGTGAATGGAGTGTTGCTTCACTTTCTATATGCTCTCCTTTTAGAGAAAATCACTCTCTTTTGAAAATGCCTTAAGCTACATACAAGCATTCAGAAGAACTCACATGCATTTTTCTGAAAGAAAAGCAGTTTGTTCCAACACTTCAATTCACTGTGCGAAGTGAATGGAGTGTTGTTTCACTTTCTAAATGCTGTCCTTTCAGAGAAAATCACTTTCCTTTGAAAGTGCCTTAAGCTACTTACACACATTCACAGGAGACTCAAATCCGTTTCTATGAAAGAGAAGCAGTCTGTTCCAACACTTCAATTCACTGTGCGAAGTGAATGGAGTGTTGCTTCACTTTCTAAATGCTGTCCTTTCAGAGAAAATCACTTTCCTTTGAAAGTGCCTTAAGCTACTTACAAGCATTCAACAGAAATTCACATGCGTTTCACTGAAAGAGAAGCAGTCTGTTCCAACACTTCAATTCACTGTGCGAAGTGAATGGAGTGTTGCTTCACTTTCTAAATGCTGTCCTTTAAGAGAAAATCACTTCCCTTTGAAAGTGCCTTAAGCTACTTACACACATTCACAGGAAACTCAAATGCGTTTCTATGAAAGAGAAGCTGTCTGTTCCAACACTTCAATTCACTGTGCGAAGTGAATGGAGTGTTGCTTCACTTTCTAAATGCTGTCCTTTCAGAGAAAATCACTTTCCTTTGAAAGTGCCTTAAGCTACTTACAAGCATTCAACAGAAATTCACATGCATTTTTCTGAAAGAGAAGCAGTCTGTTCCAACACTTCAATTCACTGTGCGAAGTGAATGGAGTGCTGCTTCACTTTCTAAATGCTGTCCTTTCAGAGAAAATCACTTTCCTTTGAAAGTGCCTTAAGCTACTTACAAGCATTCCACAGAAATTCACATGCGTTTCTCTGAAAAAGAAGCAGTCTGTTCCAACACTTCAATTCACTGTGCGAAGTGAATGGAGTGTTGCTTCACTTTCTAAATGCTGTCCTTTCAGAGAAAATCACTTTCCTTTGAAAGTGCCTTAAGCTACTTACAAGCATTCACAAGAAACTCACATGCATTTTTCTGAAAGCGAAGTAGTCTGTTCCAACACTTCAATTCACTGTGCGTAGTGAATGGAGTGTTGCTTCACTTTCTAAATGCTGTCCTTTCAGAGAAAATCACTTTTTTTGACAGTGCCTTAAGCTACTTACAAGCATTCACAAAAAACTCATATCTGTTTCTCTGAAAGAGAAGTAGTCTGTTCCAACACTTCAATTCACGGTGCGAAGTGAATGGAGTGTTGTTTCATTTTCTAAATGCTGTCCTTTCAGAGAAAATCACTTTCCTTTGAAAGTGCCTTAAGCTACTTACAAGCAATCCACAGAAATTCACATGCGTTTCTCTGAAAGAGAAGCAGTCTGTTCCAACACTTCAATTCACTGTGCTAACTGAATGGAGTGTTGTTTCACTTTCTAAATGCTGTCCTTTCATGAAAATCACTTTCCTTTGAAAGTGCCTTAAGCTACTTACACACATTCACAGGAAACTCAAATGCGTTTCTGTGAAAGAGAAGCTATCTGTTCCAACACTTCAATTCACTGTGCGAAGTGAATGGAGTGTTGCTTCACTTTCTAAATGCTGTCCTTTCAGAGACAATCACTATCCTTTGAAAGTGCCTTAAGCTACTTACAAGCATTCAACAGAAATTCACATGTGTTTCACTGAAAGAGAAGCAGTCTGTTCCAACACTTCAATTCACTGTGCGAAGTGAATGGAGTGTTGCTTCACTTTCTAAATGCTGTCCTTTCAGAGAAAATCACTTTCCTTTGAAAGTGCCTTAAGCTACTTACAAGCATTCAACAGAAATTCACATGCATTTTTCTGAAAGAGAAGCAGTCTGTTCCAACACTTCAATTCACTGTGCGAAGTGAATGGAGTGCTGCTTCACTTTCTAAATGCTGTCCTTTCAGAGAAAATCACTTTCCTTTGAAAGTGCCTTTAGCTACTTACAAGCATTCCACAGAAATTCACATGCGTTTCTCTGAAAAAGAAGCAGTCTGTTCCAACACTTCAATTCACTGTGCGAAGTGAATGGAGTGTTGCTTCAGTTTCTAAATGCTGTCCTTTCAGAGAAAATCACTTTCCTTTGAAAGTGCCTTAAGCTGCTTAAAAGCATTCACAAAAAACTCATATCTGTTTCTCTGAAAGAGAAGTAGTCTGTTCCAACACTTCAATTCACGGTGCGAAGTGAATGGAGTGTTGTTTCATTTTCTAAATGCTGTCCTTTCAGAGAAAATCACTTTCCTTTGAAAGTGCCTTAAGCTTCTTACAAGCATTCCACAGAAATTCACATGCGTTTCTCTGAAAGAGAAGCAGTCTGTTCCAACACTTCAATTCACTGTGCTAACTTAATGGAGTGTTCTTTCACTTTCTAAATGCTGTCCTTTCAGAGAAAATCACTTTCCTTTGAAAGTGCCTTAGGCTACTTACAAGCATTCAACAGAAATTCACATGCGCTACACATTCACAGGAAACTCAAATGCGTTTCTATGAAAGAGAAGCTGTCTCTTCCAACACTGCAATTCACTGTGCGAAGTGAATGGAGTGTTCCTTCACCTTCTAAATCCTGTCCTTTCAGAGAAAATCACTTTCCTTTGAAAGTGCCTTAGGCTGCTTACAAGCATTCAACAGAAATTCACATGCGCTTCACTGAAAGAGAAGCAGTCTGTTCCAACACTTCAATTCACTGTGCAAAGTGAATGGAGTGTTGCTTCACTTTCTATATGCTCTCCTTTTAGAGAAAATCACTCTCTTTTGAAAATGCCTTAAGCTACATACAAGCATTCAGAAGAACTCACATGCATTTTTCTGAAAGAGAAGCAGTTTGTTCCAACACTTCAATTCACTGTGCGAAGTGAATGGAGTTTTGTTTCACTTTCTAAATGCTGTCCTTTCAGAGAAAATCACTTTCCTTTGAAAGTGCCTTAAGCTACTTACACACATTCACAGGAGACTCAAATCCGTTTCTATGAAAGAGAAGCAGTCTGTTCCAACACTTCAATTCACTGTGCGAAGTGAATGGAGTGTTGCTTCACTTTCTAAATGCTGTCCTTTCAGAGAAAATCACTTTCCTTTGAAAGTGCCTTAAGCTACTTACAAGCATTCAACAGAAATTCACATGCGTTTCACTGAAAGAGAAGCAGTCTGTTCCAACACTTCAATTCACTGTGCGAAGTGAATGGAGTGTTGCTTCACTTTCTAAATGCTGTCCTTTAAGAGAAAATCACTTCCCTTTGAAAGTGCCTTAAGCTACTTACACACATTCACAGGAAACTCAAATGCGTTTCTATGAAAGAGAAGCTGTCTGTTCCAACACTTCAATTCACTGTGCGAAGTGAATGGAGTGTTGCTTCACTTTCTAAATGCTGTCCTTTCAGAGAAAATCACTTTCCTTTGAAAGTGCCTTAAGCTACTTACAAGCATTCAACAGAAATTCACATGCATTTTTCTGAAAGAGAAGCAGTCTGTTCCAACACTTCAATTCACTGTGCGAAGTGAATGGAGTGCTGCTTCACTTTCTAAATGCTGTCCTTTCAGAGAAAATCACTTTCCTTTGAAAGTGCCTTAAGCTACTTACAAGCATACCACAGAAATTCACATGCGTTTCTCTGAAAAAGAAGCAGTCTGTTCCAACACTTCAATTCACTGTGCGAAGTGAATGGAGTGTTGCTTCACTTTCTAAATGCTGTCCTTTCAGAGAAAATCACTTTCCTTTGAAAGTGCCTTAAGCTACTTACAAGCATTCACAAGAAACTCACATGCATTTTTCTGAAAGCGAAGCAGTCTGTTCCAACACTTCAATTCACTGTGCGTAGTGAATGGAGTGTTGCTTCACTTTCTAAATGCTGTCCTTTCAGAGAAAATCACTTTCCTTTGAAAGTGCCTTAAGCTACTTAAAAGCATTCACAAAAAACTCATATCTGTTTCTCTGAAAGAGAAGTAGTCTGTTCCAACACTTCAATTCACGGTGCGAAGTGAATGGAGTGTTGTTTCATTTTCTAAATGCTGTCCTTTCAGAGAAAATCACTTTCCTTTGAAAGTGCCTTAAGCTTCTTACAAGCATTCCACAGAAATTCACATGCGTTTCTCTGAAAGAGAAGCAGTCTGTTCCAACACTTCAATTCACTGTGCTAACTGAATGGAGTGTTGTTTCACTTTCTAAATGCTGTCCTTTCATAGAAAATCACTTTCCTTTGAAAGTGCCTTAGGCTACTTACAAGCATTCAACAGAAATTCACATGCGCTACACATTCACAGGAAACTCAAATGCGTTTCTATGAAAGAGAAGCTGTCTGTTCCAACACTGCAATTCACTGTGCGAAGTGAATGGAGTGTTCCTTCACCTTCTAAATCCTGTCCTTTCAGAGAAAATCACTTTCCTTTGAAAGTGCCTTAGGCTACTTACAAGCATTCAACAGAAATTCACATGCGCTTCACTGAAAGAGAAGCAGTCTATTACAACACTTCAATTCACTGTGCAAAGTGAATGGAGTGTTGCTTCACTTTCTATATGCTCTCCTTTTAGAGAAAATCACTCTCTTTTGAAAATGCATTAAGCTACATACAAGCATTCAGAAGAACTCACATGCATTTTTCTGAAAGAGAAGCAGTTTGTTCCAACACTTCAATTCACTGTGCGAAGTGAATGGAGTGTTGTTTCACTTTCTAAATGCTGTCCTTTCAGAGAAAATCACTTTCCTTTGAAAGTGCCTTAAGCTACTTACACACATTCACAGGAGACTGAAATCCGTTTCTATGAAAGAGAAGCAGTCTGTTCAAACACTTCAATTCACTGTGCGAAGTGAATGGAGTGTTGCTTCACTTTCGAAATGCTGTCCTTTCAGAGAAAATCACTTTCCTTTGAAAGTGCCTTAAGCTACTTACAAGCATTCAACAGAAATTCACATGCGTTTCACTGAAAGAGAAGCAGTCTGTTCCAACACTTCAATTCACTGTGCGAAGTGAATGGAGTGTTGCTTCACTTTCTAAATGCTGTCCTTTCAGAGAAAATCACTTTCCTTTGAAAGTGCCTTAAGCTACTTACAAGCATTCCACAGAAATTCACATGCGTTTCTCTGAAAAAGAAGCAGTCTGTTCCAACACTTCAATTCACTGTGCGAAGTGAATGGACTGTTGCTTCACTTTCTAAATGCTGTCCTTTCAGAGACAATCACTTTCCTTTGAAAGTGCCTTAAGCTACTTACAAGCATTCACAAGAAACTCACATGCATTTTTCTGAAAGAGAAGCAGTCTGTTCCAACACTTCAATTCACTGTGCGTAATGAATGGAGTGTTGCTTCACATTCTAAATGCTGTCCTTTCAGAGAAAATCACTTTCCTTTGAAAGTGCATTAAGCTACTTACAAGCATTCAATTGAAATTCACATGTGTTTCTCTGAAAAAGAAGCAGTCTGTTCCAACACTTCAATTCACTGTGCGAAGTGAATGGAGTGTTGCTTCACTTTCTAAATGCTGTCCTTTCCGAGAAAATCACTTTCCTTTGAAAGTGCCTTAAGCTACTTACAACCATTCACAAGAAACTCACATGCATTTTTCTGAAAGAGAAGCAGTCTGTACCAACACTTCAATTCACTGTGCATAGTGAATGGAGTGTTTCTTCACTTTCTAAATGCTGTCCTTTCAGAGAAAATCACTTTCCTTTGAAAGTGCCTTAGGCTACTTACAAGCATTCAACAGAAATTCACATGCGCTTCACTGAAAGAGAAGCAGTCTGTTCCAACACTTCAATTCACTGTGCGTAGTGAATGGAGTGTTTCTTCACTTTCTAAATGCTGTCCTTTCAGAGACAATCACTTTCCTTTGAAAGTGCCTTAAGCTACTTACGAGCATTCACAAGAAACTCACATGCATTTTTCTGAAAGAGAAGCAGTCTGTTCCAACACTTCAATTCACTGTGCGTAGTGAATGGAGTGTTGCTTCACTTTCTAAATGCTGTCCTTTCAGAGAAAATCACTTTCCTTTGAAAGTGCCTTAAGCTACTTACAAGCATTCAATAGAAATTCACATGTGTTTCTCTGAAAAAGAAGCAGTCTGTTCCAACACTTCAATTCACTGTGCGAAGTGAATGGAGTGTTGCTTCACTTTCTAAATGCTGTCCTTTCAGAGAAAATCACTTTCCTTTGAAAGTGCCTTAAGCTACTTACAAGCATTCACAAGAAACTCACATGCATTTTTCTGAAAGAGAAGCAGTCTGTTCCAACACTTCAATTCACTGTGCGTAGTGAATGGAGTGTTGCTTCACTTTCTAAATGCTGTCCTTTCAGAGAAAATCACTTTTTTTTGACAGTGCCTTAAGCTACTTACAAGCATTCACAAAAAACTCATATCTGTTTCTCTGAAAGAGAAGTAGTCTGTTCCAACACTTCAATTCACTGTGCGGAGTGAATGGAGTGTTGTTTCATTTTCTAAATGCTGTCCTTTCAGAGAAAATCACTTTCCTTTGAAAGTGCCTTAAGCTACTTACAAGCAATCCACAGAAATTCACATGCGTTTCTCTGAAAGAGAAGCAGTCTGTTCCAACACTTCAATTCACTGTGCTAACTGAATGGAGTGTTGTTTCACTTTCTAAATGCTGTCCTTTCATAGAAAATCACTTTCCTTTGAAAGTGCCTTAGGCTACTTACAAGCATTCAACAGAAATTCACATGCGCTACACATTCACAGGAAACTCAAATGCGTTTCTATGAAAGAGAAGCTGTCTGTTCCAACACTGCAATTCACTGTGCGAAGTGAATGGAGTGTTCCTTCACCTTCTAAATCCTGTCCTTTCAGAGAAAATCACTTTCCTTTGAAAGTGCCTTAGGCTACTTACAAGCATTCAACAGAAATTCACATGCGCTTCACTGAAAGAGAAGCAGTCTATTACAACACTTCAATTCACTGTGCAAAGTGAATGGAGTGTTGCTTCACTTTCTATATGCTCTCCTTTTAGAGAAAATCACTCTCTTTTGAAAATGCATTAAGCTACATACAAGCATTCAGAAGAACTCACATGCATTTTTCTGAAAGAGAAGCAGTTTGTTCCAACACTTCAATTCACTGTGCGAAGTGAATGGAGTGTTGTTTCACTTTCTAAATGCTGTCCTTTCAGAGAAAATCACTTTCCTTTGAAAGTGCCTTAAGCTACTTACACACATTCACAGGAGACTGAAATCCGTTTCTATGAAAGAGAAGCAGTCTGTTCAAACACTTCAATTCACTGTGCGAAGTGAATGGAGTGTTGCTTCACTTTCGAAATGCTGTCCTTTCAGAGAAAATCACTTTCCTTTGAAAGTGCCTTAAGCTACTTACAAGCATTCAACAGAAATTCACATGCGTTTCACTGAAAGAGAAGCAGTCTGTTCCAACACTTCAATTCACTGTGCGAAGTGAATGGAGTGTTGCTTCACTTTCTAAATGCTGTCCTTTCAGAGAAAATCACTTTCCTTTGAAAGTGCCTTAAGCTACTTACAAGCATTCCACAGAAATTCACATGCGTTTCTCTGAAAAAGAAGCAGTCTGTTCCAACACTTCAATTCACTGTGCGAAGTGAATGGACTGTTGCTTCACTTTCTAAATGCTGTCCTTTCAGAGACAATCACTTTCCTTTGAAAGTGCCTTAAGCTACTTACAAGCATTCACAAGAAACTCACATGCATTTTTCTGAAAGAGAAGCAGTCTGTTCCAACACTTCAATTCACTGTGCGTAATGAATGGAGTGTTGCTTCACATTCTAAATGCTGTCCTTTCAGAGAAAATCACTTTCCTTTGAAAGTGCATTAAGCTACTTACAAGCATTCAATTGAAATTCACATGTGTTTCTCTGAAAAAGAAGCAGTCTGTTCCAACACTTCAATTCACTGTGCGAAGTGAATGGAGTGTTGCTTCACTTTCTAAATGCTGTCCTTTCCGAGAAAATCACTTTCCTTTGAAAGTGCCTTAAGCTACTTACAACCATTCACAAGAAACTCACATGCATTTTTCTGAAAGAGAAGCAGTCTGTACCAACACTTCAATTCACTGTGCATAGTGAATGGAGTGTTTCTTCACTTTCTAAATGCTGTCCTTTCAGAGAAAATCACTTTCCTTTGAAAGTGCCTTAGGCTACTTACAAGCATTCAACAGAAATTCACATGCGCTTCACTGAAAGAGAAGCAGTCTGTTCCAACACTTCAATTCACTGTGCGTAGTGAATGGAGTGTTTCTTCACTTTCTAAATGCTGTCCTTTCAGAGACAATCACTTTCCTTTGAAAGTGCCTTAAGCTACTTACGAGCATTCACAAGAAACTCACATGCATTTTTCTGAAAGAGAAGCAGTCTGTTCCAACACTTCAATTCACTGTGCGTAGTGAATGGAGTGTTGCTTCACTTTCTAAATGCTGTCCTTTCAGAGAAAATCACTTTCCTTTGAAAGTGCCTTAAGCTACTTACAAGCATTCAATAGAAATTCACATGTGTTTCTCTGAAAAAGAAGCAGTCTGTTCCAACACTTCAATTCACTGTGCGAAGTGAATGGAGTGTTGCTTCACTTTCTAAATGCTGTCCTTTCAGAGAAAATCACTTTCCTTTGAAAGTGCCTTAAGCTACTTACAAGCATTCACAAGAAACTCACATGCATTTTTCTGAAAGAGAAGCAGTCTGTTCCAACACTTCAATTCACTGTGCGTAGTGAATGGAGTGTTGCTTCACTTTCTAAATGCTGTCCTTTCAGAGAAAATCACTTTTTTTTGACAGTGCCTTAAGCTACTTACAAGCATTCACAAAAAACTCATATCTGTTTCTCTGAAAGAGAAGTAGTCTGTTCCAACACTTCAATTCACTGTGCGGAGTGAATGGAGTGTTGTTTCATTTTCTAAATGCTGTCCTTTCAGAGAAAATCACTTTCCTTTGAAAGTGCCTTAAGCTACTTACAAGCAATCCACAGAAATTCACATGCGTTTCTCTGAAAGAGAAGCAGTCTGTTCCAACACTTCAATTCACTGTGCTAACTGAATGGAGTGTTGTTTCACTTTCTAAATGCTGTCCTTTCAAGAAAATCACTTTCCTTTGAAAGTGCCTTAAGCTACTTACAAACATTCACAGGAAACTCAAATGCGTTTCTATGAAAGAGAAGCTGTCTGTTCCAACACTTCAATTCACTGTGCGAAGTGAATGGAGTGTTGCTTCACTTTCCAAATGCTGTCCTTTCAGAGAAAATCACTTTCCTTTGAAAGTGCCTTAAGCTACTTACAAGCATTCAACAGAAATTCACATGTGTTTCACTGAAAGAGAAGGAGTCTGTTCCAACACTTCAATTCACTGTGCGAAGTGAATGGAGTGTTGCTTCACTTTCTAAATGCTGTCCTTTCAGAGAAAATCACTTTGCTTTGAAAGTGCCTTATGCTGCTTACAAGCATTCAACAGAAATTCACATGCATTTCACTGAAAGAGAAGCAGTCTGTTCCAACACTTCAATTCACTGTGCGTAGTGAATGGAGTGTTGCTTCACTTTCTAAATGCTGTCCTTTCAGAGAAAATCACTTTCCTTTGAAAGTGCCTTAAGCTACTTACAAGCATTCCACAGAAATTCACATGTGTTTCTCTGAAAAAGAAGCAATCTCTTCCAACACTTCAATTCACTGTGCGAAGTGAATGGAGTTTTGCTTCACTTTCTAAATGCTGTCCTTTCAGAGACAATCACTTTCCTTTGAAAGTGCCTTAAGCTACTTACAAGCATTCACAAGAAACTCACATGAATTTTTCTGAAAGAGAAGCAGTCTGTTCCAACACTTCAATTCACTGTGCGTAGTGAATGGAGTGTTGCTTCACTTTCTAAATGCTGTCTTTTCAGAGAAAATCACTTTCCTTTGAAAGTGCCTTAAGCTACTTACAAGCATTCAATAGAAATTCACATGTGTTTCTCTGAAAAAGAAGCAGTCTGTTCCAACACTTCAATTCACTGTGCGAAGTGAATGGAGTGTTGCTTCACTTTGCAAATGCTGTCCTTTCAGAGAAAATCACTTTCCTTTGAAAGTGCATTAAGCTACTTACAAGCATTCAATAGAAATTCACATGTGTTTCTCTGAAAAAGAAGCAGTCTGTTCCAACACTTCAATTCACTGTGCGAAGTGAATGGAGTGTTGCTTCACTTTCTAAATGCTGTCCTTTCAGAGAAAATCACTTTCCTTTGAACGTGCCTTAAGCTACTTACAAGCATTCACAAGAAACTCACATGCATTTTTCTGAAAGAGAAGCAGTCTGTTCCAACACTTCAATTCACTGTGCGTAGTGAATGGAGTGTTGCTTCACTTTCTAAATGCTGTCCTTTCAGAGAAAATCACTTTCCTTTGAAAGTGCATTAAGCTACTTAAAAGCATTCACAAAAAACTCATATCTGTTTCTCTGAAAGAGAAGTAGTCTGTTCCAACACTTCAATTCACGGTGCGAAGTGAATGGAGTGTTGTTTCATTTTCTAAATGCTGTCCTTTCAGAGAAAATCACTTTCCTTTGAAAGTGCCTTAAGCTACTTACAAGCATTCCACAGAAATTCACATGCGTTTCTCTGAAAGAGAAGCAGTCTGTTCCAACACTTCAATTCACTGTGCTAACTGAATGGAGTGTTGTTTCACTTTCTAAATGCTGTCCTTTCAGAGAAAATCACTTTCCTTTGAAAGTGCCTTAAGCTACTTACACACATTCACAGGAAACTCAAATGCGTTTCTATGAAAGAGTAGCTGTCTGTTCCAACACTGCAATTCACTGTGCGAAGTGAATGGAGTGTTGCTTCACCTTCTAAATCCTGTCCTTTCAGAGAAAATCACTTTCCTTTGAAAGTGCCTTAGGCTACTTACAAGCATTCAACAGAAATTCACATGCGCTTCACTGAAAGAGAAGCAGTCTGTTCCATCACTTCAATTCACTGTGCAAAGTGAATGGAGGCTTGCTTCACTTTCTAAATGCTGTCCTTTCAGAGAAAATCACTTTCCTTTGAAAGTGCCTTAAGCTACTTACACACATTCACAGGAAACTCAAATGCGTTTCTATGAAAGAGAAGCTGTCTGTTCCAACACTTCAATTCACTGTGCGAAGTGAATGGAGTGTTGCTTCACTTTCCAAATGCTGTCCTTTCAGAGAAAATCACTTTCCTTTGAAAGTGCCTTAAGCTACTTACAAGCATTCAACAGAAATTCACATGTGTTTCACTGAAAGAGAAGCAGTCTGTTCCAACACTTCAATTCACTGTGCGAAGTGAATGGAGTGTTGCTTCACTTTCTAAATGCTGTCCTTTCAGAGAAAATCTCTTTCCTTTGAAAGTGCCTTAAGCTACTTACAAGCATTCAACAGAAATTCACATGCATTTCACTGAAAGAGAAGCAGTCTGTTCCAACACTTCAATTCACTGTGCGTAGTGAATGGAGTGTTGCTTCACTTTCTAAATGCTGTCCTTTCAGAGAAAATCACTTTCCTTTGAAAGTGCCTTAAGCTACTTACAAGCATTCAATAGAAATTCACATGTGTTTCTCTGAAAAAGAAGCAGTCTGTTCCAACACTTCAATTCACTGTGCGAAGTGAATGGAGTGTTGCTTCACTTTCCAAATGCTGTCCTTTCAGAGAAAATCACTTTCCTTTGAAAGTGCATTAAGCTACTTACAAGCATTCAATAGAAATTCACATGTGTTTCTCTGAAAAACAAGCAGTCTGTTCCAACACTTCAATTCACTGTGCGAAGTGAATGGAGTGTTGCTTCACTTTCTAAATGCTGTCCTTTCAGAGAAAATCACTTTCCTTTGAACGTGCCTTAAGCTACTTACAAGCATTCACAAGAAACTCACATGCATTTTTCTGAAAGAGAAGCAGTCTGTTCCAACACTTCAATTCACTGTGCGTAGTGAATGGAGTGTTGCTTCACTTTCTAAATGCTGTCCTTTCAGAGAAAATCACTTTCCTTTGAAAGTGCATTAAGCTACTTAAAAGCATTCACAAAAAACTCATATCTGTTTATCTGAAAGAGAAGTAGTCTGTTCCAACACTTCAATTCACGGTGCGAAGTGAATGGAGTGTTGTTTCATTTTCTAAATGCTGTCCTTTCAGAGAAAATCACTTTCCTTTGAAAGTGCCTTAAGCTACTTACAAGCATTCCACAGAAATTCACATGCGTTTCTCTGAAAGAGAAGCAGTCTGTTCCAACACTTCAATTCACTGTGCTAACTGAATGGAGTGTTGTTTCACTTTCTAAATGCTGTCCTTTCAGAGAAAATCACTTTCCTTTGAAAGTGCCTTAAGCTACTTACACACATTCACAGGAAACTCAAATGCGTTTCTATGAAAGAGTAGCTGTCTGTTCCAACACTGCAATTCACTGTGCGAAGTGAATGGAGTGTTGCTTCACCTTCTAAATCCTGTCCTTTCAGAGAAAATCACTTTCCTTTGAAAGTGCCTTAGGCTACTTACAATCATTCAACAGAAATTCACATGCGCTTCACTGAAAGAGAAGCAGTCTGTTCCATCACTTCAATTCACTGTGCAAAGTGAATGGAGGCTTGCTTCACTTTCTAAATGCTGTCCTTTCAGAGAAAATCACTTTCCTTTGAAAGTGCCTTAAGCTACTTACACACATTCACAGGAAACTCAAATGCGTTTCTATGAAAGAGAAGCTGTCTGTTCCAACACTTCAATTCACTGTGCGAAGTGAATGGAGTGTTGCTTCACTTTCCAAATGCTGTCCTTTCAGAGAAAATCACTTTCCTTTGAAAGTGCCTTAAGCTACTTACAAGCATTCACAAGAAACTCACATGAATTTTTCTGAAAGAGAAGCAGTCTGTTCCAACACTTCAATTCACTGTGCGTAGTGAATGGAGTGTTGCTTCACTTTCTAAATGCTGTCCTTTCAGAGAAAATCACTTTCCTTTGAAAGTGCCTTAAGCTACTTACAAGCATTCAATAGAAATTCACATGTGTTTCTCTGAAAAAGAAGCAGTCTGTTCCAACACTTCAAATCACTGTGCGAAGTGAATGGAGTGTTGCTTCACTTTCCAAATGCTGTCCTTTCAGAGAAAATCACTTTCCTTTGAAAGTGCATTAAGCTACTTACAAGCATTCAATAGAAATTCACATGTGTTTCTCTGAAAAAGAAGCAGTCTGTTCCAACACTTCAATTCACTGTGCGAAGTGAATGGAGTGTTGCTTCACTTTCTAAATGCTGTCCTTTCAGAGAAAATCACTTTCCTTTGAACGTGCCTTAAGCTACTTACAAGCATTCACAAGAAACTCACATGCATTTTTCTGAAAGAGAAGCAGTCTGTTCCAACACTTCAATTCACTGTGCGTAGTGAATGGAGTGTTGCTTCACTTTCTAAATGCTGTCCTTTCAGAGAAAATCACTTTCCTTTGAAAGTGCATTAAGCTACTTAAAAGCATTCACAAAAAACTCATATCTGTTTCTCTGAAAGAGAAGTAGTCTGTTCCAACACTTCAATTCACGGTGCGAAGTGAATGGAGTGTTGTTTCATTTTCTAAATGCTGTCCTTTCAGAGAAAATCACTTTCCTTTGAAAGTGCCTTAAGCTACTTACAAGCATTCCACAGAAATTCACATGCGTTTCTCTGAAAGAGAAGCAGTCTGTTCGAACACTTCAATTCACTGTGCTAACTGAATGGAGTGTTGTTTCACTTTCTAAATGCTGTCCTTTCAGAGAAAATCACTTTCCTTTGAAAGTGCCTTAAGCTACTTACACACATTCACAGGAAACTCAAATGCGTTTCTATGAAAGAGTAGCTGTCTGTTCCAACACTGCAATTCACTGTGCGAAGTGAATGGAGTGTTGCTTCACCTTCTAAATCCTGTCCTTTCAGAGAAAATCACTTTCCTTTGAAAGTGCCTTAGGCTACTTACAAGCATTCAACAGAAATTCACATGCGCTTCACTGAAAGAGAAGCAGTCTGTTCTATCACTTCAATTCACTGTGCAAAGTGAATGGAGGCTTACTTCACTTTCTAAATGCTGTCCTTTCAGAGAAAATCACTTTCCTTTGAAAGTGCCTTAAGCTACTTACACACATTCACAGGAAACTCAAATGCGTTTCTATGAAAGAGAAGCTGTCTGTTCCAACACTTCAATTCACTGTGCGAAGTGAATGGAGTGTTGCTTCACTTTCCAAATGCTGTCCTTTCAGAGAAAATCACTTTCCTTTGAAAGTGCCTTAAGCTACTTACAAGCATTCAACAGAAATTCACATGTGTTTCACTGAAAGAGAAGCAGTCTGTTCCAACACTTCAATTCACTGTGCGAAGTGAATGGAGTGTTGCTTCACTTTCTAAATGCTGTCCTTTCAGAGAAAATCTCTTTCCTTTGAAAGTGCCTTAAGCTACTTACAAGCATTCAACAGAAATTCACATGCATTTCACTGAAAGAGAAGCAGTCTGTTCCAACACTTCAATTCACTGTGCGAAGTGAATGGAGTGTTGCTTCACTTTCTAAATGCTGTCCTTTCAGAGAAAATCACTTTCCTTTGAAAGTGCCTTAAGCTACTTACAAGCATTCCACAGAAATTCACATGCATTTCTCTGAAAAAGAAGCAGTCTGTTCCAACACTTCAATTCACTGTGCGTAGTGAATGGAGTGTTGCTTCACTTTCTAAATGCTGTCCTTTCAGAGAAAATCACTTTCCTTTGAAAGTGCCTTAAGCTACTTACAAGCATTCAATAGAAATTCACATGTGTTTCTCTGAAAAAGAAGCAGTCTGTTCCAACACTTCAATTCACTGTGCGAAGTGAATGGAGTGTTGCTTCACTTTCTAAATGCTGTCCTTTCAGAGAAAATCAGTTTCCTTTGAAAGTGCCATAAGCTACTTACAAGCATTCCACAGAAATTCACATGCGTTTCTCTGAAAGAGAAGCAGTCTGCTCCAACACTTCAATTCACTGTGCTAAGTGAATGGAGTGTTGTTTCACTTTCTAAATGCTGTCCTTTCAGAGAAAATCACTTTCCTTTGAAAGTGCCTTAAGCTACTTACAAGCATTCAATAGAAATTCACATGTGTTTCTCTGAAAAAGAAGCATTCTGTTCCAACACTTCAATTCACTGTGCGAAGTGAATGGAGTGTTGCTTCACTTCCTAAATGCTGTCCTTTCAGAGAAAATCACTTTCCTTTGAACGTGCCTTAAGCTACTTACAAGCATTCACAAGAAACTCACATGCATTTTTCTGAAAGAGAAGCAGTCTGTTCCAACACTTCAATTCACTGTGCGTAGTGAATGGAGTGTTGCTTCACTTTCTAAATGCTGTCCTTTCAGAGAAAATCACTTTCCTTTGAAAGTGCCTTAAGCTACTTACAAGCATTCACAAGAAACTCACATGCATTTTTCTGAAGGAGAAGCAGTCTGTTCCAACACTTCAATGCACTGTGCGTAGTGAATGGAGTGTTGCTTCACTTTCTAAATGCTGTCCTTTCAGAGAAAATCACTTTCCTTTGAAAGTGCCTTAAGCTACTTACAAGCATTCAATAGAAATTCACATGTGTTTCTCTGAAAAAGAAGCAGTCTGTTCCAACACTTCAATTCACTTTGCGAAGTGAATGGAGTGTTGCTTCACTTTCTAAATGCTGTCCTTTCAGAGAAAATCACTTTCCTTTGAAAGTGCCTTAAGCTACTTACAAGCATTCCACAGAAATTCACATGCGTTTCTCTGAAAGAGAAGCAGTCTGCTCCAACACTTCAATTCACTGTGCTAAGTGAATGGAGTGTTGTTTCCCTTTCTAAATGCTGTCCTTTCAGAGAAAATCACTTTCCTTTGAAAGTGCCTTAAGCTACTTACAAGCATTCAATAGAAATTCACATGTGTTTCTCTGAAAAAGAAGCAGTCTGTTCCAACACTTCAATTCACTGTGCGAAGTGAATGGAGTGTTGCTTCACTTTCTAAATGCTGTCCTTTCAGAGAAAATCACTTTCCTTTGAAAGTGCCTTAAGCTGCTTACAAGCATTCAACATAAATTCACATGCATTTCACTGAAAGAGAAGCAGTCTGTTCCAACACTTCAATTCACTGTGCGAAGGGAATGGAGTGTTGCTTCACTTTCTAAATGCTGTCCTTTCAGAGAAAATCACTTTCCTTTGAAAGTGCCTTAAGCTACTTACAAGCATTCAACAGAAATTCACATGCATTTCACTGAAAGAGAAGCAGTCTGTTCCAACACTTCAATTCACTGTGCGAAGTGAATGGAGTGTTGCTTCACTTTCTAAATGCTGTCCTTTCAGAGAAAATCACTTTCCTTTGAAAGTGCCTTAAGCTACTTACAAGCATTCCACAGAAATTCATATGCGTTTCTCTGAAAAAGAAGCAGTCTGTTCCAACACTTCAATTCACTGTGCGAAGTGAATGGAGTTCTGCTTCACTTTCTAAATGCTGTCCTTTCAGAGACAATCACTTTCCTTTGAAAGTGCCTTAAGCTACTTACAAGCATTCACAAGAAACTCACATGCATTTTTCTGAAAGAGAAGCAGTCTATTCCAACACTTCAATTCACTGTGCGAAGTGAATGGAGTTTTGCTTCACTTTCTAAATGCTGTCCTTTCAGAGAAAATCACTTTTCTTTGAAAGTGCCTTAAGCTACTTACAAGCATTCAATAGAAATTCATATTTGTTTCTCTGAAAAAGAAGCAGTCTGTTCCAACACTTCAATTCACTGTGCGAAGTGAATGGAGTGTTGCTTCACTTTCTAAATGCTGTCCTTTCAGAGAAAATCACTTTCCTTTGAAAGTGCCTTAAGCTACTTACAAGCATTCAACAGAAATTCACATGCATTTCACTGAAAGAGAAGCAGTCTGTTCCAACACTTCAATTCACTGTGCGAGGTGAATGGAGTGTTGCTTCACTTTCTAAATGCTGTCCTTTCAGTGAAAATCACTTTCCTTTGAAAGTGCCTTAAGCTACTTACAAGCATTCCACAGAAATTCATATGCGTTACTCTGAAAAAGAAGCAGTCTGTTCCAACACTTCAATTCACTGTGCGAAGTGAATGGAGTTTTGCTTCACTTTCTAAATGCTGTCCTTTCAGAGACAATCACTTTCCTTTGAAAGTGCCTTAAGCTACTTACAAGCATTCACAAGAAACTCACATGCATTTTTCTGAAAGAGAAGCAGTCTGTTCCAACACTTCAATTCACTGTGCGTAGTGAATGGAGTGTTGCTTCACTTTCTAAATGCTGTCCTTTCAGAGAAAATCACTTTCCTTTGAAAGTGCCTTAAGCTACTTACAAGCATTCAATAGAAATTCACATGTGTTTCTCTGAAAAAGAAGCATTCTGTTCCAACACTTCAATTCACTGTGCGAAGTGAATGGAGTGTTGCTTCACTTCCTAAATGCTGTCCTTTCAGAGAAAATCACTTTCCTTTGAACGTGCCTTAAGCTACTTACAAGCATTCACAAGAAACTCACATGCATTTTTCTGAAAGAGAAGCAGTCTGTTCCAACACTTCAATTCACTGTGCGTAGTGAATGGAGTGTTGCTTCACTTTCTAAATGCTGTCCTTTCAGAGAAAATCACTTTCCTTTGAAAGTGCCTTAAGCTACTTAAAAGCATTCACAAAAAACTCATATCTGTTTCTCTGAAAGAGAAGTAGTCTGTTCCAACACTTCAATTCACGGTGCGAAGTGAATGGAGTGTTGTTTCATTTTCTAAATGCTGTCCTTTCAGAGAAAATCACTTTCCTTTGAAAGTGCCTTAAGCTACTTACAAGCATTCCACAGAAATTCACATGCGTTTCTCTGAAAGAGAAGGAGTCTGTTCCAACACTTCAATTCACTGTGCTAACTGAATGGAGTGTTGTTTCACTTTCTAAATGCTGTCCTTTCAGAGAAAATCACTTTCCTTTGAACGTGCCTTAAGCTACTTACAAGCATTCACAAGAAACTCACATGCATTTTCCTGAAAGAGAAGCAGTCTGTTCCAACACTTCAATTCACTGTGCGTAGTGAATGGAGTGTTGCTTCACTTTCTAAATGCTGTCCTTTCAGAGAAAATCACTTTCCTTTGAAAGTGCCTTAAGCTACTTAAAAGCATTCACAAAAAACTCATATCTGTTTCTCTGAAAGAGAAGTAGTCTGTTCCAACACTTCAATTCACGGTGCGAAGTGAATGGAGTGTTGTTTCATTTTCTAAATGCTGTCCTTTCAGAGAAAATCACTTTCCTTTGAAAGTGCCTTAAGCTACTTACAAGCATTCCACAGAAATTCACATGCGTTTCTCTGAAAGAGAAGGAGTCTGTTCCAACACTTCAATTCACTGTGCTAACTGAATGGAGTGTTGTTTCACTTTCTAAATGCTGTCCTTTCAGAGAAAATCACTTTCCTTTGAAAGTGCCTTAAGCTACTTACACACATTCACAGGAAACTCAAATGCGTTTCTATGAAAGAGTAGCTGTCTGTTCCAACACTGCAATTCACTGTGCGAAGTGAATGGAGTGTTGCTTCACCTTCTAAATCCTGTCCTTTCAGAGAAAATCACTTTCCTTTGAAAGTGCCTTAGGCTACTTACAAGCATTCAACAGAAATTCACATGCGCTTCACTGAAAGAGAAGCAGTCTGTTCCAACACTTCAATTCACTGTGCGAGGTGAATGGAGTGTTGTTTCACTTTCTAAATGCTGTCCTTTCAGTGAAAATCACTTTCCTTTGAAAGTGCCTTAAGCTACTTACAAGCATTCCACAGAAATTCATATGCGTTACTCTGAAAAAGAAGCAGTCTGTTCCAACACTTCAATTCACTGTGCGAAGTGAATGGAGTTTTGCTTCACTTTCTAAATGCTGTCCTTTCAGAGACAATCACTTTCCTTTGAAAGTGCCTTAAGCTACTTACAAGCATTCACAAGAAACTCACATGCATTTTTCTGAAAGAGAAGCAGTCTGTTCCAACACTTCAATTCACTGTGCGTAGTGAATGGAGTGTTGCTTCACTTTCTAAATGCTGTCCTTTCAGAGAAAATCACTTTCCTTTGAAAGTGCCTTAAGCTACTTACAAGCATTCAATAGAAATTCACATGTGTTTCTCTGAAAAAGAAGCATTCTGTTCCAACACTTCAATTCACTGTGCGAAGTGAATGGAGTGTTGCTTCACTTCCTAAATGCTGTCCTTTCAGAGAAAATCACTTTCCTTTGAACGTGCCTTAAGCTACTTACAAGCATTCACAAGAAACTCACATGCATTTTTCTGAAAGAGAAGCAGTCTGTTCCAACACTTCAATTCACTGTGCGTAGTGAATGGAGTGTTGCTTCACTTTCTAAATGCTGTCCTTTCAGAGAAAATCACTTTCCTTTGAAAGTGCCTTAAGCTACTTAAAAGCATTCACAAAAAACTCATATCTGTTTCTCTGAAAGAGAAGTAGTCTGTTCCAACACTTCAATTCACGGTGCGAAGTGAATGGAGTGTTGTTTCATTTTCTAAATGCTGTCCTTTCAGAGAAAATCACTTTCCTTTGAAAGTGCCTTAAGCTACTTACAAGCATTCCACAGAAATTCACATGCGTTTCTCTGAAAGAGAAGGAGTCTGTTCCAACACTTCAATTCACTGTGCTAACTGAATGGAGTGTTGTTTCACTTTCTAAATGCTGTCCTTTCAGAGAAAATCACTTTCCTTTGAACGTGCCTTAAGCTACTTACAAGCATTCACAAGAAACTCACATGCATTTTTCTGAAAGAGAAGCAGTCTGTTCCAACACTTCAATTCACTGTGCGTAGTGAATGGAGTGTTGCTTCACTTTCTAAATGCTGTCCTTTCAGAGAAAATCACTTTCCTTTGAAAGTGCCTTAAGCTACTTAAAAGCATTCACAAAAAACTCATATCTGTTTCTCTGAAAGAGAAGTAGTCTGTTCCAACACTTCAATTCACGGTGCGAAGTGAATGGAGTGTTGTTTCATTTTCTAAATGCTGTCCTTTCAGAGAAAATCACTTTCCTTTGAAAGTGCCTTAAGCTACTTACAAGCATTCCACAGAAATTCACATGCGTTTCTCTGAAAGAGAAGGAGTCTGTTCCAACACTTCAATTCACTGTGCTAACTGAATGGAGTGTTGTTTCACTTTCTAAATGCTGTCCTTTCAGAGAAAATCACTTTCCTTTGAAAGTGCCTTAAGCTACTTACACACATTCACAGGAAACTCAAATGCGTTTCTATGAAAGAGTAGCTGTCTGTTCCAACACTGCAATTCACTGTGCGAAGTGAATGGAGTGTTGCTTCACCTTCTAAATCCTGTCCTTTCAGAGAAAATCACTTTCCTTTGAAAGTGCCTTAGGCTACTTACAAGCATTCAACAGAAATTCACATGCGCTTCACTGAAAGAGAAGCAGTCTGTTCCAACACTTCAATTCACTGTGCGAGGTGAATGGAGTGTTGTTTCACTTTCTAAATGCTGTCCTTTCAGTGAAAATCACTTTCCTTTGAAAGTGCCTTAAGCTACTTACAAGCATTCCACAGAAATTCATATGCGTTACTCTGAAAAAGAAGCAGTCTGTTCCAACACTTCAATTCACTGTGCGAAGTGAATGGAGTTTTGCTTCACTTTCTAAATGCTGTCCTTTCAGAGACAATCACTTTCCTTTGAAAGTGCCTTAAGCTACTTACAAGCATTCACAAGAAACTCACATGCATTTTTCTGAAAGAGAAGCAGTCTGTTCCAACACTTCAATTCACTGTGCGTAGTGAATGGAGTGTTGCTTCACTTTCTAAATGCTGTCCTTTCAGAGAAAATCACTTTCCTTTGAAAGTGCCTTAAGCTACTTACAAGCATTCAATAGAAATTCACATGTGTTTCTCTGAAAAAGAAGCATTCTGTTCCAACACTTCAATTCACTGTGCGAAGTGAATGGAGTGTTGCTTCACTTCCTAAATGCTGTCCTTTCAGAGAAAATCACTTTCCTTTGAACGTGCCTTAAGCTACTTACAAGCATTCACAAGAAACTCACATGCATTTTTCTGAAAGAGAAGCAGTCTGTTCCAACACTTCAATTCACTGTGCGTAGTGAATGGAGTGTTGCTTCACTTTCTAAATGCTGTCCTTTCAGAGAAAATCACTTTCCTTTGAAAGTGCCTTAAGCTACTTAAAAGCATTCACAAAAAACTCATATCTGTTTCTCTGAAAGAGAAGTAGTCTGTTCCAACACTTCAATTCACGGTGCGAAGTGAATGGAGTGTTGTTTCATTTTCTAAATGCTGTCCTTTCAGAGAAAATCACTTTCCTTTGAAAGTGCCTTAAGCTACTTACAAGCATTCCACAGAAATTCACATGCGTTTCTCTGAAAGAGAAGGAGTCTGTTCCAACACTTCAATTCACTGTGCTAACTGAATGGAGTGTTGTTTCACTTTCTAAATGCTGTCCTTTCAGAGAAAATCACTTTCCTTTGAACGTGCCTTAAGCTACTTACAAGCATTCACAAGAAACTCACATGCATTTTTCTGAAAGAGAAGCAGTCTGTTCCAACACTTCAATTCACTGTGCGTAGTGAATGGAGTGTTGCTTCACTTTCTAAATGCTGTCCTTTCAGAGAAAATCACTTTCCTTTGAAAGTGCCTTAAGCTACTTAAAAGCATTCACAAAAAACTCATATCTGTTTCTCTGAAAGAGAAGTAGTCTGTTCCAACACTTCAATTCACGGTGCGAAGTGAATGGAGTGTTGTTTCATTTTCTAAATGCTGTCCTTTCAGAGAAAATCACTTTCCTTTGAAAGTGCCTTAAGCTACTTACAAGCATTCCACAGAAATTCACATGCGTTTCTCTGAAAGAGAAGGAGTCTGTTCCAACACTTCAATTCACTGTGCTAACTGAATGGAGTGTTGTTTCACTTTCTAAATGCTGTCCTTTCAGAGAAAATCACTTTCCTTTGAAAGTGCCTTAAGCTACTTACACACATTCACAGGAAACTCAAATGCGTTTCTATGAAAGAGTAGCTGTCTGTTCCAACACTGCAATTCACTGTGCGAAGTGAATGGAGTGTTGCTTCACCTTCTAAATCCTGTCCTTTCAGAGAAAATCACTTTCCTTTGAAAGTGCCTTAGGCTACTTACAAGCATTCAACAGAAATTCACATGCGCTTCACTGAAAGAGAAGCAGTCTGTTCCATCACTTCAATTCACTGTGCAAAGTGAATGGAGGCTTGCTTCACTTTCTAAATGCTGTCCTTTCAGAGAAAATCACTTTCCTTTGAAAGTGCCTTAAGCTACTTACACACATTCACAGGAAACTCAAATGCGTTTCTATGAAAGAGAAGCTGTCTGTTCCAACACTTCAATTCACTGTGCGAAGTGAATGGAGTGTTGCTTCACTTTCCAAATGCTGTCCTTTCAGAGAAAATCACTTTCTTTTGAAAGTGCCTTAAGCTACTTACAAGCATTCAACAGAAATTCACATGTGTTTCACTGAAAGAGAAGCAGTCTGTTCCAACACTTCAATTCACGGTGCGAAGTGAATGGAGTGTTGCTTCACTTTCTAAATGCTGTCCTTTCAGAGAAAATCACTTTCCTTTGAAAGTGCCTTAAGCTACTTACAAGCATTCAACAGAAATTCACATGCATTTCACTGAAAGAGAAGCAGTCTGTTCCAACACTTCAATTCACTGTGCGAAGTGAATGGAGTGTTGCTTCACTTTCTAAATGCTGTCCTTTCAGAGAAAATCACTTTCCTTTGAAAGTGCCTTAAGCTACTTACAAGCATTCCACAGAAATTCACATGCGTTTCTCTGAAAAAGAAGCAGTCTGTTCCAACACTTCAATTCACTGTGCGAAGTGAATGGAGTGTTGTTTCATTTTCTAAATGCTGTCCTTTCAGAGAAAATCACTTTCCTTTGAAAGTGCCTTAAGCTACTTACAAGCATTCCACAGAAATTCACATGCGTTTCTCTGAAAAAGAAGCAGTCTGTTCCAACACTTCAATTCACTGTGCGAAGTGAATGGAGTGTTGCTTCACTTTCTAAATGCTGTCCTTTCAGAGAAAATCACTTTCCTTTGAACGTGCCTTAAGCTACTTACAAGCATTCACAAGAAACTCACATGCATTTTTCTGAAAGAGAAGCAGTCTGTTCCAACACTTCAATTCACTGTGTGTAGTGAATGGAGTGTTGCTTCACTTTCTAAATGCTGTCCTTTCAGAGAAAATCACTTTCCTTTGAAAGTGCCTTAAGCTACTTACAAGCATTCACAAGAAACTCACATGCATTTTTCTGAAGGAGAAGCAGTCTGTTCCAACACTTCAATGCACTGTGCGTAGTGAATGGAGTGTTGCTTCACTTTCTAAATGCTGTCCTTTCAGAGAAAATCACTTTCCTTTGAAAGTGCCTTAAGCTACTTACAAGCATTCAATAGAAATTCACATGTGTTTCTCTGAAAAAGAAGCAGTCTGTTCCAACACTTCAATTCACTTTGCGAAGTGAATGGAGTGTTGCTTCACTTTCTAAATGCTGTCCTTTCAGAGAAAATCACTTTCCTTTGAAAGTGCCTTAAGCTACTTACAAGCATTCCACAGAAATTCACATGCGTTTCTCTGAAAGAGAAGCAGTCTGCTCCAACACTTCAATTCACTGTGCTAAGTGAATGGAGTGTTGTTTCCCTTTCTAAATGCTGTCCTTTCAGAGAAAATCACTTTCCTTTGAAAGTGCCTTAAGCTACTTACAAGCATTCAATAGAAATTCACATGTGTTTCTCTGAAAAAGAAGCAGTCTGTTCCAACACTTCAATTCACTGTGCGAAGTGAATGGAGTGTTGCTTCACTTTCTAAATGCTGTCCTTTCAGAGAAAATCACTTTCCTTTGAAAGTGCCTTAAGCTGCTTACAAGCATTCAACATAAATTCACATGCATTTCACTGAAAGAGAAGCAGTCTGTTCCAACACTTCAATTCACTGTGCGAAGGGAATGGAGTGTTGCTTCACTTTCTAAATGCTGTCCTTTCAGAGAAAATCACTTTCCTTTGAAAGTGCCTTAAGCTACTTACAAGCATTCAACAGAAATTCACATGCATTTCACTGAAAGAGAAGCAGTCTGTTCCAACACTTCAATTCACTGTGCGAAGTGAATGGAGTGTTGCTTCACTTTCTAAATGCTGTCCTTTCAGAGAAAATCACTTTCCTTTGAAAGTGCCTTAAGCTACTTACAAGCATTCCACAGAAATTCATATGCGTTTCTCTGAAAAAGAAGCAGTCTGTTCCAACACTTCAATTCACTGTGCGAAGTGAATGGAGTTTTGCTTCACTTTCTAAATGCTGTCCTTTCAGAGACAATCACTTTCCTTTGAAAGTGCCTTAAGCTACTTACAAGCATTCACAAGAAACTCACATGCATTTTTCTGAAAGAGAAGCAGTCTATTCCAACACTTCAATTCACTGTGCGAAGTGAATGGAGTTTTGCTTCACTTTCTAAATGCTGTCCTTTCAGAGAAAATCACTTTCCTTTGAAAGTGCCTTAAGCTACTTACAAGCATTCAATAGAAATTCATATTTGTTTCTCTGAAAAAGAAGCAGTCTGTTCCAACACTTCAATTCACTGTGCGAAGTGAATGGAGTGTTGCTTCACTTTCTAAATGCTGTCCTTTCAGAGAAAATCACTTTCCTTTGAAAGTGCCTTAAGCTACTTACAAGCATTCAACAGAAATTCACATGCATTTCACTGAAAGAGAAGCAGTCTGTTCCAACACTTCAATTCACTGTGCGAGGTGAATGGAGTGTTGCTTCACTTTCTAAATGCTGTCCTTTCAGAGAAAATCACTTTCCTTTGAAAGTGCCTTAAGCTACTTACAAGCATTCCACAGAAATTCACATGCGTTTCTCTGAAAGAGAAGGAGTCTGTTCCAACACTTCAATTCACTGTGCTAACTGAATGGAGTGTTGTTTCACTTTCTAAATGCTGTCCTTTCAGAGAAAATCACTTTCCTTTGAAAGTGCCTTAAGCTACTTACACACATTCACAGGAAACTCAAATGCGTTTCTATGAAAGAGTAGCTGTCTGTTCCAACACTGCAATTCACTGTGCGAAGTGAATGGAGTGTTGCTTCACCTTCTAAATCCTGTCCTTTCAGAGAAAATCACTTTCCTTTGAAAGTGCCTTAGGCTACTTACAAGCATTCAACAGAAATTCACATGCGCTTCACTGAAAGAGAAGCAGTCTGTTCCATCACTTCAATTCACTGTGCAAAGTGAATGGAGGCTTGCTTCACTTTCTAAATGCTGTCCTTTCAGAGAAAATCACTTTCCTTTGAAAGTGCCTTAAGCTACTTACACACATTCACAGGAAACTCAAATGCGTTTCTATGAAAGAGAAGCTGTCTGTTCCAACACTTCAATTCACTGTGCGAAGTGAATGGAGTGTTGCTTCACTTTCTAAATGCTGTCCTTTCAGAGAAAATCACTTTCTTTTGAAAGTGCCTTAAGCTACTTACAAGCATTCAACAGAAATTCACATGTGTTTCACTGAAAGAGAAGCAGTCTGTTCCAACACTTCAATTCACGGTGCGAAGTGAATGGAGTGTTGCTTCACTTTCTAAATGCTGTCCTTTCAGAGAAAATCACTTTCCTTTGAAAGTGCCTTAAGCTACTTACAAGCATTCAACAGAAATTCACATGCATTTCACTGAAAGAGAAGCAGTCTGTTCCAACACTTCAATTCACTGTGCGAAGTGAATGGAGTGTTGCTTCACTTTCTAAATGCTGTCCTTTCAGAGAAAATCACTTTCCTTTGAAAGTGCCTTAAGCTACTTACAAGCATTCCACAGAAATTCACATGCGTTTCTCTGAAAAAGAAGCAGTCTGTTCCAACACTTCAATTCACTGTGCGAAGTGAATGGAGTGTTGTTTCATTTTCTAAATGCTGTCCTTTCAGAGAAAATCACTTTCCTTTGAAAGTGCCTTAAGCTACTTACAAGCATTCCACAGAAATTCACATGCGTTTCTCTGAAAAAGAAGCAGTCTGTTCCAACACTTCAATTCACTGTGCGAAGTGAATGGAGTGTTGCTTCACTTTCTAAATGCTGTCCTTTCAGAGAAAATCACTTTCCTTTGAACGTGCCTTAAGCTACTTACAAGCATTCACAAGAAACTCACATGCATTTTTCTGAAAGAGAAGCAGTCTGTTCCAACACTTCAATTCACTGTGCGTAGTGAATGGAGTGTTGCTTCACTTTCTAAATGCTGTCCTTTCAGAGAAAATCACTTTCCTTTGAAAGTGCCTTAAGCTACTTACAAGCATTCAATAGAAATTCACATTTGTTTCTCTGAAAAAGAAGCAGTCTGTTCCAACACTTCAATTCACTTTGCGAAGTGAATGGAGTGTTGCTTCACTTTCTAAATGCTGTCCTTTCAGAGAAAATCACTTTCCTTTGAAAGTGCCTTAAGCTACTTACAAGCATTCCACAGAAATTCACATGCGTTTCTCTGAAAGAGAAGCAGTCTGCTCCAACACTTCAATTCACTGTGCTAAGTGAATGGAGTGTTGTTTCCCTTTCTAAATGCTGTCCTTTCAGAGAAAATCACTTTCCTTTGAAAGTGCCTTAAGCTACTTACAAGCATTCAATAGAAATTCACATGTGTTTCTCTGAAAAAGAAGCAGTCTGTTCCAACACTTCAATTCACTGTGCGAAGTGAATGGAGTGTTGCTTCACTTTCTAAATGCTGTCCTTTCAGAGAAAATCACTTTCCTTTGAAAGTGCCTTAAGCTGCTTACAAGCATTCAACATAAATTCACATGCATTTCACTGAAAGAGAAGCAGTCTGTTCCAACACTTCAATTCACTGTGCGAAGGGAATGGAGTGTTGCTTCACTTTCTAAATGCTGTCCTTTCAGAGAAAATCACTTTCCTTTGAAAGTGCCTTAAGCTACTTACAAGCATTCAACAGAAATTCACATGCATTTCACTGAAAGAGAAGCAGTCTGTTCCAACACTTCAATTCACTGTGCGAAGTGAATGGAGTGTTGCTTCACTTTCTAAATGCTGTCCTTTCAGAGAAAATCACTTTCCTTTGAAAGTGCCTTAAGCTACTTACAAGCATTCAATAGAAATTCATATTTGTTTCTCTGAAAAAGAAGCAGTCTGTTCCAACACTTCAATTCACTGTGCGAAGTGAATGGAGTGTTGCTTCACTTTCTAAATGCTGTCCTTTCAGAGAAAATCACTTTCCTTTGAAAGTGCCTTAAGCTACTTACAAGCATTCAACAGAAATTCACATGCATTTCACTGAAAGAGAAGCAGTCTGTTCCAACACTTCAATTCACTGTGCGAGGTGAATGGAGTGTTGCTTCACTTTCTAAATGCTGTCCTTTCAGAGAAAATCACTTTCCTTTGAAAGTGCCTTAAGCTACTTACAAGCATTCCACAGAAATTCATATGCGTTACTCTGAAAAAGAAGCAGTCTGTTCCAACACTTCAATTCACTGTGCGAAGTGATTGGAGTTTTGCTTCACTTTCTAAATGCTGTCCTTTCAGAGACAATCACTTTCCTTTGAAAGTGCCTTAAGGTACTTACAAGCATTCACAAGAAACTCACATGCATTTTTCTGAAAGAGAAGCAGTCTGATCCAACACTTCAATTCACTGTGCGTAGTGAATGGAGTGTTGCTTCACTTTCTAAATGCTGTCCTTTCAGAGAAAATCACTTTCCTTTGAAAGTGCCTTAAGCTACTTACAAGCATTCAATAGAAATTCACATTTGTTTCTCTGAAAAAGAAGCAGTCTGTTCCAACACTTCAATTCACTGTGCGAAGTGAATGGAGTGTTGCTTCACTTCCTAAATGCTGTCCTTTCAGAGAAAATCACTTTCCTTTGAACGTGCCTTAAGCTACTTACAAGCATTCACAAGAAACTCACATGCATTTTTCTGAAAGAGAAGCAGTCTGTTCCAACACTTCAATTCACTGTGCGTAGTGAATGGAGTGTTGCTTCACTTTCTAAATGCTGTCCTTTCAGAGAAAATCACTTTCCTTTGAAAGTGCCTTAAGCTACTTAAAAGCATTCACAAAAAACTCATATCTGTTTCTCTGAAAGAGAAGTAGTCTGTTCCAACACTTCAATTCACGGTGCGAAGTGAATGGAGTGTTGTTTCATTTTCTAAATGCTGTCCTTTCAGAGAAAATCACTTTCCTTTGAAAGTGCCTTAAGCTACTTACAAGCATTCCACAGAAATTCACATGCGTTTCTCTGAAAGAGAAGGAGTCTGTTCCAACACTTCAATTCACTGTGCTAACTGAATGGAGTGTTGTTTCACTTTCTAAATGCTGTCCTTTCAGAGAAAATCACTTTCCTTTGAACGTGCCTTAAGCTACTTACAAGCATTCACAAGAAACTCACATGCATTTTTCTGAAAGAGAAGCAGTCTGTTCCAACACTTCAATTCACTGTGCGTAGTGAATGGAGTGTTGCTTCACTTTCTAAATGCTGTCCTTTCAGAGAAAATCACTTTCCTTTGAAAGTGCCTTAAGCTACTTAAAAGCATTCACAAAAAACTCATATCTGTTTCTCTGAAAGAGAAGTAGTCTGTTCCAACACTTCAATTCACGGTGCGAAGTGAATGGAGTGTTGTTTCATTTTCTAAATGCTGTCCTTTCAGAGAAAATCACTTTCCTTTGAAAGTGCCTTAAGCTACTTACAAGCATTCACAGAAATTCACATGCGTTTCTCTGAAAGAGAAGGAGTCTGTTCCAACACTTCAATTCACTGTGCTAACTGAATGGAGTGTTGTTTCACTTTCTAAATGCTGTCCTTTCAGAGAAAATCACTTTCCTTTGAAAGTGCCTTAAGCTACTTACACACATTCACAGGAAACTCAAATGCGTTTCTATGAAAGAGTAGCTGTCTGTTCCAACACTGCAATTCACTGTGCGAAGTGAATGGAGTGTTGCTTCACCTTCTAAATCCTGTCCTTTCAGAGAAAATCACTTTCCTTTGAAAGTGCCTTAGGCTACTTACAAGCATTCAACAGAAATTCACATGCGCTTCACTGAAAGAGAAGCAGTCTGTTCCATCACTTCAATTCACTGTGCAAAGTGAATGGAGGCTTGCTTCACTTTCTAAATGCTGTCCTTTCAGAGAAAATCACTTTCCTTTGAAAGTGCCTTAAGCTACTTACACACATTCACAGGAAACTCAAATGCGTTTCTATGAAAGAGAAGCTGTCTGTTCCAACACTTCAATTCACTGTGCGAAGTGAATGGAGTGTTGCTTCACTTTCTAAATGCTGTCCTTTCAGAGAAAATCACTTTCCTTTGAAAGTGCCTTAAGCTACTTACAAGCATTCAACAGAAATTCACATGCATTTCACTGAAAGAGAAGCAGTCTGTTCCAACACTTCAATTCACTGTGCGAAGTGAATGGAGTGTTGCTTCACTTTCTAAATGCTGTCCTTTCAGAGAAAATCACTTTCCTTTGAAAGTGCCTTAAGCTACTTACAAGCATTCCACAGAAATTCACATGCGTTTCTCTGAAAAAGAAGCAGTCTGTTCCAACACTTCAATTCACTGTGCGAAGTGAATGGAGTGTTGTTTCATTTTCTAAATGCTGTCCTTTCAGAGAAAATCACTTTCCTTTGAAAGTGCCTTAAGCTACTTACAAGCATTCCACAGAAATTCACATGCGTTTCTCTGAAAGAGAAGGAGTCTGTTCCAACACTTCAATTCACTGTGCTAACTGAATGGAGTGTTGTTTCACTTTCTAAATGCTGTCCTTTCAGAGAAAATCACTTTCCTTTGAAAGTGCCTTAAGCTACTTACAAGCATTCACAGGAAACTCAAATGCGTTTCTATGAAAGAGTAGCTGTCTGTTCCAACACTGCAATTCACTGTGCGAAGTGAATGGAGTGTTGCTTCACCTTCTAAATCCTGTCCTTTCAGAGAAAATCACTTTCCTTTGAAAGTGCCTTAGGCTACTTACAAGCATTCAACAGAAATTCACATGCGCTTCACTGAAAGAGAAGCAGTCTGTTCCATCACTTCAATTCACTGTGCAAAGTGAATGGAGGCTTGCTTCACTTTCTAAATGCTGTCCTTTCAGAGAAAATCACTTTCCTTTGAAAGTGCCTTAAGCTACTTACACACATTCACAGGAAACTCAAATGCGTTTCTATGAAAGAGAAGCTGTCTGTTCCAACACTTCAATTCACTGTGCGAAGTGAATGGAGTGTTGCTTCACTTTCCAAATGCTGTCCTTTCAGAGAAAATCACTTTCCTTTGAAAGTGCCTTAAGCTACTTACAAGCATTCAACAGAAATTCACATGTGTTTCACTGAAAGAGAAGCAGTCTGTTCCAACACTTCAATTCACGGTGCGAAGTGAATGGAGTGTTGCTTCACTTTCTAAATGCTGTTTTTTCAGAGAAAATCACTTTCCTTTGAAAGTGCCTTAAGCTACTTACAAGCATTCAACAGAAATTCACATGCATTTCACTGAAAGAGAAGCAGTCTGTTCCAACACTTCAATTCACTGTGCGAAGTGAATGGAGTGTTGCTTCACTTTCTAAATGCTGTCCTTTCAGAGAAAATCACTTTCCTTTGAAAGTGCCTTAAGCTACTTACAAGCATTCCACAGAAATTCACATGCGTTTCTCTGAAAAAGAAGCAGTCTGTTCCAACACTTCAATTCACTGTGCGAAGTGAATGGAGTGTTGCTTCACTTTCTAAATGCTGTCCTTTCAGAGACAATCACTTTCCTTTGACAGTGCCTTAAGCTACTTACAAGCATTCACAAGAAACTCACATGCATTTTTCTGAAAGAGAAGCAGTCTGTTCCAACACTTCAATTCACTGTGCGTAGTGAATGGAGTGTTGCTTCACTTTCTAAATGCTGTCCTTTCAGAGAAAATCACTTTCCTTTGAAAGTGCCTTAAGCTACTTACAAGCATTCAATAGAAATTCACATGTGTTTCTCTGAAAAAGAAGCAGTCTGTTCCAACACTTCAATTCACTTTGCGAAGTGAATGGAGTGTTGCTTCACTTTCTAAATGCTGTCCTTTCAGAGAAAATCACTTTCCTTTGAAAGTGCCTTAAGCTACTTACAAGCATTCCACAGAAATTCACATGCGTTTCTCTGAAAGAGAAGCAGTCTGCTCCAACACTTCAATTCACTGTGCTAAGTGAATGGAGTGTTGTTTCACTTTCTAAATGCTGTCCTTTCAGAGAAAATCACTTTCCTTTGAAAGTGCCTTAAGCTACTTACAAGCATTCAATAGAAATTCACATGTGTTTCTCTGAAAAAGAAGCAGTCTGTTCCAACACTTCAATTCACGGTGCGAAGTGAATGGAGTGTTGCTTCACTTTCTAAATGCTGTCCTTTCAGAGAAAATCACTTTCCTTTGAAAGTGCCTTAAGCTACTTACAAGCATTCAACAGAAATTCACATGCATTTCACTGAAAGAGAAGCAGTCTGTTCCAACACTTCAATTCACTGTGCGAAGTGAATGGAGTGTTGCTTCACTTTCTAAATGCTGTCCTTTCAGAGAAAATCACTTTCCTTTGAAAGTGCCTTAAGCTACTTACAAGCATTCCACAGAAATTCACATGCGTTTCTCTGAAAAAGAAGCAGTCTGTTCCAACACTTCAATTCACTGTGCGAAGTGAATGGAGTGTTGTTTCATTTTCTAAATGCTGTCCTTTCAGAGAAAATCACTTTCCTTTGAAAGTGCCTTAAGCTACTTACAAGCATTCCACAGAAATTCACATGCGTTTCTCTGAAAGAGAAGGAGTCTGTTCCAACACTTCAATTCACTGTGCTAACTGAATGGAGTGTTGTTTCACTTTCTAAATGCTGTCCTTTCAGAGAAAATCACTTTCCTTTGAAAGTGCCTTAAGCTACTTACACACATTCACAGGAAACTCAAATGCGTTTCTATGAAAGAGTAGCTGTCTGTTCCAACACTGCAATTCACTGTGCGAAGTGAATGGAGTGTTGCTTCACCTTCTAAATCCTGTCCTTTCAGAGAAAATCACTTTCCTTTGAAAGTGCCTTAGGCTACTTACAAGCATTCAACAGAAATTCACATGCGCTTCACTGAAAGAGAAGCAGTCTGTTCCATCACTTCAATTCACTGTGCAAAGTGAATGGAGGCTTGCTTCACTTTCTAAATGCTGTCCTTTCAGAGAAAATCACTTTCCTTTGAAAGTGCCTTAAGCTACTTACACACATTCACAGGAAACTCAAATGCGTTTCTATGAAAGAGAAGCTGTCTGTTCCAACACTTCAATTCACTGTGCGAAGTGAATGGAGTGTTGCTTCACTTTCCAAATGCTGTCCTTTCAGAGAAAATCACTTTCCTTTGAAAGTGCCTTAAGCTACTTACAAGCATTCAACAGAAATTCACATGTGTTTCACTGAAAGAGAAGCAGTCTGTTCCAACACTTCAATTCACGGTGCGAAGTGAAAGGAGTGTTGCTTCACTTTCTAAATGCTGTCCTTTCAGAGAAAATCACTTTCCTTTGAAAGTGCCTTAAGCTACTTACAAGCATTCAACAGAAATTCACATGCATTTCACTGAAAGAGAAGCAGTCTGTTCCAACACTTCAATTCACTGTGCGAAGTGAATGGAGTGTTGCTTCACTTTCTAAATGCTGTCCTTTCAGAGAAAATCACTTTCCTTTGAAAGTGCCTTAAGCTACTTACAAGCATTCCACAGAAATTCACATGCGTTTCTCTGAAAAAGAAGCAGTCTGTTCCAACACTTCAATTCACTGTGCGAAGTGAATGGAGTGTTGCTTCACTTTCTAAATGCTGTCCTTTCAGAGACAATCACTTTCCTTTGAAAGTGCCTTAAGCTACTTACAAGCATTCACAAGAAACTCACATGCATTTTTCTGAAAGAGAAGCAGTCTGTTCCAACACTTCAATACACTGTGCGTAGTGAATGGAGTGTTGCTTCACTTTCTAAATGCTGTCCTTTCAGAGAAAATCACTTTCCTTTGAAAGTGCCTTAAGCTACTTACAAGCATTCAATAGAAATTCACATGTGTTTCTCTGAAAAAGAAGCAGTCTGTTCCAACACTTCAATTCACTTTGCGAAGTGAATGGAGTGTTGCTTCACTTTCTAAATGCTGTCCTTTCAGAGAAAATCACTTTCCTTTGAAAGTGCCTTAAGCTACTTACAAGCATTCCACAGAAATTCACATGCGTTTCTCTGAAAGAGAAGCAGTCTGCTCCAACACTTCAATTCACTGTGCTAAGTGAATGGAGTGTTGTTTCACTTTCTAAATGCTGTCCTTTCAGAGAAAATCACTTTCCTTTGAAAGTGCCTTAAGCTACTTACAAGCATTCAATAGAAATTCACATGTGTTTCTCTGAAAAAGAAGCAGTCTGTTCCAACACTTCAATTCACTGTGCGAAGTGAATGGAGTGTTGCTTCACTTTCTAAATGCTGTCCTTTCAGAGAAAATCACTTTCCTTTGAAAGTGCCTTAAGCTACTTACAAGCATTCACAAGAAACTCACATGCATTTTTCTGAAAGAGAAGCAGTCTGTTCCAACACTTCAATTCACTGTGCGTAGTGAATGGAGTGTTGCTTCACTTTCTAAATGTTGTCCTTTCAGAGAAAATCACTTTTTTTTGACAGTGCTTTAAGCTACTTACAAGCATTCACAAAAAACTCATATCTGTTTCTCTGAAAGAGAAGTAGTCTGTTCCAACACTTCAATTCACTGTGCGAAGTGAATGGAGTGTTGTTTCATTTTCTAAATGCTGTCCTTTCAGAGAAAATCACTTTCCTTTGAAAGTGCCTTAAGCTACTTACAAGCATTCACAAGAAACTCACATGCATTTTTCTGAAAGAGAAGCTGTCTGTTCCAACACTTCAATTCACTGTGCGAAGTGAATGGAGTGTTGCTTCACTTTCTAAATGCTGTCCTTTCAGAGAAAATCACTTTCCTTTGAAAGTGCCTTAAGCTACTTACAAGCATTCAACAGAAATTCACATGCATTTCACTGAAAGAGAAGCAGTCTGTTCCAACACTTCAATTCACTGTGCGAAGTGAATGGAGTGTTGCTTCACTTTCTAAATGCTGTCCTTTCAGAGAAAATCACTTTCCTTTGAAAGTGCCTTAAGCTACTTACAAGCATTCACAAGAAACTCACATGCATTTTTCTGAAAGAGAAGCAGTCTGTTCCAACACTTCAATTCACTGTGCGTAGTGAATGGAGTGTTGCTTCACTCTCTAAATGCTGTCCTTTCAGAGAAAATCACTTTCCTTTGAAAGTGCCTTAAGCTACTTACAAGCATTCAATAGAAATTCACATGTGTTTCTCTGAAAAAGAAGCAGTCTGTTCCAACACTTCAATTCACATTGCGAAGTGAATGGAGTGTTGCTTCACTTTCTAAATGCTGTTCTTTCAGAGAAAATCACTTTCCTTTGAAAGTGCCTTAAGCTACTTACAAGCATTCCACAGAAATTCACATGCGTTTCTCTGAAAGAGAAGCAGTCTATTCCAACACTTCAATTCACTGTGCTAAGTGAATGGAGTGTTGTTTCACTTTCTAAATGCTGTCCTTTCAGAGAAAATCACTTTCCTTTGAAAGTGCCTTAAGCTACTTACAAGCATTCAATAGAAATTCACATGTGTTTCTCTGAAAAAGAAGCAGTCTGTTCCAACACTTCAATTCACTGTGCGAAGTGAATGGAGTGTTGCTTCACTTTCTAAATGCTGTCCTTTCAGAGAAAATCACTTTCCTTTGAAAGTGCCTTAAGGTGCTTACAAGCATTCAACAGAAATTCACATGCATTTCACTGAAAGAGAAGCAGTCTGTTCCAACACTTCAATTCACTGTGCGAAGTGAATGGAGTGTTGCTTCACTTTCTAAATGCTGTCCTTTCAGAGAAAATCACTTTCCTTTGAAAGTGCCTTAAGCTACTTACAAGCATTCAACAGAAATTCACATGCATTTCACTGAAAGAGAAGCAGTCTGTTCCCACACTTCAATTCACTGTGCGAAGTGAATGGAGTGTTGCTTCACTTTCTAAATGCTGTCCTTTCAGAGAAAATCACTTTCCTTTGAAAGTGCCTTAAGCTACTTACAAGCATTCCACAGAAATTCATATGCGTTTCTCTGAAAAAGAAGCAGTCTGTTCCAACACTTCAATTCACTGTGCGAAGTGAATGGAGTTTTGCTTCATTTTCTAAATGCTGTCCTTTCAGAGACAATCACTTTCCTTTGAAAGTGCCTTAAGCTACTTACAAGCATTCACAAGAAACTCACATGCATTTTTCTGAAAGAGAAGCAGTCTGTTCCAACACTTCAATTCACTGTTCGAAGTGAATGGAGTTTTGCTTCACTTTCTAAATGCTGTCCTTTCAGAGAAAATCACTTTCCTTTGAAAGTGCCTTAAGCTACTTACAAGCATTCAATAGAAATTCATATTTGTTCCTCTGAAAAAGAAGCAGTCTGTTCCAACACTTCAATTCACTGTGCGAAGTGAATGGAGTGTTGCTTCACTTTCTAAATGCTGTCCTTTCAGAGAAAATCACTTTCCTTTGAAAGTGCCTTAAGCTACTTACAAGCATTCAACAGAAATTCACATGCATTTCACTGAAAGAGAAGCAGTCTGTTCCAACACTTCAATTCACTGTGCGAAGTGAATGGAGTGTTGCTTCACTTTCTAAATGCTGTCCTTTCATAGAAAATCACTTTCCTTTGAAAGTGCCTTAAGCTACTTACAAGCATTCAACAGAAATTCACATGCATTTCACTGAAAGAGAAGCAGTCTGTTCCAACACTTCAATTCACTGTGCGTAGTGAATGGAGTGTTGCTTCACTTTCTAAATGCTGTCCTTTCAGAGAAAATCACTTTTTTTTGACAGTGCCTTAAGCTACTTACAAGCATTCACAAAAAACTCATATCTGTTTCTCTGAAAGAGAAGTAGTCTGTTCCAACACTTCAATTCACTGTGCGAAGTGAATGGAGTGTTGTTTCATTTTCTAAATGCTGTCCTTTCAGAGAAAATCACTCTCCTTTGAAAGTGCCTTAAGCTACTTACAAGCAATCCACAGAAATTCACATGCGTTTCTCTGAAAGAGAAGCAGTCTGTTCCAACACTTCAATTCACTGTGCTAACTGAATGGAGTGTTGTTTCACTTTCTAAATGCTGTCCTTTCAAGGAAATCACTTTCCTTTGAAAGTGCCTTAAGCTACTTACACACATTCACAGGAAACTCAAATGCGTTTCTATGAAAGAGAAGCTATCTGTTCCAACACTTCAATTCACTGTGCGAAGTGAATGGAGTGTTGCTTCACTTTCTAAATGCTGTCCTTTCAGAGAAAATCACTTTCCTTTGAAAGTGCCTTAAGCTACTTACACACATTCACAGGAAACTCAAATGCGTTTCTATGAAAGAGAAGCTATCTGTTCCAACACTTCAATTCACTGTGCGAAGTGAATGGAGTGTTGCTTCACTTTCTAAATGCTGTCCTTTCAGAGAAAATCACTTTCCTTTGAAAGTGCCTTAAGCTACTTACAAGCATTCAACAGAAATTCACATGCATTTCACTGAAAGAGAAGCAGTCTGTTCCAACACTTCAATTCACTGTGCGAAGTGAATGGAGTGTTGCTTCACTTTCTAAATGCTGTCCTTTCATAGAAAATCACTTTCCTTTGAAAGTGCCTTAAGCTACTTACAAGCATTCAACAGAAATTCACATGCATTTCACTGAAAGAGAAGCAGTCTGTTCCAACACTTCAATTCACTGTGCGTAGTGAATGGAGTGTTGCTTCACTTTCTAAATGCTGTCCTTTCAGAGAAAATCACTTTTTTTTGACAGTGCCTTAAGCTACTTACAAGCATTCACAAAAAACTCATATCTGTTTCTCTGAAAGAGAAGTAGTCTGTTCCAACACTTCAATTCACTGTGCGAAGTGAATGGAGTGTTGTTTCATTTTCTAAATGCTGTCCTTTCAGAGAAAATCACTCTCCTTTGAAAGTGCCTTAAGCTACTTACAAGCAATCCACAGAAATTCACATGCGTTTCTCTGAAAGAGAAGCAGTCTGTTCCAACACTTCAATTCACTGTGCTAACTGAATGGAGTGTTGTTTCACTTTCTAAATGCTGTCCTTTCAAGGAAATCACTTTCCTTTGAAAGTGCCTTAAGCTACTTACACACATTCACAGGAAACTCAAATGCGTTTCTATGAAAGAGAAGCTATCTGTTCCAACACTTCAATTCACTGTGCGAAGTGAATGGAGTGTTGCTTCACTTTCTAAATGCTGTCCTTTCAGAGAAAATCACTTTCCTTTGAAAGTGCCTTAAGCTACTTACACACATTCACAGGAAACTCAAATGCGTTTCTATGAAAGAGAAGCTATCTGTTCCAACACTTCAATTCACTGTGCGAAGTGAATGGAGTGTTGCTTCACTTTCTAAATGCTGTCCTTTCAGAGAAAATCACTTTCCTTTGAAAGTGCCTTAAGCTACTTACAAGCATTCAACAGAAATTCACATGCATTTTTCTGAAAGAGAAGCAGTCTGTTCCAACACTTCAATTCACTGTGCGAAGTGAATGGAGTGCTGCTTCACTTTCTAAATGCTGTCCTTTCAGAGAAAATCACTTTCCTTTGAAAGTGCCTTAAGCTACTTACAAGCATTCCACAGAAATTCACATGCGTTTCTCTGAAAAAGAAGCAGTCTGTTCCAACACTTCAATTCACTGTGCGAAGTGAATGGAGTGTTGCTTCACTTTCTAAATGCTGTCCTTTCAGAGAAAATCACTTTCCTTTGAAAGTGCCTTAAGCTACTTACAAGCATTCACAAGAAACTCACATGCATTTTTCTGAAAGAGAAGCAGTCTGTTCCAACACTTCAATTCACTGTGCGTAGTGAATGGAGTGTTGCTTCACTTTCTAAATGCTGTCCTTCCAGAGAAAATCACTTTCCTTTGAAAGTGCCTTAAGCTACTTAAAAGCATTCACAAAAAACTCATATCTGTTTCTCTGAAAGAGAAGTAGTCTGTTCCAACACTTCAATTCACGGTGCGAAGTGAATGGAGTGTTGTTTCATTTTCTAAATGCTGTCCTTTCAGAGAAAATCACTTTCCTTTGAAAGTGCCTTAAGCTTCTTACAAGCATTCCACAGAAATTCACATGCGTTTCTCTGAAAGAGAAGCAGTCTGTTCCAACACTTCAATTCACTGTGCTAACTGAATGGAGTATTGTTTCACTTTCTAAATGCTGTCCTTTCAGAGAAAATCACTTTCCTTTGAAAGTGCCTTAAGCTACTTACAAGCATTCCACAGAAATTCACATGCGTTTCTCTGAAAGAGAAGCAGTCTGTTCCAACACTTCAATTCACTGTGCTAACTGAATGGAGTGTTGTTTCACTTTCTAAATGCTGTCCTTTCAAGAAAATCACTTTCCTTTGAAAGTGCCTTAAGCTACTTACACACATTCACAGGAAACTCAAATGCGTTTCTATGAAAGAGAAGCTATCTGTTCCAACACTTCAATTCACTGTGCGAAGTGAATGGAGTGTTGCTTCACTTTCTAAATGCTGTCCTTTCAGAGAAAATCACTTTCCTTTGAAAGTGCCTTAAGCTACTTACACACATTCACAGGAAACTCAAATGCGTTTCTATGAAAGAGAAGCTGTCTGTTCCAACACTTCAATTCACTGTGCGAAGTGAATGGAGTGTTGCTTCACTTTCTAAATGCTGTCCTTTCAGAGAAAATCACTTTCCTTTGAAAGTGCCTTAAGCTACTTACAAGCATTCAATAGAAATTCACATGTGTTTCTCTGAAAAAGAAGCAGTCTGTTCCAACACTTCAATTCACTGTGCGAAGTGAATGGAGTGTTGCTTCACTTTCTAAATGCTGTCCTTTCAGAGAAAATCACTTTCCTTTGAAAGTGCCTTAAGCTACTTACAAGCATTCCACAGAAATTCACATGCGTTTCTCTGAAAGAGAAGCAGTCTGCTCCAACACTTCAATTCACTGTGCTAAGTGAATGGAGTGTTGTTTCACTTTCTAAATGCTGTCCTTTCAGAGAAAATCACTTTCCTTTGAAAGTGCCTTAAGCTACTTACAAGCATTCAATAGAAATTCACATGTGTTTTTCTGAAAGAGAAGCAGTCTGTTCCAACACTTCAATTCACTGTGCGTAGTGAATGGAGTGTTGCTTCACTTTCTAAATGCTGTCCTTTCAGAGAAAATCACTTTTTTTTGAAAGTGCCTTAAGCTACTTACAAGCATTCACAAAAAACTCATATCTGTTTCTCTGAAAGAGAAGTAGTCTGTTCCAACCCTTCAATTCACAGTGCGAAGTGAATGGGGTGTTGTTTCATTTTCTAAATGCTGTCCTTTCAGAGAAAATCACTTTCCTTTGAAAGTGCCTTAAGCTACTTACAAGCATTTCACAGAAATTCACATGCGTTTCTCTGAAAGAGAAGCAGTCTTTTCCTACACTTCAATTCACTGTGCTAACTGAATGGAGTGTTGTTTCACTTTCTAAATGCTGTCCTTTCAAGAAAATCACTTTCCTTTGAAAGTGCCTTAAGCTACTTACACACATTCACAGGAAACTCAAATGCGTTTCTATGAAAGAGAAGCTATCTGTTCCAACACTTCAATTCACTGTGCGAAGTGAATGGAGTGTTGCTTCACTTTCTAAATGCTGTCCTTTCAGAGAAAATCACTTTCCTATTAAAGTGCCTTAAGCTACTTACACACATTCACAGGAAACTCAAATGCGTTTCTATGAAAGAGAAGCTGTCTGTTCCAACACTTCAATTCACTGTGCGAAGTGATTGGAGTGTTGCTTCACTTTCTAAATGCTGTCCTTTCAGAGAAAATCACTTTCCTTTGAAAGTGCCTTAAGCTACTTACAAGCATTCAACAGAAATTCACATGTGTTTCACTGAAAGAGAAGCAGTCTGTTCCAACACTTCAATTCACTGTGCGAAGTGAATGGAGTGCTGCTTCACTTTCTAAATGCTGTCCTTTCAGAGAAAATCACTTTCCTTTGAAAGTGCCTTAAGCTACTTACAAGCATTCAACACAAATTCACATGCGTTTCTCTGAAAAAGAAGCAGTCTGTTCCAACACTTCAATTCACTGTGCGAAGTGAATGGAGTGTTGCTTCACTTTCTAAATGCTGTCCTTTCAGAGAAAATCACTTTCCTTTGAAAGTGCCTTAAGCTACTAACAAGCATTCACAAGAAACTCACATGCATTTTTCTGAAAGAGAAGCAGTCTGTTCCAACACTTCAATTCACTGTGCGTAGTGAATGGAGTGTTGCTTCACTTTCTAAATGCTGTCCTTTCAGAGAAAATCACTTTCCTTTGAAAGTGCCTTAAGCTACTTAAAAGCATTCACAAAAAACTCATATCTGTTTCTCTGAAAGAGAAGTAGTCTGTTCCAACACTTCAATTCACGGTGCGAAGTGAATGGAGTGTTGTTTCATTTTCTAAATGCTGTCCTTTCAGAGAAAATCACTTTCCTTTGAAAGTGCCTTAAGCTACTTACAAGCATTCCACAGAAATTCACATGCGTTTCTCTGAAAGAGAAGCAGTCTGTTCCAACACTTCAATTCACTGTGCTAACTGAATGGAGTGTTGTTTCACTTTTTAAATGCTGTCCTTTCAGAGAAAATCACTTTCCTTTGAAAGTGCCTTAAGCTACTTACACACATTCACAGGAAACTCAAATGCGTTTCTATGAAAGAGAAGCTGTCTGTTCCAACACTGCAATTCACTGTGCGAAGTGAATGGAGTGTTGCTTCACCTTCTAAATCCTGTCCTTTCAGAGAAAATCACTTTCCTTTGAAAGTGCCTTAAGCTACTTACAAGCATTCAACAGAAATTCACATGTGTTTCACTAAAGAGAAGCAGTCTGTTCCAACACTTCAATTCACTGTGCGAAGTGAATGGAGTGTTGCTTCACTTTCTAAATGCTGTCCTTTCAGAGAAAATCACTTTCCTTTGAAAGTGCCTTAAGCTACTTACAAGCATTCAACAGAAATTCACATGCATTTCATCGAAAGAGAAGCAGTCTGTTCCAACACTTCAATTCACTGTGCGAAGTGAATGGAGTGTTGCTTCACTTTCTAAATGCTGTCCTTTCAGAGAAAATCACTTTCCTTTGAAAGTGCCTTAAGCTACTTACACACATTCACAGGAAACTCAAATGCGTTTCTATGAAAGAGAAGCTGTCTGTTCCAAAAATTCAATTCACTGTGCGAAGTGAATGGAGTGTTGCTTCACTTTCTAAATGCTGTCTTTCAGAGAAAATCACTTTCCTTTGAAAGTGCCTTAAGCTACTTACAAGCATTCAACAGAAATTCACATGTGTTTCACTGAAAGAGAAGCAGTCTGTTCCAACACTTCAATTCGCTGTGCGAAGTGAATGGAGTGCTGCTTCACTTTCTAAATGCTGTCCTTTCAGAGAAAATCACTTTCCTTTGAAAGTGCCTTAAGCTACTTACAAGCATTCCACAGAAATTCACATGCGTTTCTCTGAAAAAGAAGCAATCTGTTCCAACACTTCAATTCACTGTGCGAAGTGAATGGAGTGTTGCTTCACTTTCTAAATGCTGTCCTTTCAGAGAAAATCACTTTCCTTTGAAAGTGCCTTAAGCTACTTACAAGCATTCACAAGAAACTCACATGCATTTTTCTGAAAGAGAAGCAGTCTGTTCCAACACTTCAATTCACTGTGCGTAGTGAATGGAGTGTTGCTTCACTTTCTAAATGCTGTCCTTCCAGAGAAAATCACTTTCCTTTGAAAGTGCCTTAAGCTACTTAAAAGCATTCACAAAAAACTCATATCTGTTTCTCTGAAAGAGAAGTAGTCTGTTCCAACACTTCAATTCACGGTGCGAAGTGAATGGAGTGTTGTTTCATTTTCTAAATGCTGTCCTTTCAGAGAAAATCACTTTCCTTTGAAAGTGCCTTAAGCTTCTTACAAGCATTCCACAGAAATTCACATGCGTTTCTCTGAAAGAGAAGCAGTCTGTTCCAACACTTCAATTCACTGTGCTAACTGAATGGAGTATTGTTTCACTTTCTAAATGCTGTCCTTTCAGAGAAAATCACTTTCCTTTGAAAGTGCCTTAAGCTACTTACAAGCATTCCACAGAAATTCACATGCGTTTCTCTGAAAGAGAAGCAGTCTGTTCCAACACTTCAATTCACTGTGCTAACTGAATGGAGTGTTGTTTCACTTTCTAAATGCTGTCCTTTCAAGAAAATCACTTTCCTTTGAAAGTGCCTTAAGCTACTTACACACATTCACAGGAAACTCAAATGCGTTTCTATGAAAGAGAAGCTATCTGTTCCAACACTTCAATTCACTGTGCGAAGTGAATGGAGTGTTGCTTCACTTTCTAAATGCTGTCCTTTCAGAGAAAATCACTTTCCTTTGAAAGTGCCTTAAGCTACTTACACACATTCACAGGAAACTCAAATGCGTTTCTATGAAAGAGAAGCTGTCTGTTCCAACACTTCAATTCACTGTGCGAAGTGAATGGAGTGTTGCTTCACTTTCTAAATGCTGTCCTTTCAGAGAAAATCACTTTCCTTTGAAAGTGCCTTAAGCTACTTACAAGCATTCAATAGAAATTCACATGTGTTTCTCTGAAAAAGAAGCAGTCTGTTCCAACACTTCAATTCACTGTGCGAAGTGAATGGAGTGTTGCTTCACTTTCTAAATGCTGTCCTTTCAGAGAAAATCACTTTCCTTTGAAAGTGCCTTAAGCTACTTACAAGCATTCCACAGAAATTCACATGCGTTTCTCTGAAAGAGAAGCAGTCTGCTCCAACACTTCAATTCACTGTGCTAAGTGAATGGAGTGTTGTTTCACTTTCTAAATGCTGTCCTTTCAGAGAAAATCACTCTCCTTTGAAAGTGCCTTAAGCTACTTACAAGCAATCCACAGAAATTCACATGCGTTTCTCTGAAAGAGAAGCAGTCTGTTCCAACACTTCAATTCACTGTGCTAACTGAATGGAGTGTTGTTTCACTTTCTAAATGCTGTCCTTTCAAGGAAATCACTTTCCTTTGAAAGTGCCTTAAGCTACTTACACACATTCACAGGAAACTCAAATGCGTTTCTATGAAAGAGAAGCTATCTGTTCCAACACTTCAATTCACTGTGCGAAGTGAATGGAGTGTTGCTTCACTTTCTAAATGCTGTCCTTTCAGAGAAAATCACTTTCCTTTGAAAGTGCCTTAAGCTACTTACACACATTCACAGGAAACTCAAATGCGTTTCTATGAAAGAGAAGCTATCTGTTCCAACACTTCAATTCACTGTGCGAAGTGAATGGAGTGTTGCTTCACTTTCTAAATGCTGTCCTTTCAGAGAAAATCACTTTCCTTTGAAAGTGCCTTAAGCTACTTACAAGCATTCAACAGAAATTCACATGCATTTTTCTGAAAGAGAAGCAGTCTGTTCCAACACTTCAATTCACTGTGCGAAGTGAATGGAGTGCTGCTTCACTTTCTAAATGCTGTCCTTTCAGAGAAAATCACTTTCCTTTGAAAGTGCCTTAAGCTACTTACAAGCATTCCACAGAAATTCACATGCGTTTCTCTGAAAAAGAAGCAGTCTGTTCCAACACTTCAATTCACTGTGCGAAGTGAATGGAGTGTTGCTTCACTTTCTAAATGCTGTCCTTTCAGAGAAAATCACTTTCCTTTGAAAGTGCCTTAAGCTACTTACAAGCATTCACAAGAAACTCACATGCATTTTTCTGAAAGAGAAGCAGTCTGTTCCAACACTTCAATTCACTGTGCGTAGTGAATGGAGTGTTGCTTCACTTTCTAAATGCTGTCCTTCCAGAGAAAATCACTTTCCTTTGAAAGTGCCTTAAGCTACTTAAAAGCATTCACAAAAAACTCATATCTGTTTCTCTGAAAGAGAAGTAGTCTGTTCCAACACTTCAATTCACGGTGCGAAGTGAATGGAGTGTTGTTTCATTTTCTAAATGCTGTCCTTTCAGAGAAAATCACTTTCCTTTGAAAGTGCCTTAAGCTTCTTACAAGCATTCCACAGAAATTCACATGCGTTTCTCTGAAAGAGAAGCAGTCTGTTCCAACACTTCAATTCACTGTGCTAACTGAATGGAGTATTGTTTCACTTTCTAAATGCTGTCCTTTCAGAGAAAATCACTTTCCTTTGAAAGTGCCTTAAGCTACTTACAAGCATTCCACAGAAATTCACATGCGTTTCTCTGAAAGAGAAGCAGTCTGTTCCAACACTTCAATTCACTGTGCTAACTGAATGGAGTGTTGTTTCACTTTCTAAATGCTGTCCTTTCAAGAAAATCACTTTCCTTTGAAAGTGCCTTAAGCTACTTACACACATTCACAGGAAACTCAAATGCGTTTCTATGAAAGAGAAGCTATCTGTTCCAACACTTCAATTCACTGTGCGAAGTGAATGGAGTGTTGCTTCACTTTCTAAATGCTGTCCTTTCAGAGAAAATCACTTTCCTTTGAAAGTGCCTTAAGCTACTTACACACATTCACAGGAAACTCAAATGCGTTTCTATGAAAGAGAAGCTGTCTGTTCCAACACTTCAATTCACTGTGCGAAGTGAATGGAGTGTTGCTTCACTTTCTAAATGCTGTCCTTTCAGAGAAAATCACTTTCCTTTGAAAGTGCCTTAAGCTACTTACAAGCATTCAATAGAAATTCACATGTGTTTCTCTGAAAAAGAAGCAGTCTGTTCCAACACTTCAATTCACTGTGCGAAGTGAATGGAGTGTTGCTTCACTTTCTAAATGCTGTCCTTTCAGAGAAAATCACTTTCCTTTGAAAGTGCCTTAAGCTACTTACAAGCATTCCACAGAAATTCACATGCGTTTCTCTGAAAGAGAAGCAGTCTGCTCCAACACTTCAATTCACTGTGCTAAGTGAATGGAGTGTTGTTTCACTTTCTAAATGCTGTCCTTTCAGAGAAAATCACTTTCCTTTGAAAGTGCCTTAAGCTACTTACAAGCATTCAATAGAAATTCACATGTGTTTTTCTGAAAGAGAAGCAGTCTGTTCCAACACTTCAATTCACTGTGCGTAGTGAATGGAGTGTTGCTTCACTTTCTAAATGCTGTCCTTTCAGAGAAAATCACTTTTTTTTGAAAGTGCCTTAAGCTACTTACAAGCATTCACAAAAAACTCATATCTGTTTCTCTGAAAGAGAAGTAGTCTGTTCCAACCCTTCAATTCACAGTGCGAAGTGAATGGGGTGTTGTTTCATTTTCTAAATGCTGTCCTTTCAGAGAAAATCACTTTCCTTTGAAAGTGCCTTAAGCTACTTACAAGCATTTCACAGAAATTCACATGCGTTTCTCTGAAAGAGAAGCAGTCTGTTCCAACACTTCAATTCACTGTGCTAACTGAATGGAGTGTTGTTTCACTTTCTAAATGCTGTCCTTTCAAGAAAATCACTTTCCTTTGAAAGTGCCTTAAGCTACTTACACACATTCACAGGAAACTCAAATGCGTTTCTATGAAAGAGAAGCTATCTGTTCCAACACTTCAATTCACTGTGCGAAGTGAATGGAGTGTTGCTTCACTTTCTAAATGCTGTCCTTTCAGAGAAAATCACTTTCCTATTAAAGTGCCTTAAGCTACTTACACACATTCACAGGAAACTCAAATGCGTTTCTATGAAAGAGAAGCTGTCTGTTCCAACACTTCAATTCACTGTGCGAAGTGATTGGAGTGTTGCTTCACTTTCTAAATGCTGTCCTTTCAGAGAAAATCACTTTCCTTTGAAAGTGCCTTAAGCTACTTACAAGCATTCAACAGAAATTCACATGTGTTTCACTGAAAGAGAAGCAGTCTGTTCCAACACTTCAATTCACTGTGCGAAGTGAATGGAGTGCTGCTTCACTTTCTAAATGCTGTCCTTTCAGAGAAAATCACTTTCCTTTGAAAGTGCCTTAAGCTACTTACAAGCATTCAACACAAATTCACATGCGTTTCTCTGAAAAAGAAGCAGTCTGTTCCAACACTTCAATTCACTGTGCGAAGTGAATGGAGTGTTGCTTCACTTTCTAAATGCTGTCCTTTCAGAGAAAATCACTTTCCTTTGAAAGTGCCTTAAGCTACTAACAAGCATTCACAAGAAACTCACATGCATTTTTCTGAAAGAGAAGCAGTCTGTTCCAACACTTCAATTCACTGTGCGTAGTGAATGGAGTGTTGCTTCACTTTCTAAATGCTGTCCTTTCAGAGAAAATCACTTTCCTTTGAAAGTGCCTTAAGCTACTTAAAAGCATTCACAAAAAACTCATATCTGTTTCTCTGAAAGAGAAGTAGTCTGTTCCAACACTTCAATTCACGGTGCGAAGTGAATGGAGTGTTGTTTCATTTTCTAAATGCTGTCCTTTCAGAGAAAATCACTTTCCTTTGAAAGTGCCTTAAGCTACTTACAAGCATTCCACAGAAATTCACATGCGTTTCTCTGAAAGAGAAGCAGTCTGTTCCAACACTTCAATTCACTGTGCTAACTGAATGGAGTGTTGTTTCACTTTTTAAATGCTGTCCTTTCAGAGAAAATCACTTTCCTTTGAAAGTGCCTTAAGCTACTTACACACATTCACAGGAAACTCAAATGCGTTTCTATGAAAGAGAAGCTGTCTGTTCCAACACTGCAATTCACTGTGCGAAGTGAATGGAGTGTTGCTTCACCTTCTAAATCCTGTCCTTTCAGAGAAAATCACTTTCCTTTGAAAGTGCCTTAAGCTACTTACAAGCATTCAACAGAAATTCACATGTGTTTCACAAAAGAGAAGCAGTCTGTTCCAACACTTCAATTCACTGTGCGAAGTGAATGGAGTGTTGCTTCACTTTCTAAATGCTGTCCTTTCAGAGAAAATCACTTTCCTTTGAAAGTGCCTTAAGCTACTTACAAGCATTCAACAGAAATTCACATGCATTTCATCGAAAGAGAAGCAGTCTGTTCCAACACTTCAATTCACTGTGCGAAGTGAATGGAGTGTTGCTTCACTTTCTAAATGCTGTCCTTTCAGAGAAAATCACTTTCCTTTGAAAGTGCCTTAAGCTACTTACACACATTCACAGGAAACTCAAATGCGTTTCTATGAAAGAGAAGCTGTCTGTTCCAACAATTCAATTCACTGTGCGAAGTGAATGGAGTGTTGCTTCACTTTCTAAATGCTGTCTTTCAGAGAAAATCACTTTCCTTTGAAAGTGCCTTAAGCTACTTACAAGCATTCAACAGAAATTCACATGTGTTTCACTGAAAGAGAAGCAGTCTGTTCCAACACTTCAATTCGCTGTGCGAAGTGAATGGAGTGCTGCTTCACTTTCTAAATGCTGTCCTTTCAGAGAAAATCACTTTCCTTTGAGAGTGCCTTAAGCTACTTACAAGCATTCCACAGAAATTTACATGCATTTTTCTGAAAGAGAAGCAGTCTGTTCCAACACATCAATTCACTGTGTGTAGTGAATGGAGTGTTGCTTCACTTTCTAAATGCTGTCCTTTCAGAGAAAATCACTTTCCTTTGAAAGTGCCTTAAGCTACTTAAAAGCATTCACAAAAAACTCATATCTGTTTTTCTGAAAGTGAAGTAGTCTGTTCCAACACTTCAATTCACAGAACGAAGTGAATGGAGTGTTGTTTCATTTTCTAAATGCTGTCCTTTCAGAGAAAATCACTTTCCTTTGAAAGTGCCTTAAGCTACTTACAAGCATTCCACAGAAATTCACATGCGTTTCTCTGAAAGAGACGCAGTCTGTTCCAACACTTCAATTCACTGTGCTAACTGAATGGAGTGTTGTTTCACTTTCTAAATGCTGTCCTTTCAGAGAAAATCACTTTCCTTTGAAAGTGCCTTAAGCTACTTACAGGCATTCCACAGAAATTCACATGCGTTTCTCTGAAAAAGAAGCAGTCTGTTCCAACACTTCAATTCACTGTGCGAAGTGAATGGAGTGTTGCTTCACTTTCTAAATGCTGTCCTTTCAGAGAAAATCACTTTCCTTTGAAAGTGCCTTAAGCTACTTACAAGCATTCACAAGAAACTCACATGCATTTTTCTGAAAGAGAAGCAGTCTGTTCCAACACTTCAATTCACTGTGCGTAGTGAATGGAGTGTTGCTTCACTTTCTACATGCTGTCCTTTCAGAGAAAATCACTTTCCTTTGAAAGTGCCTTAAGCTACTTAAAAGCATTCAATAGAAATTCACATGTGTTTCTCTGAAAAAGAAGCAGTCTGTTCCAACACTTCAATTTACTGTGCGAAGTGAATGGAGTGTTGCTTCACTTTGTAAATGCTGTCCTTTCAGAAAAAATCACTTTCCTTTGAAAGTGCCTTAAGCTACTTACAAGCATTCACAAGAAACTCACATGCATTTTTCTGAAAGAGAAGCAGTCTGTTCCAACACTTCAATTCACTGTGCGTAGTGAATGGAGTGTTGCTTCACTTTCTAAATGCTGTCCTTTCAGAGAAAATCACTTTCCTTTGAAAGTGCCTTAAGCTACTTACACACATTCAGAGGAAACTCAAATGCGTTTCTATGAAAGAGAAGCTGTCTGTTCCAACACTTCAATTCACTGTGCGAAGTGAATGGAGTGTTGCTTCACTTTCTAAATGCTGTCCTTTCAGAGAAAATCACTTTCCTTTGAAAGTGCCTTAAGCTACTTACAAGCATTCAATAGAAATTCACATGTGTTTCTCTGAAAAAGAAGCAGTCTGTTCCAACACTTCAATTCACTGTGCGAAGTGAATGGAGTGTTGCTTCACTTTCTAAATGCTGTCCTTTCAGAGAAAATCACTTTCCTTTGAAAGTGCCTTAAGCTACTTACAAGCATTCCACAGAAATTCACATGCGTTTCTCTGAAAGAGAAGCAGTCTGCTCCAACACTTCAATTCACTGTGCTAAGTGAATGGAGTGTTGTTTCACTTTCTAAATGCTGTCCTTTCAGAGAAAATCACTTTCCTTTGAAAGTGCCTTAAGCTACTTACAAGCATTCACTAGAAATTCACATGTGTTTTTCTGAAAGAGAAGCAGTCTGTTCCAAAACTTCAATTCACTGTGCGTAGTGAATGGAGTGTTGCTTCACTTTCTAAATGCTGTCCTTTCAGAGAAAATCACTTTTTTTTGAAAGTGCCTTAAGCTACTTACAAGCATTCACAAAAAACTCATATCTGTTTCTCTGAAAGAGAAGTAGTCTGTTCCAACCCTTCAATTCACAGTGCGAAGTGAATGGGGTGTTGTTTCATTTTCTAAATGCTGTCCTTTCAGAGAAAATCACTTTCCTTTGAAAGTGCCTTAAGCTACTTACAAGCATTTCACAGAAATTCACATGCGTTTCTCTGAAAGAGAAGCAGTCTGTTCCAACACTTCAATTCACTGTGCTAACTGAATGGAGTGTTGTTTCACTTTCTAAATGCTGTCCTTTCAAGAAAATCACTTTCCTTTGAAAGTGCCTTAAGCTACTTACACACATTCACAGGAAACTCAAATGCGTTTCTATGAAAGAGAAGCTATCTGTTCCAACACTTCAATTCACTGTGCGAAGTGAATGGAGTGTTGCTTCACTTTCTAAATGCTGTCCTTTCAGAGAAAATCACTTTCCTATTAAAGTGCCTTAAGCTACTTACACACATTCACAGGAAACTCAAATGCGTTTCTATGAAAGAGAAGCTGTCTGTTCCAACACTTCAATTCACTGTGCGAAGTGATTGGAGTGTTGCTTCACTTTCTAAATGCTGTCCTTTCAGAGAAAATCACTTTCCTTTGAAAGTGCCTTAAGCTACTTACAAGCATTCAACAGAAATTCACATGTGTTTCACTGAAAGAGAAGCAGTCTGTTCCAACACTTCAATTCACTGTGCGAAGTGAATGGAGTGCTGCTTCACTTTCTAAATGCTGTCCTTTCAGAGAAAATCACTTTCCTTTGAAAGTGCCTTAAGCTACTTACAAGCATTCAACACAAATTCACATGCGTTTCTCTGAAAAAGAAGCAGTCTGTTCCAACACTTCAATTCACTGTGCGAAGTGAATGGAGTGTTGCTTCACTTTCTAAATGCTGTCCTTTCAGAGAAAATCACTTTCCTTTGAAAGTGCCTTAAGCTACTAACAAGCATTCACAAGAAACTCACATGCATTTTTCTGAAAGAGAAGCAGTCTGTTCCAACACTTCAATTCACTGTGCGTAGTGAATGGAGTGTTGCTTCACTTTCTAAATGCTGTCCTTTCAGAGAAAATCACTTTCCTTTGAAAGTGCCTTAAGCTACTTACACACATTCAGAGGAAACTCAAATGCGTTTCTATGAAAGAGAAGCTGTCTGTTCCAACACTTCAATTCACTGTGCGAAGTGAATGGAGTGTTGCTTCACTTTCTAAATGCTGTCCTTTCAGAGAAAATCACTTTCCTTTGAAAGTGCCTTAAGCTACTTACAAGCATTCAATAGAAATTCACATGTGTTTCTCTGAAAAAGAAGCAGTCTGTTCCAACACTTCAATTCACTGTGCGAAGTGAATGGAGTGTTGCTTCACTTTCTAAATGCTGTCCTTTCAGAGAAAATCACTTTCCTTTGAAAGTGCCTTAAGCTACTTACAAGCATTCCACAGAAATTCACATGCGTTTCTCTGAAAGAGAAGCAGTCTGCTCCAACACTTCAATTCACTGTGCTAAGTGAATGGAGTGTTGTTTCACTTTCTAAATGCTGTCCTTTCAGAGAAAATCACTTTCCTTTGAAAGTGCCTTAAGCTACTTACAAGCATTCACTAGAAATTCACATGTGTTTTTCTGAAAGAGAAGCAGTCTGTTCCAAAACTTCAATTCACTGTGCGTAGTGAATGGAGTGTTGCTTCACTTTCTAAATGCTGTCCTTTCAGAGAAAATCACTTTTTTTTGAAAGTGCCTTAAGCTACTTACAAGCATTCACAAAAAACTCATATCTGTTTCTCTGAAAGAGAAGTAGTCTGTTCCAACCCTTCAATTCACAGTGCGAAGTGAATGGGGTGTTGTTTCATTTTCTAAATGCTGTCCTTTCAGAGAAAATCACTTTCCTTTGAAAGTGCCTTAAGCTACTTACAAGCATTTCACAGAAATTCACATGCGTTTCTCTGAAAGAGAAGCAGTCTGTTCCAACACTTCAATTCACTGTGCTAACTGAATGGAGTGTTGTTTCACTTTCTAAATGCTGTCCTTTCAAGAAAATCACTTTCCTTTGAAAGTGCCTTAAGCTACTTACACACATTCACAGGAAACTCAAATGCGTTTCTATGAAAGAGAAGCTATCTGTTCCAACACTTCAATTCACTGTGCGAAGTGAATGGAGTGTTGCTTCACTTTCTAAATGCTGTCCTTTCAGAGAAAATCACTTTCCTATTAAAGTGCCTTAAGCTACTTACACACATTCACAGGAAACTCAAATGCGTTTCTATGAAAGAGAAGCTGTCTGTTCCAACACTTCAATTCACTGTGCGAAGTGATTGGAGTGTTGCTTCACTTTCTAAATGCTGTCCTTTCAGAGAAAATCACTTTCCTTTGAAAGTGCCTTAAGCTACTTACAAGCATTCAACAGAAATTCACATGTGTTTCACTGAAAGAGAAGCAGTCTGTTCCAACACTTCAATTCACTGTGCGAAGTGAATGGAGTGCTGCTTCACTTTCTAAATGCTGTCCTTTCAGAGAAAATCACTTTCCTTTGAAAGTGCCTTAAGCTACTTACAAGCATTCAACACAAATTCACATGCGTTTCTCTGAAAAAGAAGCAGTCTGTTCCAACACTTCAATTCACTGTGCGAAGTGAATGGAGTGTTGCTTCACTTTCTAAATGCTGTCCTTTCAGAGAAAATCACTTTCCTTTGAAAGTGCCTTAAGCTACTAACAAGCATTCACAAGAAACTCACATGCATTTTTCTGAAAGAGAAGCAGTCTGTTCCAACACTTCAATTCACTGTGCGTAGTGAATGGAGTGTTGCTTCACTTTCTAAATGCTGTCCTTTCAGAGAAAATCACTTTCCTTTGAATGTGCCTTAAGCTACTTAAAAGCATTCACAAAAAACTCATATCTGTTTCTCTGAAAGAGAAGTAGTCTGTTCCAACACTTCAATTCACGGTGCGAAGTGAATGGAGTGTTGTTTCATTTTCTAAATGCTGTCCTTTCAGAGAAAATCACTTTCCTTTGAAAGTGCCTTAAGCTACTTACAAGCATTCCACAGAAATTCACATGCGTTTCTCTCAAAGAGAAGAAGTCTGTTCCAACACTTCAATTCACTGTGCTAACTGAATGGAGTGTTGTTTCACTTTTTAAATGCTGTCCTTTCAGAGAAAATCACTTTCCTTTGAAAGTGCCTTAAGCTACTTACACACATTCACAGGAAACTCAAATGCGTTTCTATGAAAGAGAAGCTGTCTGTTCCAACACTGCAATTCACTGTGCGAAGTGAATGGAGTGTTGCTTCACCTTCTAAATCCTGTCCTTTCAGAGAAAATCACTTTCCTTTGAAAGTGCCTTAAGCTACTTACAAGCATACAACAGAAATTCACATGTGTTTCACTAAAGAGAAGCAGTCTGTTCCAACACTTCAATTCACTGTGCGAAGTGAATGGAGTGTTGCTTCACTTTCTAAATGCTGTCCTTTCAGAGAAAATCACTTTCCTTTGAAAGTGCCTTAAGCTACTTACAAGCATTCAACAGAAATTCACATGCATTTCACTGAAAGAGAAGCAGTCTGTTCCAACACTTCAATTCACTGTGCGAAGTGAATGGAGTGTTGCTTCACTTTCTAAATGCTGTCCTTTCAGAGAAAATCACTTTCCTTTGAAAGTGCCTTAAGCTACTTACAAGCATTCAACAGAAATTCACATGCGTTTCACTGAAAGAGAAGCAGTCTGTTCCAACACTTCAATTCACTGTGCTAACTGAATGGAGTGTTGTTTCACTTTCTAAATGCTGTCCTTTCAGAGAAAATCACTTTCCTTTGAAAGTGCCTTAAGCTACTTACACACATTCACAGGAAACTCAAATGCGTTTCTATGAAAGAGAAGCTGTCTGTTCCAACACTTCAATTCACTGTGCGAAGTGAATGGAGTGTTGCTTCACTTTCTAAATGCTGTCCTTTCAGAGAAAATCACTTTCCTTTGAAAGTGCCTTAAGCTACTTAAAAGCATTCACAAAAAACTCATATCTGTTTTTCTGAAAGTGAAGTAGTCTGTTCCAACACTTCAATTCACGGTGCGAAGTGAATGGAGTGTTGTTTCATTTTCTAAATGCTGTCCTTTCAGAGAAAATCACTTTCCTTTGAAAGTGCCTTAAGCTACTTACAAGCATTCCACAGAAATTCCCATGCGTTTCTCTGAAAGAGAAGCAGTCTGTTCCAACACTTCAATTCACTGTGCTAACTGAATGGAGTGTTGTTTCACTTTCTAAATGCTGTCCTTTCAGAGAAAATCACTTTCCTTTGAAAGTGCCTTAAGCTACTTACAAGCATTCCACAGAAATTCACATGCGTTTCTCTGAAAAAGAAGCAGTCTGTTCCAACACTTCAATTCACTGTGCGAAGTGAATGGAGTGTTGCTTCACTTTCTAAATGCTGTCCTTTCAGAGAAAATCACTTTCCTTTGAAAGTGCCTTAAGCTACTTACAAGCATTCACAAGAAACTCACATGCATTTTTCTGAAAGAGAAGCAGTCTGTTCCAACACTTCAATTCACTGTGCGTAGTGAATGGAGTGTTGCTTCACTTTCTACATGCTGTCCTTTCAGAGAAAATCACTTTCCTTTGAAAGTGCCTTAAGCTACTTAAAAGCATTCAATAGAAATTCACATGTGTTTCTCTGAAAAAGAAGCAGTCTGTTCCAACACTTCAATTAACTGTGCGAAGTGAATGGAGTGTTGCTTCACTTTGTAAATGTTGTCCTTTCAGAAAAAATCACTTTCCTTTGAAAGTGCCTTAAGCTACTTACAAGCATTCACAAAAAACACACATGCATTTTTCTGAAAGAGAAGCAGTCTGTTCCAACACTTCAATTCACTGTGCGTAGTGAATGGAGTGTTGCTTCACTTTCTAAATGCTGTCCTTTCAGAGAAAATCACTTTCCTTTGAAAGTGCCTTAAGCTACTTACAAGCATTCAATAGAAATTCACATGCGTTTCTCTGATAGAGAAACAGTCTGTTCCAACACTTCAATTCACTGTGCGAAGTGAATGGAGTGTTGCTTCACTTTCTAAATGCTGTCCTTTCAGAGAAAATCACTTTCCTTTGAAAGCGCCTTAAGCTACTTACAAGCATTCACAAAAAACTCATATCTGTTTCTCTGAAAGAGAAGTGGTCTGTTCCAACACTTCAATTCACTGTGCGAAGTGAATGGAGTGTTGTTTCACTCTCTAAATGCTGTCCTTTCAGAGAAAATCACTTTCCTTTGAAAGTGCCTTAAGCTACTTACAAGCATCCCACAGAAATTCACATGCGTTTCACTGAAAGAGAAGAAGTCTGTTCCAACACTTCAAATCACTGTGCGAAGTGAATGGAGTGTTGTTTCACTCTCTAAATGCTGTCCTTTCAGAGAAAATCACTTTCCTTTGAAAGTGCCTTAAGCTACTTACAAGCATTCCACAGAAATTCACATGCGTTTCTCTGAAAGAGAAGAAGTCTGTTCCAACACTTCAATTCACTGTGCGAAGTGAATGGAATGTTGTTTCACTTTTTAAATGCTGTCCTTTCAGAGAAAATCACTTTCCTTTGAAAGTGCCTTAAGCTACTTACACACATTCACAGGAAACTCAAATGCGTTTCTATGAAGGAGAAGCTGTCTGTTCCAACCCTTCAATTCACTGTGCGAAGTGAATGGAGTGTTGCTTCACTTTCTAAATGCTGTCCTTTCAGAGAAAATCACTTTCCTTTGAAAGTGCCTTAAGCTACTAACAAGCATTCAACAGAAATTCACATGCGTTTCACTGAAAGAGAAGCAGTCTGTTTCAACACTTCAATTCACTGTGCTAACTGAATGGAGTGTTGTTTCACTTTCTAAATGCTGTCCTTTCAGAGAAAATCACTTTCCTTTGAAAGTGCCTTAAGCTACTTACACACATTCACAGGAAACTCAAATGCGTTTCTATGAAAGAGAAGCTGTCTGTTCCAACACTTCAATTCACTGTGCGAAGTGAAGGGAGTGTTGCTTCACTTTCTAAATGCTGTCCTTTCAGAGAAAATCACTTTCCTTTGAAAGTGCCTTAAGGTACTTACAAGCATTCCACAGAAATTCACATGCGTTTCTATGAAAAAGAAGCAGTCTGTTCCAACACTTCAATTCACTGTGCGAAGTCAATGGAGTGTTGCTTCACTTTCTAAATGCTGTCCTTTCAGAGAAAATCACTTTCCTTTGAAAGTGCCTTAAGCTACTTACAAGCATTCAACAGAAATTCACATGTGTTTCACTGAAAGAGAAGCAGTCTGTTCCAACACTTCAATTCACTGTGCGAAGTGAATGGAGTGTTGCTTCACTTTCTAAATGCTGTCCTTTCAGAGAAAATCACTTTCCTTTGAAAGTGCCTTAAACTACTTACAAGCATTCACAAGAAACTCACATGCATTTTTCTGAAAGAGAAGCAGTCTGTTCCAACACTTCAATTCACTGTGCGAAGTGAATGGAGTGGTGCTTCACTTTCTAAATGCTGTCCTTTCAGAGATAATCACTTTCCTTTGAAAGTGCCTTAAGCTACTTACCTACATTCACAGGAAACTCAAATGCGTTTCTATGAAAGAGAAGCAGTCTGTTCCAACACTTCAATTCACTGTGCGAAGTGAATGGAGTGTTGCTTCACTTTCTAAATGCTGTCCTTTCAGAGAAAATCACTTTCCTTTGAAAGTGCCTTAAGCTACTTACAAGCATTCACAAGAAACTCACATGCATTTTTCTGAAAGAGAAGCAGTCTGTTCCAACACTTCAATTCACTGTGCGTAGTGAATGGAGTGTTGCTTCACTTTCTAAATGCTGTCCTTTCAGAGAAAATCACTTTCCTTTGAAAGTGCCTTAAGCTACTTACAAGCATTCAATAGAAATTCACATGTGTTTCTCTGAAAAAGAAGCAGTCTGTTCCAACACTTCAATTAACTGTGCGAAGTGAATGGAGTGTTGCTTCACTTTGTAAATGCTGTCCTTTCAGAAAAAATCACTTTCCTTTGAAAGTGCCTTAAGCTACTTACAAGCATTCACAAGAAACTCACATGCATTTTTCTGAAAGAGAAGCAGTCTGTTCCAACACTTCAATTCACTGTGCGTAGTGAATGGAGTGTTGCTTCACTTTCTAAATGCTGTCCTTTCAGAGAAAATCACTTTCCTTTGAAAGTGCCTTAAGCTACTTACAAGCATTCAATAGAAATTCACATGCGTTTCTCTGAAAGAGAAACAGTCTGTTCCAACACTTCAATTCACTGTGCGAAGTGAATGGAGTGTTGCTTCACTTTCTAAATGCTGTCCTTTCAGAGAAAATCACTTTCCTTTGAAAGCGCCTTAAGCTACTTACAAGCATTCACAAAAAACTCATATCTGTTTCTCTGAAAGAGAAATGGTCTGTTCCAACACTTCAATTCACTGTGCGAAGTGAATGGAGTGTTGTTTCACTCTCTTAATGCTGTCCTTTCAGAGAAAATCACTTTCCTTTGAAAGTGCCTTAAGCTACATACAAGCATTCCACAGAAATTCACATGCGTTTCTCTGAAAGAGAAGAAGTCTGTTCCAACACTTCAATTCACTGTGCGAAGTGAATGGAGTGTTGTTTCACTCTCTTAATGCTGTCCTTTCAGAGAAAATCACTTTCCTTTGAAAGTGCCTTAAGCTACATACAAGCATCCCACAGAAATTCACATGCGTTTCACTGAAAGAGAAGAAGTCTGTTCCAACACTTCAAATCACTGTGCGAAGTGAATGGAGTGTTGTTTCACTCTCTAAATGCTGTCCTTTCAGAGAAAATCACTTTCCTTTGAAAGTGCCTTAAGCTACTTACAAGCATTCCACAGAAATTCACATGCGTTTCTCTGAAAGAGAAGAAGTCTGTTCCAACACTTCAATTCACTGTGCGAAGTGAATGGAATGTTGTTTCACTTTTTAAATGCTGTCCTTTCAGAGAAAATCACTTTCCTTTGAAAGTGCCTTAAGCTACTTACACACATTCACAGGAAACTCAAATGCGTTTCTATGAAGGAGAAGCTGTCTGTTCCAACCCTTCAATTCACTGTGCGAAGTGAATGGAGTGTTGCTTCACTTTCTAAATGCTGTCCTTTCAGAGAAAATCACTTTCCTTTGAAAGTGCCTTAAGCTACTAACAAGCATTCAACAGAAATTCACATGCGTTTCACTGAAAGAGAAGCAGTCTGTTTCAACACTTCAATTCACTGTGCTAACTGAATGGAGTGTTGTTTCACTTTCTAAATGCTGTCCTTTCAGAGAAAATCACTTTCCTTTGAAAGTGCCTTAAGCTACTTACACACATTCACAGGAAACTCAAATGCGTTTCTATGAAAGAGAAGCTGTCTGTTCCAACACTTCAATTCACTGTGCGAAGTGAAGGGAGTGTTGCTTCACTTTCTAAATGCTGTCCTTTCAGAGAAAATCACTTTCCTTTGAAAGTGCCTTAAGGTACTTACAAGCATTCCACAGAAATTCACATGCGTTTCTATGAAAAAGAAGCAGTCTGTTCCAACACTTCAATTCACTGTGCGAAGTGAATGGAGTGTTGCTTCACTTTCTAAATGCTGTCCTTTCAGAGAAAATCACTTTCCTTTGAAAGTGCCTTAAGCTACTTACAAGCATTCAACAGAAATTCACATGTGTTTCACTGAAAGAGAAGCAGTCTGTTCCAACACTTCAATTCACTGTGCGAAGTGAATGGAGTGTTGCTTCACTTTCTAAATGCTGTCCTTTCAGAGAAAATCACTTTCCTTTGAAAGTGCCTTAAACTACTTACAAGCATTCACAAGAAACTCACATGCATTTTTCTGAAAGAGAAGCAGTCTGTTCCAACACTTCAATTCACTGTGCGAAGTGAATGGAGTGGTGCTTCACTTTCTAAATGCTGTCCTTTCAGAGATAATCACTTTCCTTTGAAAGTGCCTTAAGCTACTTACCTACATTCACAGGAAACTCAAATGCGTTTCTATGAAAGAGAAGCAGTCTGTTCCAACACTTCAATTCACTGTGCGAAGTGAATGGAGTGTTGCTTCACTTTCTAAATGCTGTCCTTTCAGAGAAAATCACTTTCCTTTGAAAGTGCCTTAAGCTACTTACAAGCATTCACAAGAAACTCACATGCATTTTTCTGAAAGAGAAGCAGTCTGTTCCAACACTTCAATTCACTGTGCGTAGTGAATGGAGTGTTGCTTCACTTTCTAAATGCTGTCCTTTCAGAGAAAATCACTTTCCTTTGAAAGTGCCTTAAGCTACTTACAAGCATTCAATAGAAATTCACATGTGTTTCTCTGAAAAAGAAGCAGTCTGTTCCAACACTTCAATTAACTGTGCGAAGTGAATGGAGTGTTGCTTCACTTTGTAAATGCTGTCCTTTCAGAAAAAATCACTTTCCTTTGAAAGTGCCTTAAGCTACTTACAAGCATTCACAAGAAACTCACATGCATTTTTCTGAAAGAGAAGCAGTCTGTTCCAACACTTCAATTCACTGTGCGTAGTGAATGGAGTGTTGCTTCACTTTCTAAATGCTGTCCTTTCAGAGAAAATCACTTTCCTTTGAAAGTGCCTTAAGCTACTTACAAGCATTCAATAGAAATTCACATGCGTTTCTCTGAAAGAGAAACAGTCTGTTCCAACACTTCAATTCACTGTGCGAAGTGAATGGAGTGTTGCTTCACTTTCTAAATGCTGTCCTTTCAGAGAAAATCACTTTCCTTTGAAAGCGCCTTAAGCTACTTACAAGCATTCACAAAAAACTCATATCTGTTTCTCTGAAAGAGAAATGGTCTGTTCCAACACTTCAATTCACTGTGCGAAGTGAATGGAGTGTTGTTTCACTCTCTTAATGCTGTCCTTTCAGAGAAAATCACTTTCCTTTGAAAGTGCCTTAAGCTACATACAAGCATTCCACAGAAATTCACATGCGTTTCTCTGAAAGAGAAGAAGTCTGTTCCAACACTTCAATTCACTGTGCGAAGTGAATGGAATGTTGTTTCACTTTCTAAATCCTGTCCTTTCAGAGAAAATCACTTTCCTTTGAAAGTGCCTTAAGCTACTTACACACATTCACAGGAAACTCAAATGCGTTTCTATGAAGGAGAAGCTGTCTGTTCCAACCCTTCAATTCACTGTGCGAAGTGAATGGAGTGTTGCTTCACTTTCTAAATGCTGTCCTTTCAGAGAAAATCACTTTCCTTTGAAAGTGCCTTAAGCTACTAACAAGCATTCAACAGAAATTCACATGCGTTTCACTGAAAGAGAAGCAGTCTGTTCCAACACTTCAATTCACTGTGCTAACTGAATGGAGTGTTGTTTCACTTTCTAAATGCTGTCCTTTCAGAGAAAATCACTTTCCTTTGAAAGTGCCTTAAGCTACTTACAAGCTTTCACAAAAAACTCACATGCGTTTCTCTGAAAGAGACGCAGTCTGTTCCAACACTTCAATTCACTGTGCGAAGTGAATGGAGTGTTGCTTCACTTTCTAAATGCTGTCCTTTCAGAGAAAATCACTTTCCTTTGAAAGTGCCTTAAACTACTTACAAGCATTCAACAGAAATTCACATGCATTTCACTGAAAGAGAAGCAGTCTGTTCCAACACTTCAATTCACTGTGCGAAGTGAATGGAGTGCTGCTTCACTTTCTAAATGCTGTCCTTTCAGAGAAAATCACTTTCCTTTGAAAGTGCCTTAAGCTACTTACAAGCATTCCACAGAAATTCACATGCGTTTCTCTGAAAGAGAAGCAGTCTGTTCCAACACTTCAATTCACTGTGCGAAGTGAATGGAGTGTTGCTTCACTTTCTAAATGCTGTCCTTTCAGAGAAAATCACTTTCCTTTGAAAGTGCCTTAAGCTACTTACAAGCATTCACAAAAAACTCATATCTGTTTCTCTGAAAGAGAAGTGGTTTGTTCCAACACTTCAATTCACTGTGCGAAGTGAATGGAGTGTTGTTTCACTTTCTAAATGCTGTCCTTTCAGAGAAAATCACTTTCCTTTGAAAGTGCCGTAAGCTACGTACAAGCATTCCACAGAAATTCACATGCGTTTCTCTGAAAGAGAAGAAGTCTGTTCCAACACTTCAATTCACTGTGCGAAGTGAATGGAGTGTTGCTTCACTTTCTAAATGCTGTCCTTTCAGAGAAAATCACTTTCCTTTGAAAGTGCCTTAAGCTACTTACAAGCATTCAACAGAAATTCACATGTGTTTCACTGAAAGAGAAGCAGTCTGTTCCAACACTTCAATTCACTGTGCGAAGTGAATGGAGTGTTGCTTCACTTTCTAAATGCTGTCCTTTCAGAGAAAATCACTTTCCTTTGAAAGTGCCTTAAGCTACTTACAAGCATTCACAAAAAACTCATATCTGTTTCTCTGAAAGAGAAGTGGTTTGTTCCAACACTTCAATTCACTGTGCGATGTGAATGGAGTCTTGTTTCACTTTCTAAATGCTCTCCTTTCAGAGAAAATCACTTTCCTTTGAAAGTGCCTTAAGCTACTTACACACATTCAGAGGAAACTCAAACGCGTTTCTATGAAAGAGAAGCTGTCTGTTCCAACACTTCAATTCACTGTGCGAAGTGAATGGAGTGTTGCTTCACTTTCTAAATGCTGTCCTTTCAGAGAAAATCACTTTCCTTTGAAAGTGCCTTAAGCTACTTACAAGCATTCAACAGAAATTCACATGCGTTTCACTGAAAGAGAAGCAGTCTGTTCCAACACTTCAATTCACTGTGCGAAGTGAATGGAGTGTTGCTTCACTTTGTAAATGCTGTCCTTTCAGAGAAAATCACTTTCCTTTGAAAGTGCCTTAAGCTACTTACACACATTCACAGGAAACTCCAATGCGTTTCTATGAAAGAGAAGCTGTCTGTTCCAACACTTCAATTCACTGTGCGAAGTGAATGGAGTGTTGCTTCACTTTCTAAATGCTGTCCTTTCAGAGAAAATCACTTTCCTTTGAAAGTGCCTTAAGCTACTTACAAGCTTTCAACAGAAATTCACATGTGTTTCACTGAAAGAGAAGCAGTCTGTTCCAATACTTCAATTCACTGTGCGAAGTGAATGGAGTGTTGCTTCACTTTCTAAATACTGTCCTTTCAGAGAAAATCACTTTCCTTTGAAAGTGCCTTTAGCTACTTACAAGCATTCAACAGAAATTCACATGCGTTTCACTGAAAGAGAAGCAGTATGTCCAACACTTCAATTCACTGTGCGAAGTGAATGGAGTGTTGCATCACTTTCTAAATGCTGTTCTTTCAGAGAAAATCACTTTCCTTTGAAAGTGCCTTAAGCTACTTGCAAGCATTCAACAGAAATTCACATGCGTTTCTCTGAAAAAGAAGCAATCTGTTCCAACACTTCAATTCACTGTGCGAAGTGAATGGAGTGTTGCTTCACTTTCTAAATGCTGTCCTTTCAGAGAAAATCACTTTCCTTTGAAAGTGCCTTAAGCTACTTACAAGCATTCACAAGAAACTCACATGCATTTTTCTGAAAGAGAAGCAGTCTGTTCCAACACTTCAATTCACTGTGCGTAGTGAATGGAGTGTTGCTTCACTTTCTAAATGCTGTCCTTTCAGAGAAAATCACTTTCCTTTGAAAGTGCCTTAAGCTACTTACAAGCATTCAATAGAAATTCACATGCGTTTCTCTGAAAGAGAAACAGTCTGTTCCAACACTTCAATTCACTGTGCGAAGTGAATGGAGTGTTGCTTCACTTTCTAAATGCTGTCCTTTCAGAGAAAATCACTTTCCTTTGAAAGCGCCTTAAGCTACTTACAAGCATTCACAAAAAACTCATATCTGTTTCTCTGAAAGAGAAATGGTCTGTTCCAACACTTCAATTCACTGTGCGAAGTGAATGGAGTGTTGTTTCACTCTCTTAATGCTGTCCTTTCAGAGAAAATCACTTTCCTTTGAAAGTGCCTTAAGCTACATACAAGCATTCCACAGAAATTCACATGCGTTTCTCTGAAAGAGAAGAAGTCTGTTCCAACACTTCAATTCACTGTGCGAAGTGAATGGAATGTTGTTTCACTTTCTAAATCCTGTCCTTTCAGAGAAAATCACTTTCCTTTGAAAGTGCCTTAAGCTACTTACACACATTCACAGGAAACTCAAATGCGTTTCTATGAAGGAGAAGCTGTCTGTTCCAACCCTTCAATTCACTGTGCGAAGTGAATGGAGTGTTGCTTCACTTTCTAAATGCTGTCCTTTCAGAGAAAATCACTTTCCTTTGAAAGTGCCTTAAGCTACTAACAAGCATTCAACAGAAATTCACATGCGTTTCACTGAAAGAGAAGCAGTCTGTTCCAACACTTCAATTCACTGTGCTAACTGAATGGAGTGTTGTTTCACTTTCTAAATGCTGTCCTTTCAGAGAAAATCACTTTCCTTTGAAAGTGCCTTAAGCTACTTACACACATTCACAGGAAACTCAAATGCGTTTCTATGAAAGAGAAGCTGTCTGTTCCAACACTTCAATTCACTGTGCGAAGTGAATGGAGTGTTGCTTCACTTTCTAAATGCTGTCCTTTCAGAGAAAATCACTTTCCTTTGAAAGTGCCTTAAGGTACTTATAAGCATTCCACAGAAATTCACATGCGTTTCTATGAAAAAGAAGCAGTCTGTTCCAACACTTCAATTCACTGTGCGAAGTGAATGGAGTGTTGCTTCACTTTCTAAATGCTGTCCTTTCAGAGAAAATCACTTTCCTTTGAAAGTGCCTTAAGCTACTTACAAGCATTCAACAGAAATTCACATGTGTTTCACTGAAAGAGAAGCAGTCTGTTCCAACACTTCAATTCACTGTGCGAAGTGAATGGAGTGTTGCTTCACTTTCTAAATGCTGTCCTTTCAGAGAAAATCACTTTCCTTTGAAAGTGCCTTAAGCTACTTACAAGCACTCACAAAAAACTCATATCTGTTTCTCTGAAAGAGAAGTGGTTTGTTCCAACACTTCAATTCACTGTGCGATGTGAATGGAGTGTTGTTTCACTTTCTCAATGCTGTCCTTTCAGAGAAAATCACTTTCCTTTGAAAGTGCCTTAAGCTACTTACAAGCATTCCACAGAAATTCACATGCGTTTCTCTGAAAGAGAAGCAGTCTGTTCCAAGACTTCAATTCGCTGTGCGAAGTGAATGGAGTCTTGTTTCACTTTCTAAATGCTCTCCTTTCAGAGAAAATCACTTTCCTTTGAAAGTGCCTTAAGCTACTTACACACATTCAGAGGAAACTCAAATGCGTTTCTATGAAAGAGAAGCTGTCTGTTCCAACACTTCAATTCACTGTGCGAAGTGAATGGAGTGTTGCTTCACTTTCTAAATGCTGTCCTTTCAGAGAAAATCACTTTCCTTTGAAAGTGCCTTAAGCTACTTACAAGCATTCAACAGAAATTCACATGCGTTTCACTGAAAGAGAAGCAGTCTGTTCCAACACTTCAATTCACTGTGCGAAGTGAATGGAGTGTTGCTTCACTTTGTAAATGCTGTCCTTTCAGAGAAAATCACTTTCCTTTGAAAGTGCCTTAAGCTACTTACACACATTCACAGGAAACTCCAATGCGTTTCTATGAAAGAGAAGCTGTCTGTTCCAACACTTCAATTCACTGTGCGAAGTGAATGGAGTGTTGCTTCACTTTCTAAATGCTGTCCTTTCAGAGAAAATCACTTTCCTTTGAAAGTGCCTTAAGCTACTTACAAGCTTTCAACAGAAATTCACATGTGTTTCACTGAAAGAGAAGCAGTCTGTTCCAATACTTCAATTCACTGTGCGAAGTGAATGGAGTGTTGCTTCACTTTCTAAATACTGTCCTTTCAGAGAAAATCACTTTCCTTTGAAAGTGCCTTAAGCTACTTACAAGCATTCAACAGAAATTCACATGCGTTTCACTGAAAGAGAAGCAGTATGTCCAACACTTCAATTCACTGTGCGAAGTGAATGGAGTGTTGCATCACTTTCTAAATGCTGTTCTTTCAGAGAAAATCAATTTCCTTTGAAAGTGCCTTAAGCTACTTGCAAGCATTCAACAGAAATTCACATGCGTTTCTCTGAAAAAGAAGCAATCTGTTCCAACACTTCAATTCACTGTGCGAAGTGAATGGAGTGTTGCTTCACTTTCTAAATGCTGTCCTTTCAGAGAAAATCACTTTCCTTTGAAAGTGCCTTAAGCTACTTACAAGCATTCACAAGAAACTCACATGCATTTTTCTGAAAGAGAAGCAGTCTGTTCCAACACTTCAATTCACTGTGCGTAGTGAATGGAGTGTTGCTTCACTTTCTAAATACTGTCCTTTCAGAGAAAATCACTTTCCTTTGAAAGTGCCTTAAGCTACTTACAAGCATTCAACAGAAATTCACATGCGTTTCACTGAAAGAGAAGCAGTATGTCCAACACTTCAATTCACTGTGCGAAGTGAATGGAGTGTTGCATCACTTTCTAAATGCTGTTCTTTCAGAGAAAATCACTTTCCTTTGAAAGTGCCTTAAGCTACTTGCAAGCATTCAACAGAAATTCACATGCGTTTCTCTGAAAGAGAAACAGTCTGTTCCAACACTTCAATTCACTGTGCGAAGTGAATGGAGTGTTGCTTCACTTTCTAAATGCTGTCCTTTCAGAGAAAATCACTTTCCTTTGAAAGCGCCTTAAGCTACTTACAAGCATTCACAAAAAACTCATATCTGTTTCTCTGAAAGAGAAATGGTCTGTTCCAACACTTCAATTCACTGTGCGAAGTGAATGGAGTGTTGTTTCACTCTCTTAATGCTGTCCTTTCAGAGAAAATCACTTTCCTTTGAAAGTGCCTTAAGGTACTTACAAGCATTCAACAGAAATTCACATGCGTTTCTCTGAAAGAGAAGAAGTCTGTTCCAACACTTCAATTCACTGTGCGAAGTGAATGGAATGTTGTTTCACTTTCTAAATCCTGTCCTTTCAGAGAAAATCACTTTCCTTTGAAAGTGCCTTAAGCTACTTACACACATTCACAGGAAACTCAAATGCGTTTCTATGAAGGAGAAGCTGTCTGTTCCAACCCTTCAATTCACTGTGCGAAGTGAATGGAGTGTTGCTTCACTTTCTAAATGCTGTCCTTTCAGAGAAAATCACTTTCCTTTGAAAGTGCCTTAAGCTACTAACAAGCATTCAACAGAAATTCACATGCGTTTCACTGAAAGAGAAGCAGTCTGTTCCAACACTTCAATTCACTGTGCTAACTGAATGGAGTGTTGTTTCACTTTCTAAATGCTGTCCTTTCAGAGAAAATCACTTTCCTTTGAAAGTGCCTTAAGCTACTTACACACATTCACAGGAAACTCAAATGCGTTTCTATGAAAGAGAAGCTGTCTGTTCCAACACTTCAATTCACTGTGCGAAGTGAATGGAGTGTTGCTTCACTTTCTAAATGCTGTCCTTTCAGAGAAAATCACTTTCCTTTGAAAGTGCCTTAAGGTACTTATAAGCATTCCACAGAAATTCACATGCGTTTCTATGAAAAAGAAGCAGTCTGTTCCAACACTTCAATTCACTGTGCAAAGTGAATGGAGTGTTGCTTCACTTTCTAAATGCTGTCCTTTCAGAGAAAATCACTTTCCTTTGAAAGTGCCTTAAGCTACTTACAAGCATTCAACAGAAATTCACATGTGTTTCACTGAAAGAGAAGCAGTCTGTTCCAACACTTCAATTCACTGTGCGAAGTGAATGGAGTGTTGCTTCACTTTCTAAATGCTGTCCTTTCAGAGAAAATCACTTTCCTTTGAAAGTGCCTTAAACTACTTACAAGCATTCAACAGAAATTCACATGCATTTCACTGAAAGAGAAGCAGTCTGTTCCAACACTTCAATTCACTGTGCGAAGTGAATGGAGTGCTGCTTCACTTTCTAAATGCTGTCCTTTCAGAGAAAATCACTTTCCTTTGAAAGTGCCTTAAGCTACTTACAAGCATTCCACAGAAATTCACATGCGTTTCTCTGAAAGAGAAGCAGTCTGTTCCAATACTTCAATTCACTGTGCGAAGTGAATGGAGTGTTGCTTCACTTTCTAAATACTGTCCTTTCAGAGAAAATCACTTTCCTTTGAAAGTGCCTTAAGCTACTTACAAGCATTCAACAGAAATTCACATGCGTTTCACTGAAAGAGAAGCAGTCTGTTCCAACACTTCAATTCACTGTGCGAAGTGAATGGAGTGTTGCTTCACTTTCTAAATGCTGTCCTTTCAGAGAAAATCACTTTCCTTTGAAAGTGCCTTAAGCTACTTACAAGCACTCACAAAAAACTCATATCTGTTTCTCTGAAAGAGAAGTGGTTTGTTCCAACACTTCAATTCACTGTGCGATGTGAATGGAGTGTTGTTTCACTTTCTCAATGCTGTCCTTTCAGAGAAAATCACTTTCCTTTGAAAGTGCCTTAAGCTACTTACAAGCATTCCAAAGAAATTCACATGCGTTTCTCTGAAAGAGAAGCAGTCTGTTCCAAGACTTCAATTCGCTGTGCGAAGTGAATGGAGTCTTGTTTCACTTTCTAAATGCTCTCCTTTCAGAGAAAATCACTTTCCTTTGAAAGTGCCTTAAGCTACTTACACACATTCAGAGGAAACTCAAATGCGTTTCTATGAAAGAGAAGCTGTCTGTTCCAACACTTCAATTCACTGTGCGAAGTGAATGGAGTGTTGCTTCACTTTCTAAATGCTGTCCTTTCAGAGAAAATCACTTTCCTTTGAAAGTGCCTTAAGCTACTTACAAGCATTCAACAGAAATTCACATGCGTTTCACTGAAAGAGAAGCAGTCTGTTCCAACACTTCAATTCACTGTGCGAAGTGAATGGAGTGTTGCTTCACTTTGTAAATGCTGTCCTTTCAGAGAAAATCACTTTCCTTTGAAAGTGCCTTAAGCTACTTACACACATTCACAGGAAACTCCAATGCGTTTCTATGAAAGAGAAGCTGTCTGTTCCAACACTTCAATTCACTGTGCGAAGTGAATGGAGTGTTGCTTCACTTTCTAAATGCTGTCCTTTCAGAGAAAATCACTTTCCTTTGAAAGTGCCTTAAGCTACTTACAAGCTTTCAACAGAAATTCACATGTGTTTCACTGAAAGAGAAGCAGTCTGTTCCAATACTTCAATTCACTGTGCGAAGTGAATGGAGTGTTGCTTCACTTTCTAAATACTGTCCTTTCAGAGAAAATCACTTTCCTTTGAAAGTGCCTTAAGCTACTTACAAGCATTCAACAGAAATTCACATGCGTTTCACTGAAAGAGAAGCAGTATGTCCAACACTTCAATTCACTGTGCGAAGTGAATGGAGTGTTGCATCACTTTCTAAATGCTGTTCTTTCAGAGAAAATCACTTTCCTTTGAAAGTGCCTTAAGCTACTTGCAAGCATTCAACAGAAATTCACATGCGTTTCTCTGAAAGAGAAACAGTCTGTTCCAACACTTCAATTCACTGTGCGAAGTGAATGGAGTGTTGCTTCACTTTCTAAATGCTGTCCTTTCAGAGAAAATCACTTTCCTTTGAAAGCGCCTTAAGCTACTTACAAGCATTCACAAAAAACTCATATCTGTTTCTCTGAAAGAGAAATGGTCTGTTCCAACACTTCAATTCACTGTGCGAAGTGAATGGAGTGTTGTTTCACTCTCTTAATGCTGTCCTTTCAGAGAAAATCACTTTCCTTTGAAAGTGCCTTAAGCTACATACAAGCATTCCACAGAAATTCACATGCGTTTCTCTGAAAGAGAAGAAGTCTGTTCCAACACTTCAATTCACTGTGCGAAGTGAATGGAATGTTGTTTCACTTTCTAAATCCTGTCCTTTCAGAGAAAATCACTTTCCTTTGAAAGTGCCTTACTTAAGCTACTTACACACATTCACAGGAAACTCAAATGCGTTTCTATGAAGGAGAAGCTGTCTGTTCCAACCCTTCAATTCACTGTGCGAAGTGAATGGAGTGTTGCTTCACTTTCTAAATGCTGTCCTTTCAGAGAAAATCACTTTCCTTTGAAAGTGCCTTAAGCTACTAACAAGCATTCAACAGAAATTCACATGCGTTTCACTGAAAGAGAAGCAGTCTGTTCCAACACTTCAATTCACTGTGCTAACTGAATGGAGTGTTGTTTCACTTTCTAAATGCTGTCCTTTCAGAGAAAATCACTTTCCTTTGAAAGTGCCTTAAGCTACTTACACACATTCACAGGAAACTCAAATGCGTTTCTATGAAAGAGAAGCTGTCTGTTCCAACACTTCAATTCACTGTGCGAAGTGAATGGAGTGTTGCTTCACTTTGTAAATGCTGTCCTTTCAGAGAAAATCACTTTCCTTTGAAAGTGCCTTAAGGTACTTATAAGCATTCCACAGAAATTCACATGCGTTTCACTGAAAGAGAAGCAGTCTGTTCCAACACTTCAATTCACTGTGCAAAGTGAATGGAGTGTTGCTTCACTTTCTAAATGCTGTCCTTTCAGAGAAAATCACTTTCCTTTGAAAGTGCCTTAAGCTACTTACAAGCATTCAACAGAAATTCACATGTGTTTCACTGAAAGAGAAGCAGTCTGTTCCAACACTTCAATTCACTGTGCGAAGTGAATGGAGTGTTGCTTCACTTTCTAAATGCTGTCCTTTCAGAGAAAATCACTTTCCTTTGAAAGTGCCTTAAACTACTTACAAGCATTCAACAGAAATTCACATGCATTTCACTGAAAGAGAAGCAGTCTGTTCCAACACTTCAATTCACTGTGCGAAGTGAATGGAGTGCTGCTTCACTTTCTAAATGCTGTCCTTTCAGAGAAAATCACTTTCCTTTGAAAGTGCCTTAAGCTACTTACAAGCATTCCACAGAAATTCACATGCGTTTCTCTGAAAGAGAAGCAGTCTGTTCCAACACTTCAGTTCACTGTGCGAAGTGAATGGAGTGTTGCTTCACTTTCTAAATGCTGTCCTTTCAGAGAAAATCACTTTCCTTTGAAAGTGCCTTAAGCTACTTACAAGCATTCACAAAAAACTCATATCTGTTTCTCTGAAAGAGAAGTGGTTTGTTCCAACACTTCAATTCACTGTGCGAAGTGAATGGAGTGTTGTTTCACTTTCTAAATGCTGTCCTTTCAGAGAAAATCACTTTCCTTTGAAAGTGCCGTAAGCTACGTACAAGCATTCCACAGAAATTCACATGCGTTTCTGTGAAAGAGAAGAAGTCTGTTCCAAGACTTCAATTCGCTGTGCGAAGTGAATGGAGTCTTGTTTCACTTTCTAAATGCTCTCCTTTCAGAGAAAATCACTTTCCTTTGAAAGTGCCTTAAGCTACTTACACACATTCACAGGAAACTCAAATGCGTTTCTATGAAAGAGAAGCTGTCTGTTCCAACACTTCAATTCACTGTGCGAAGTGAATGGAGTGTTGCTTCACTTTCTAAATGCTGTCCTTTCAGAGAAAATCACTTTCCTATGAAAGTGTCTTAAGGTATTTACAAGCATTCCACAGAAATTCACATGCGTTTCTATGAAAAAGAAGCAGTCTGTTCCAACACTTCAATTCACTGTGCGAAGTGAATGGAGTGTTGCTTCACTTTCTAAATGCTGTCCTTTCAGAGAAAATCACTTTCCTTTGAAAGTGCCTTAAGCTACTTACAAGCATTCAACAGAAATTCACATGTGTTTCACTGAAAGAGAAGCAGTCTGTTCCAACACTTCAATTCACTGTGCGAAGTGAATGGAGTGTTGCTTCACTTTCTAAATGCTGTCCTTTCAGAGAAAATCACTTTCCTTTGAAAGTGCCTTAAGCTACTTACAAGCATTCACAAAAAACTCATATCTGTTTCTCTGAAAGAGAAGTGGTTTGTTCCAACACTTCAATTCACTGTGCGATGTGAATGGAGTGTTGTTTCACTTTCTCAATGCTGTCCTTTCAGAGAAAATCACTTTCCTTTGAAAGTGCCTTAAGCTACTTACAAGCATTCCACAGAAATTCACATGCGTTTCTCTGAAAGAGAAGCAGTCTGTTCCAAGACTTCAATTCGCTGTGCGAAGTGAATGGAGTCTTGTTTCACTTTCTAAATGCTCTCCTTTCAGAGAAAATCACTTTCCTTTGAAAGTGCCTTAAGCTACTTACACACATTCAGAGGAAACTCAAATGCGTTTCTATGAAAGAGAAGCTGTCTGTTCCAACACTTCAATTCACTGTGCGAAGTGAATGGAGTGTTGCTTCACTTTCTAAATGCTGTCCTTTCAGAGAAAATCACTTTCCTTTGAAAGTGCCTTAAGCTACTTACAAGCATTCAACAGAAATTCACATGCGTTTCACTGAAAGAGAAGCAGTCTGTTCCAACACTTCAATTCACTGTGCGAAGTGAATGGAGTGTTGCTTCACTTTGTAAATGCTGTCCTATCAGAGAAAATCACTTTCCTTTGAAAGTGCCTTAAGCTACTTACACACATTCACAGGAAACTCCAATGCGTTTCTATGAAAGAGAAGCTGTCTGTTCCAACACTTCAATTCACTGTGCGAAGTGAATGGAGTGTTGCTTCACTTTCTAAATGCTGTCCTTTCAGAGAAAATCACTTTCCTTTGAAAGTGCCTTAAGCTACTTACAAGCTTTCAACAGAAATTCACATGTGTTTCACTGAAAGAGAAGCAGTCTGTTCCAATACTTCAATTCACTGTGCGAAGTGAATGGAGTGTTGCTTCACTTTCTAAATACTGTCCTTTCAGAGAAAATCACTTTCCTTTGAAAGTGCCTTAAGCTACTTACAAGCATTCAACAGAAATTCACATGCGTTTCACTGAAAGAGAAGCAGTATGTCCAACACTTCAATTCACTGTGCGAAGTGAATGGAGTGTTGCATCACTTTCTAAATGCTGTTCTTTCAGAGAAAATCACTTTCCTTTGAAAGTGCCTTAAGCTACTTGCAAGCATTCAACAGAAATTCACATGCGTTTCTCTGAAAGAGAAACAGTCTGTTCCAACACTTCAATTCACTGTGCGAAGTGAATGGAGTGTTGCTTCACTTTCTAAATGCTGTCCTTTCAGAGAAAATCACTTTCCTTTGAAAGCGCCTTAAGCTACTTACAAGCATTCACAAAAAACTCATATCTGTTTCTCTGAAAGAGAAATGGTCTGTTCCAACACTTCAATTCACTGTGCGAAGTGAATGGAGTGTTGTTTCACTCTCTTAATGCTGTCCTTTCAGAGAAAATCACTTTCCTTTGAAAGTGCCTTAAGCTACATACAAGCATTCCACAGAAATTCACATGCGTTTCTCTGAAAGAGAAGAAGTCTGTTCCAACACTTCAATTCACTGTGCGAAGTGAATGGAATGTTGTTTCACTTTCTAAATCCTGTCCTTTCAGAGAAAATCACTTTCCTTTGAAAGTGCCTTACTTAAGCTACTTACACACATTCACAGGAAACTCAAATGCGTTTCTATGAAGGAGAAGCTGTCTGTTCCAACCCTTCAATTCACTGTGCGAAGTGAATGGAGTGTTGCTTCACTTTCTAAATGCTGTCCTTTCAGAGAAAATCACTTTCCTTTGAAAGTGCCTTAAGCTACTAACAAGCATTCAACAGAAATTCACATGCGTTTCACTGAAAGAGAAGCAGTCTGTTCCAACACTTCAATTCACTGTGCTAACTGAATGGAGTGTTGTTTCACTTTCTAAATGCTGTCCTTTCAGAGAAAATCACTTTCCTTTGAAAGTGCCTTAAGCTACTTACACACATTCACAGGAAACTCAAATGCGTTTCTATGAAAGAGAAGCTGTCTGTTCCAACACTTCAATTCACTGTGCGAAGTGAATGGAGTGTTGCTTCACTTTGTAAATGCTGTCCTTTCAGAGAAAATCACTTTCCTTTGAAAGTGCCTTAAGGTACTTATAAGCATTCCACAGAAATTCACATGCGTTTCACTGAAAGAGAAGCAGTCTGTTCCAACACTTCAATTCACTGTGCAAAGTGAATGGAGTGTTGCTTCACTTTCTAAATGCTGTCCTTTCAGAGAAAATCACTTTCCTTTGAAAGTGCCTTAAGCTACTTACAAGCATTCAACAGAAATTCACATGTGTTTCACTGAAAGAGAAGCAGTCTGTTCCAACACTTCAATTCACTGTGCGAAGTGAATGGAGTGTTGCTTCACTTTCTAAATGCTGTCCTTTCAGAGAAAATCACTTTCCTTTGAAAGTGCCTTAAACTACTTACAAGCATTCAACAGAAATTCACATGCATTTCACTGAAAGAGAAGCAGTCTGTTCCAACACTTCAATTCACTGTGCGAAGTGAATGGAGTGCTGCTTCACTTTCTAAATGCTGTCCTTTCAGAGAAAATCACTTTCCTTTGAAAGTGCCTTAAGCTACTTACAAGCATTCCACAGAAATTCACATGCGTTTCTCTGAAAGAGAAGCAGTCTGTTCCAACACTTCAGTTCACTGTGCGAAGTGAATGGAGTGTTGCTTCACTTTCTAAATGCTGTCCTTTCAGAGAAAATCACTTTCCTTTGAAAGTGCCTTAAGCTACTTACAAGCATTCACAAAAAACTCATATCTGTTTCTCTGAAAGAGAAGTGGTTTGTTCCAACACTTCAATTCACTGTGCGAAGTGAATGGAGTGTTGTTTCACTTTCTAAATGCTGTCCTTTCAGAGAAAATCACTTTCCTTTGAAAGTGCCGTAAGCTACGTACAAGCATTCCACAGAAATTCACATGCGTTTCTCTGAAAGAGAAGAAGTCTGTTCCAAGACTTCAATTCGCTGTGCGAAGTGAATGGAGTCTTGTTTCACTTTCTAAATGCTCTCCTTTCAGAGAAAATCACTTTCCTTTGAAAGTGCCTTAAGCTACTTACACACATTCACAGGAAACTCAAATGCGTTTCTATGAAAGAGAAGCTGTCTGTTCCAACACTTCAATTCACTGTGCGAAGTGAATGGAGTGTTGCTTCACTTTCTAAATGCTGTCCTTTCAGAGAAAATCACTTTCCTATGAAAGTGTCTTAAGGTATTTACAAGCATTCCACAGAAATTCACATGCGTTTCTATGAAAAAGAAGCAGTCTGTTCCAACACTTCAATTCACTGTGCGAAGTGAATGGAGTGTTGCTTCACTTTCTAAATGCTGTCCTTTCAGAGAAAATCACTTTCCTTTGAAAGTGCCTTAAGCTACTTACAAGCATTCAACAGAAATTCACATGTGTTTCACTGAAAGAGAAGCAGTCTGTTCCAACACTTCAATTCACTGTGCGAAGTGAATGGAGTGTTGCTTCACTTTCTAAATGCTGTCCTTTCAGAGAAAATCACTTTCCTTTGAAAGTGCCTTAAGCTACTTACAAGCATTCACAAAAAACTCATATCTGTTTCTCTGAAAGAGAAGTGGTTTGTTCCAACACTTCAATTCACTGTGCGATGTGAATGGAGTGTTGTTTCACTTTCTCAATGCTGTCCTTTCAGAGAAAATCACTTTCCTTTGAAAGTGCCTTAAGCTACTTACAAGCATTCCACAGAAATTCACATGCGTTTCTCTGAAAGAGAAGCAGTCTGTTCCAAGACTTCAATTCGCTGTGCGAAGTGAATGGAGTCTTGTTTCACTTTCTAAATGCTCTCCTTTCAGAGAAAATCACTTTCCTTTGAAAGTGCCTTAAGCTACTTACACACATTCAGAGGAAACTCAAATGCGTTTCTATGAAAGAGAAGCTGTCTGTTCCAACACTTCAATTCACTGTGCGAAGTGAATGGAGTGTTGCTTCACTTTCTAAATGCTGTCCTTTCAGAGAAAATCACTTTCCTTTGAAAGTGCCTTAAGCTACTTACAAGCATTCAACAGAAATTCACATGCGTTTCACTGAAAGAGAAGCAGTCTGTTCCAACACTTCAATTCACTGTGCGAAGTGAATGGAGTGTTGCTTCACTTTGTAAATGCTGTCCTTTCAGAGAAAATCACTTTCCTTTGAAAGTGCCTTAAGCTACTTACACACATTCACAGGAAACTCCAATGCGTTTCTATGAAAGAGAAGCTGTCTGTTCCAACACTTCAATTCACTGTGCGAAGTGAATGGAGTGTTGCTTCACTTTCTAAATGCTGTCCTTTCAGAGAAAATCACTTTCCTTTGAAAGTGCCTTAAGCTACTTACAAGCTTTCAACAGAAATTCACATGTGTTTCACTGAAAGAGAAGCAGTCTGTTCCAATACTTCAATTCACTGTGCGAAGTGAATGGAGTGTTGCTTCACTTTCTAAATACTGTCCTTTCAGAGAAAATCACTTTCCTTTGAAAGTGCCTTAAGCTACTTACAAGCATTCAACAGAAATTCACATGCGTTTCACTGAAAGAGAAGCAGTATGTCCAACACTTCAATTCACTGTGCGAAGTGAATGGAGTGTTGCATCACTTTCTAAATGCTGTTCTTTCAGAGAAAATCACTTTCCTTTGAAAGTGCCTTAAGCTACTTGCAAGCATTCAACAGAAATTCACATGCGTTTCTCTGAAAAAGAAGCAATCTGTTCCAACACTTCAATTCACTGTGCGAAGTGAATGGAGTGTTGCTTCACTTTCTAAATGCTGTCCTTTCAGAGAAAATCACTTTCCTTTGAAAGTGCCTTAAGCTACTTACAACCATTCACAAGAAACTCACATGCATTTTTCTGAAAGAGAAGCAGTCTGTTCCAACACTTCAATTCACTGTGCGTAGTGAATGGAGTGTTGCTTCACTTTCTAAATGCTGTCCTTTCAGAGAAAATCACTTTCGTTTGAAAGTGCCTTAAGCTACTTACAAGCATTGAACAGAAATTCACATGCGTTTCACTGAAAGAGAAGCAGTCTGTTCCAACACTTCAATTCACTGTGCGAAGTGAATGGAGTGTTGCATCACTTTCTAAATGCTGTCCTTTCAGAGAAAATCACTTTCCTTTGAAAGTGCCTTAAGCTACTTGCAAGCATTCCACAGAAATTCACATGCGTTTCTCTGAAAAAGAAGCAGTCAGTTCCAACACTTCAATTCACTGTGAGAAGTGAATGGAGTGTTGCTTCACTTTCTAAATGCTGTCCTTTCAGAGAAAATCACTTTCCTTTGAAAGTGCCTTAAGCTACTTACAAGCATTCACAAGAAACTCACATGCATTTTTCTGAAAGAGAAGCAGTCTGTTCCAACACTTCAATTCACTGTGCGTAGTGAATGGAGTGTTGCTTCACTTTCTAAATGCTGTCCTTTCAGAGAAAATCACTTTCCTTTGAAAGTGTCTTAAGCTACTTACAAGCATTCAATAGAAATTCACATGTGTTTCTCTGAAAAAGAAGCAGTCTGTTCCAACACTTCAATTCACTGTGCGAAGTGAATGGAGTGTTGCTTCACTTTCTAAATGCTGTCCTTTCAGAGAAAATCACTTTCTTTTGAAAGTGCCTTAAGCTACTTACAAGCATTCACAAGAAACTCACATGCATTTTTCTGAAAGAGAAGTGGTCTGTTCCAACACTTCAATTCACTGTGCGTAGTGAATGGAGTGTTGCTTCACTTTCTAAATGCTGTCCTTTCAGAGAAAATCACTTTCCTTTGAAAGTGCTTTAAGCTACTTACAAGCATTCAATAGAAATTCACATGCGTTTCTCTGAAAGAGAAGCAGTCTGTTCCAACACTTCAATTCACTGTGCGAAGTGAATGGAGTGTTGCTTCACTTTCTAAATGCTGTCCTTTCAGAGAAAATCACTTTCCTTTGAAAGTGCCTTAAGCTACTTACAAGCATTCAACAGAAATTCACATGCGTTTCTCTGAAAGAGAAACAGTCTGTTCCAACACTTCAATTCACTGTGCGAAGTGAATGGAGTGTTGCTTCACTTTCTAAATGCTGTCCTTTCAGAGAAAATCACTTTCCTTTGAAAGCGCCTTAAGCTACTTACAAGCATTCACAAAAAACTCATATCTGTTTCTCTGAAAGAGAAATGGTCTGTTCCAACACTTCAATTCACTGTGCGAAGTGAATGGAGTGTTGTTTCACTCTCTTAATGCTGTCCTTTCAGAGAAAATCACTTTCCTTTGAAAGTGCCTTAAGCTACATACAAGCATTCCACAGAAATTCACATGCGTTTCTCTGAAAGAGAAGAAGTCTGTTCCAACACTTCAATTCACTGTGCGAAGTGAATGGAATGTTGTTTCACTTTCTAAATCCTGTCCTTTCAGAGAAAATCACTTTCCTTTGAAAGTGCCTTAAGCTACTTACACACATTCACAGGAAACTCAAATGCGTTTCTATGAAGGAGAAGCTGTCTGTTCCAACCCTTCAATTCACTGTGCGAAGTGAATGGAGTGTTGCTTCACTTTCTAAATGCTGTCCTTTCAGAGAAAATCACTTTCCTTTGAAAGTGCCTTAAGCTACTAACAAGCATTCAACAGAAATTCACATGCGTTTCACTGAAAGAGAAGCAGTCTGTTCCAACACTTCAATTCACTGTGCTAACTGAATGGAGTGTTGTTTCACTTTCTAAATGCTGTCCTTTCAGAGAAAATCACTTTCCTTTGAAAGTGCCTTAAGGTACTTATAAGCATTCCACAGAAATTCACATGCGTTTCTATGAAAAAGAAGCAGTCTGTTCCAACACTTCAATTCACTGTGCGAAGTGAATGGAGTGTTGCTTCACTTTCTAAATGCTGTCCTTTCAGAGAAAATCACTTTCCTTTGAAAGTACCTTAAGCTACTTACAAGCATTCAACAGAAATTCACATGTGTTTCACTGAAAGAGAAGCAGTCTGTTCCAACACTTCAATTCACTGTGCGAAGTGAATGGAGTGTTGCTTCACTTTCTAAATGCTGTCCTTTCAGAGAAAATCACTTTCCTTTGAAAGTGCCTTAAACTACTTACAAGCATTCAACAGAAATTCACATGCATTTCACTGAAAGAGAAGCAGTCTGTTCCAACACTTCAATTCACTGTGCGAAGTGAATGGAGTGCTGCTTCACTTTCTAAATGCTGTCCTTTCAGAGAAAATCACTTTCCTTTGAAAGTGCCTTAAGCTACTTACAAGCATTCCACAGAAATTCACATGCGTTTCTCTGAAAGAGAAGCAGTCTGTTCCAACACTTCAATTCACTGTGCGAAGTGAATGGAGTGTTGCTTCACTTTCTAAATGCTGTCCTTTCAGAGAAAATCACTTTCCTTTGAAAGTGCCTTAAGCTACTTACAAGCATTCACAAAAAACTCATATCTGTATCTCTGAAAGAGAAGTGGTTTGTTCCAACACTTCAATTCACTGTGCGAAGTGAATGGAGTGTTGTTTCACTTTCTAAATGCTGTCCTTTCAGAGAAAATCACTTTCCTTTGAAAGTGCCGTAAGCTACGTACAAGCATTCCACAGAAATTCACATGCGTTTCTCTGAAAGAGAAGAAGTCTGTTCCAAGACTTCAATTCGCTGTGCGAAGTGAATGGAGTCTTGTTTCACTTTCTAAATGCTCTCCTTTCAGAGAAAATCACTTTCCTTTGAAAGTGCCTTAAGCTACTTACACACATTCACAGGAAACTCAAATGCGTTTCTATGAAAGAGAAGCTGTCTGTTCCAACACTTCAATTCACTGTGCGAAGTGAATGGAGTGTTGCTTCACTTTCTAAATGCTGTCCTTTCAGAGAAAATCACTTTCCTATGAAAGTGTCTTAAGGTATTTACAAGCATTCCACAGAAATTCACATGCGTTTCTATGAAAAAGAAGCAGTCTGTTCCAACACTTCAATTCACTGTGCGAAGTGAATGGAGTGTTGCTTCACTTTCTAAATGCTGTCCTTTCAGAGAAAATCACTTTCCTTTGAAAGTGCCTTAAGCTACTTACAAGCATTCCACAGAAATTCACATGTGTTTCACTGAAAGAGAAGCAGTCTGTTCCAACACTTCAATTCACTGTGCGAAGTGAATGGAGTGTTGCTTCACTTTCTAAATGCTGTCCTTTCAGAGAAAATCACTTTCCTTTGAAAGTGCCTTAAGCTACTTACAAGCATTCACAAAAAACTCATATCTGTTTCTCTGAAAGAGAAGTGGTTTGTTCCAACACTTCAATTCACTGTGCGATGTGAATGGAGTGTTGTTTCACTTTCTCAATGCTGTCCTTTCAGAGAAAATCACTTTCCTTTGAAAGTGCCTTAAGCTACTTACAAGCATTCCACAGAAATTCACATGCGTTTCTCTGAAAGAGAAGCAGTCTGTTCCAAGACTTCAATTCGCTGTGCGAAGTGAATGGAGTCTTGTTTCACTTTCTAAATGCTCTCCTTTCAGAGAAAATCACTTTCCTTTGAAGGTGCCTTAAGCTACTTACACACATTCAGAGGAAACTCAAATGCGTTTCTATGAAAGAGAAGCTGTCTGTTCCAAGACTTCAATTCGCTGTGCGAAGTGAATGGAGTCTTGTTTCACTTTCTAAATGCTCTCCTTTCAGAGAAAATCACTTTCCTTTGAAAGTGCCTTAAGCTACTTACACACATTCACAGGAAACTCAAATGCGTTTCTATGAAAGAGAAGCTGTCTGTTCCAACACTTCAATTCACTGTGCGAAGTGAATGGAGTGTTGCTTCACTTTCTAAATGCTGTCCTTTCAGAGAAAATCACTTTCCTATGAAAGTGTCTTAAGGTATTTACAAGCATTCCACAGAAATTCACATGCGTTTCTATGAAAAAGAAGCAGTCTGTTCCAACACTTCAATTCACTGTGCGAAGTGAATGGAGTGTTGCTTCACTTTCTAAATGCTGTCCTTTCAGAGAAAATCACTTTCCTTTGAAAGTGCCTTAAGCTACTTACAAGCATTCAACAGAAATTCACATGTGTTTCACTGAAAGAGAAGCAGTCTGTTCCAACACTTCAATTCACTGTGCGAAGTGAATGGAGTGTTGCTTCACTTTCTAAATGCTGTCCTTTCAGAGAAAATCACTTTCCTTTGAAAGTGCCTTAAGCTACTTACAAGCATTCACAAAAAACTCATATCTGTTTCTCTGAAAGAGAAGTGGTTTGTTCCAACACTTCAATTCACTGTGCGATGTGAATGGAGTGTTGTTTCACTTTCTCAATGCTGTCCTTTCAGAGAAAATCACTTTCCTTTGAAAGTGCCTTAAGCTACTTACAAGCATTCCACAGAAATTCACATGCGTTTCTCTGAAAGAGAAGCAGTCTGTTCCAAGACTTCAATTCGCTGTGCGAAGTGAATGGAGTCTTGTTTCACTTTCTAAATGCTCTCCTTTCAGAGAAAATCACTTTCCTTTGAAAGTGCCTTAAGCTACTTACACACATTCAGAGGAAACTCAAATGCGTTTCTATGAAAGAGAAGCTGTCTGTTCCAACACTTCAATTCACTGTGCGAAGTGAATGGAGTGTTGCTTCACTTTCTAAATGCTGTCCTTTCAGAGAAAATCACTTTCCTTTGAAAGTGCCTTAAGCTACTTACAAGCATTCAACAGAAATTCACATGCGTTTCACTGAAAGAGAAGTAGTCTGTTCCAACACTTCAATTCACTGTGCGAAGTGAATGGAGTGTTGCTTCACTTTGTAAATGCTGTCCTTTCAGAGAAAATCACTTTCCTTTGAAAGTGCCTTAAGCTACTTACACACATTCACAGGAAACTCCAATGCGTTTCTATGAAAGAGAAGCTGTCTGTTCCAACACTTCAATTCACTGTGCGAAGTGAATGGAGTGTTGCTTCACTTTCTAAATGCTGTCCTTTCAGAGAAAATCACTTTCCTTTGAAAGTGCCTTAAGCTACTTACAAGCTTTCAACAGAAATTCACATGTGTTTCACTGAAAGAGAAGCAGTCTGTTCCAATACTTCAATTCACTGTGCGAAGTGAATGGAGTGTTGCTTCACTTTCTAAATACTGTCCTTTCAGAGAAAATCACTTTCCTTTGAAAGTGCCTTAAGCTACTTACAAGCATTCAACAGAAATTCACATGCGTTTCACTGAAAGAGAAGCAGTATGTCCAACACTTCAATTCACTGTGCGAAGTGAATGGAGTGTTGCATCACTTTCTAAATGCTGTTCTTTCAGAGAAAATCACTTTCCTTTGAAAGTGCCTTAAGCTACTTGCAAGCATTCAACAGAAATTCACATGCGTTTCTCTGAAAAAGAAGCAATCTGTTCCAACACTTCAATTCACTGTGCGAAGTGAATGGAGTGTTGCTTCACTTTCTAAATGCTGTCCTTTCAGAGAAAATCACTTTCCTTTGAAAGTGCCTTAAGCTACTTACAAGCATTCACAAAAAACTCATATCTGTTTCTCTGAAAGAGAAGTGGTTTGTTCCAACACTTCAATTCACTGTGCGATGTGAATGGAGTGTTGTTTCACTTTCTCAATGCTGTCCTTTCAGAGAAAATCACTTTCCTTTGAAAGTGCCTTAAGCTACTTACAAGCATTCCACAGAAATTCACATGCGTTTCTCTGAAAGAGAAGCAGTCTGTTCCAAGACTTCAATTCGCTGTGCGAAGTGAATGGAGTCTTGTTTCACTTTCTAAATGCTCTCCTTTCAGAGAAAATCACTTTCCTTTGAAAGTGCCTTAAGCTACTTACACACATTCAGAGGAAACTCAAATGCGTTTCTATGAAAGAGAAGCTGTCTGTTCCAACACTTCAATTCACTGTGCGAAGTGAATGGAGTGTTGCTTCACTTTCTAAATGCTGTCCTTTCAGAGAAAATCACTTTCCTTTGAAAGTGCCTTAAGCTACTTACAAGCATTCAACAGAAATTCACATGCGTTTCACTGAAAGAGAAGTAGTCTGTTCCAACACTTCAATTCACTGTGCGAAGTGAATGGAGTGTTGCTTCACTTTGTAAATGCTGTCCTTTCAGAGAAAATCACTTTCCTTTGAAAGTGCCTTAAGCTACTTACACACATTCACAGGAAACTCCAATGCGTTTCTATGAAAGAGAAGCTGTCTGTTCCAACACTTCAATTCACTGTGCGAAGTGAATGGAGTGTTGCTTCACTTTCTAAATGCTGTCCTTTCAGAGAAAATCACTTTCCTTTGAAAGTGCCTTAAGCTACTTACAAGCTTTCAACAGAAATTCACATGTGTTTCACTGAAAGAGAAGCAGTCTGTTCCAATACTTCAATTCACTGTGCGAAGTGAATGGAGTGTTGCTTCACTTTCTAAATACTGTCCTTTCAGAGAAAATCACTTTCCTTTGAAAGTGCCTTAAGCTACTTACAAGCATTCAACAGAAATTCACATGCGTTTCACTGAAAGAGAAGCAGTATGTCCAACACTTCAATTCACTGTGCGAAGTGAATGGAGTGTTGCATCACTTTCTAAATGCTGTTCTTTCAGAGAAAATCACTTTCCTTTGAAAGTGCCTTAAGCTACTTGCAAGCATTCAACAGAAATTCACATGCGTTTCTCTGAAAAAGAAGCAATCTGTTCCAACACTTCAATTCACTGTGCGAAGTGAATGGAGTGTTGCTTCACTTTCTAAATGCTGTCCTTTCAGAGAAAATCACTTTCCTTTGAAAGTGCCTTAAGCTACTTACAACCATTCACAAGAAACTCACATGCATTTTTCTGAAAGAGAAGCAGTCTGTTCCAACACTTCAATTCACTGTGCGTAGTGAATGGAGTGTTGCTTCACTTTCTAAATGCTGTCCTTTCAGAGAAAATCACTTTCGTTTGAAAGTGCCTTAAGCTACTTACAAGCATTGAACAGAAATTCACATGCGTTTCACTGAAAGAGAAGCAGTCTGTTCCAACACTTCAATTCACTGTGCGAAGTGAATGGAGTGTTGCATCACTTTCTAAATGCTGTCCTTTCAGAGAAAATCACTTTCCTTTGAAAGTGCCTTAAGCTACTTGCAAGCATTCCACAGAAATTCACATGCGTTTCTCTGAAAAAGAAGCAGTCAGTTCCAACACTTCAATTCACTGTGAGAAGTGAATGGAGTGTTGCTTCACTTTCTAAATGCTGTCCTTTCAGAGAAAATCACTTTCCTTTGAAAGTGCCTTAAGCTACTTACAAGCATTCACAAGAAACTCACATGCATTTTTCTGAAAGAGAAGCAGTCTGTTCCAACACTTCAATTCACTGTGCGTAGTGAATGGAGTGTTGCTTCACTTTCTAAATGCTGTCCTTTCAGAGAAAATCACTTTCCTTTGAAAGTGCCTTAAGCTACTTACAAGCATTCAATAGAAATTCACATGTGTTTCTCTGAAAAAGAAGCAGTCTGTTCCAACACTTCAATTCACTGTGCGAAGTGAATGGAGTGTTGCTTCACTTTCTAAATGCTGTCCTTTCAGAGAAAATCACTTTCCTTTGAAAGTGCCTTAAGCTACTTACAAGCATTCACAAGAAACTCACATGCATTTTTCTGAAAGAAAAGCAGTCTTTTCCTACACTTCAATTCACTGTGCGTAGTGAATGGAGTGTTGCTTCACTTTCTAAATGCTGTCCTTTCAGAGAAAATCACTTTCCTTTGAAAGTGCCTTAAGCTACTTACACACATTCACAGGAAACTCAAATGCGTTTCTATGAAAGAGAAGCTGTCTGTTCCAACACTTCAATTCACTGTGCGAAGTGAATGGAGTGTTGCTTCACTTTCTAAATGCTGTCCTTTCAGAGAAAATCACTTTCCTTTGAAAGTGCCTTAAGCTACTTACAAGCATTCAACAGAAATTCACATGTGTTTCACTGAAAGAGAAGCAGTCTGTTCCAACACTTCAATTCACTGTGCGAAGTGAATGGAGCGTTGCTTCACTTTCTAAATGCTGTCCTTTCAGAGAAAATCACTTTCCTTTGAAAGTGCCTTAAGCTACTTACAAGCATTCACAAGAAATTCACATGCATTTTTCTGAAAGAGAAGCAGTCTGTTCCAACACTTCAATTCACTGTGCGAAGTGAATGGAGTGTTGCTTCACTTTCTAAATGCTGTCCTTTTAGAGAAAATCACTTTCTTTGAAAGTGCCTTAAGCTACTTACAAGCATTCACAAGAAACTCACATGCATTTTTCTGAAAGAGAAGCGGTCTGTTCCAACACTTCAATTCACTGTGCGTAGTGAATGGAGTGTTGCTTCACTTTCTAAATGCTGTCCTTTCAGAGAAAATCACTTTCCTTTGAAAGTGCTTTAAGCTACTTACAAGCATTCAATAGAAATTCACATGCGTTTCTCTGAAAGAGAAGCAGTCTGTTCCAACACTTCAATTCACTGTGCGAAGTGAATGGAGTGTTGCTTCACTTTCTAAATGCTGTCCTTTCAGAGAAAATCACTTTCCTTTGAAAGTGCCTTAAGCTACTTACAAGCATTCAACAGAAATTCACATGCGTTTCTCTGAAAGAGAAACAGTCTGTTCCAACACTTCAATTCACTGTGCGAAGTGAATGGAGTGTTGCTTCACTTTCTAAATGTTGTCCTTTCAGAGAAAATCACTTTCCTTTGAAAGTGCTTTAAGCTACTTACAAGCATTCAATAGAAATTCACATGCGTTTCTCTGAAAGAGAAGCAGTCTGTTCCAACACTTCAATTCACTGTGCGAAGTGAATGGAGTGTTGCTTCACTTTCTAAATGCTGTCCTTTCAGAGAAAATCACTTTCCTTTGAAAGTGCCTTAAGCTACTTACAAGCATTCAACAGAAATTCACATGCGTTTCTCTGAAAGAGAAACAGTCTGTTCCAACACTTCAATTCACTGTGCGAAGTGAATGGAGTGTTGCTTCACTTTCTATATGCTGTCCTTTCAGAGAAAATCACTTTCCTTTGAAAGTGCTTTAAGCTACTTACAAGCATTCAATAGAAATTCACATGCGGTTCTCTGAAAGAGAAGCAGTCTGTTCCAACACTTCAATTCACTGTGCGAAGTGAATGGAGTGTTGCTTCACTTTCTAAATGCTGTCCTTTCAGAGAAAATCACTTTCCTTTGAAAGTGCCTTAAGCTACTTACAAGCATTCAACAGAAATTCACATGCGTTTCTCTGAAAGAGAAACAGTCTGTTCCAACACTTCAATTCACTGTGCGAAGTGAATGGAGTGTTGCTTCACTTTCTAAATGCTGTCCTTTCAGAGAAAATCACTTTCCTTTGAAAGTGCTTTAAGCTACTTACAAGCATTCAATAGAAATTCACATGCGTTTCTCTGAAAGAGAAGCAGTCTGTTCCAACACTTCAATTCACTGTGCAAAGTGAATGGAGTGTTGCTTCACTTTCTAAATGCTGTCCTTTCAGAGAAAATCACTTTCCTTTGAAAGTGCCTTAAGCTACTTACAAGCATTCAACAGAAATTCACATGCGTTTCTCTGAAAGAGAAACAGTCTGTTCCAACACTTCAATTCACTGTGCGAAGTGAATGGAGTGTTGCTTCACTTTCTAAATGCTGTCCTTTCAGAGAAAGTCACTTTCCTTTGAAAGCGCCTTAAGCTACTTACAAGCATTCACAAAAAACTCATATCTGTTTCTCTGAAAGAGAAATGGTCTGTTCCAACACTTCAATTCACTGTGCGAAGTGAATGGAGTGTTGTTTCACTCTCTTAATGCTGTCCTTTCAGAGAAAATCACTTTCCTTTGAAAGTGCCTTAAGCTACATACAAGCATTCCACAGAAATTCACATGCGTTTCTCTGAAAGAGAAGAAGTCTGTTCCAACACTTCAATTCACTGTGCGAAGTGAATGGAATGTTGTTTCACTTTCTAAATCCTGTCCTTTCAGAGAAAATCACTTTCCTTTGAAAGTGCCTTAAGCTACTTACACACATTCACAGGAAACTCAAATGCGTTTCTATGAAGGAGAAGCTGTCTGTTCCAACCCTTCAATTCACTGTGCGAAGTGAATGGAGTGTTGCTTCACTTTCTAAATGCTGTCCTTTCAGAGAAAATCACTTTCCTTTGAAAGTGCCTTAAGCTACTAACAAGCATTCAACAGAAATTCACATGCGTTTCACTGAAAGAGAAGCAGTCTGTTCCAACACTTCAATTCACTGTGCTAACTGAATGGAGTGTTGTTTCACTTTCTAAATGCTGTCCTTTCAGAGAAAATCACTTTCCTTTGAAAGTGCCTTAAGCTACTTACACACATTCACAGGAAACTCAAATGCGTTTCTATGAAAGAGAAGCTGTCTGTTCCAATACTTCAATTCACTGTGCGAAGTGAATGGAGTGTTGCTTCACTTTCTAAATGCTGTCCTTTCAGAGAAAATCACTTTCCTTTGAAAGTGCCTTAAGGTACTTATAAGCATTCCACAGAAATTCACATGCGTTTCTATGAAAAAGAAGCAGTCTGTTCCAACACTTCAATTCACTGTGCGAAGTGAATGGAGTGTTGCTTCACTTTCTAAATGCTGTCCTTTCAGAGAAAATCACTTTCCTTTGAAAGTACCTTAAGCTACTTACAAGCATTCAACAGAAATTCACATGTGTTTCACTGAAAGAGAAGCAGTCTGTTCCAACACTTCAATTCACTGTGCGAAGTGAATGGAGTGTTGCTTCACTTTCTAAATGCTGTCCTTTCAGAGAAAATCACTTTCCTTTGAAAGTGCCTTAAACTACTTACAAGCATTCAACAGAAATTCACATGCATTTCACTGAAAGAGAAGCAGTCTGTTCCAACACTTCAATTCACTGTGCGAAGTGAATGGAGTGCTGCTTCACTTTCTAAATGCTGTCCTTTCAGAGAAAATCACTTTCCTTTGAAAGTGCCTTAAGCTACTTACAAGCATTCCACAGAAATTCACATGCGTTTCTCTGAAAGAGAAGCAGTCTGTTCCAACACTTCAATTCACTGTGCGAAGTGAATGGAGTGTTGCTTCACTTTCTAAATGCTGTCCTTTCAGAGAAAATCACTTTCCTTTGAAAGTGCCTTAAGCTACTTACAAGCATTCAACAGAAATTCACATGTGTTTCACTGAAAGAGAAGCAGTCTGTTCCAACACTTCAATTCACTGTGCGAAGTGAATGGAGCGTTGCTTCACTTTCTAAATGCTGTCCTTTCAGAGAAAATCACTTTCCTTTGAAAGTGCCTTAAGCTACTTACAAGCATTCACAAGAAATTCACATGCATTTTTCTGAAAGAGAAGCAGTCTGTTCCAACACTTCAATTCACTGTGCGAAGTGAATGGAGTGTTGCTTCACTTTCTAAATGCTGTCCTTTTAGAGAAAATCACTTTCTTTGAAAGTGCCTTAAGCTACTTAAAAGCATTCACAAGAAACTCACATGCATTTTTCTGAAAGAGAAGTGGTCTGTTCCAACACTTCAATTCACTGTGCGTAGTGAATGGAGTGTTGCTTCACTTTCTAAATGCTGTCCTTTCAGAGAAAATCACTTTCCTTTGAAAGTGCTTTAAGCTACTTACAAGCATTCAATAGAAATTCACATGCGTTTCTCTGAAAGAGAAGCAGTCTGTTCCAACACTTCAATTCACTGTGCGAAGTGAATGGAGTGTTGCTTCACTTTCTAAATGCTGTCCTTTCAGAGAAAATCACTTTCCTTTGAAAGTGCCTTAAGCTACTTACAAGCATTCAACAGAAATTCACATGCGTTTCTCTGAAAGAGAAACAGTCTGTTCCAACACTTCAATTCACTGTGCGAAGTGAATGGAGTGTTGCTTCACTTTCTAAATGCTGTCCTTTCAGAGAAAATCACTTTCCTTTGAAAGTGCTTTAAGCTACTTACAAGCATTCAATAGAAATTCACATGCGTTTCTCTGAAAGAGAAGCAGTCTGTTCCAACACTTCAATTCACTGTGCAAAGTGAATGGAGTGTTGCTTCACTTTCTAAATGCTGTCCTTTCAGAGAAAATCACTTTCCTTTGAAAGTGCCTTAAGCTACTTACAAGCATTCAACAGAAATTCACATGCGTTTCTCTGAAAGAGAAACAGTCTGTTCCAACACTTCAATTCACTGTGCGAAGTGAATGGAGTGTTGCTTCACTTTCTAAATGCTGTCCTTTCAGAGAAAATCACTTTCCTTTGAAAGTGCTTTAAGCTACTTACAAGCATTCAATAGAAATTCACATGCGTGTCTCTGAAAGAGAAGCAGTCTGTTCCAACACTTCAATTCACTGTGCGAAGTGAATGGAGTGTTGCTTCACTTTCTAAATGCTGTCCTTTCAGAGAAAATCACTTTCCTTTGAAAGCGCCTTAAGCTACTTACAAGCATTCAACAGAAATTCACATGCGTTTCTCTGAAAGAGAAACAGTCTGTTCCAACACTTCAATTCACTGTGCGAAGTGAATGGAGTGTTGCTTCACTTTCTAAATGCTGTCCTTTCAGAGAAAATCACTTTCCTTTGAAAGCGCCTTAAGCTACTTACAAGCATTCACAAAAAACTCATATCTGTTTCTCTGAAAGAGAAATGGTCTGTTCCAACACTTCAATTCACTGTGCGAAGTGAATGGAGTGTTGTTTCACTCTCTTAATGCTGTCCTTTCAGAGAAAATCACTTTCCTTTGAAAGTGCCTTAAGCTACATACAAGCATTCCACAGAAATTCACATGCGTTTCTCTGAAAGAGAAGAAGTCTGTTCCAACACTTCAATTCACTGTGCGAAGTGAATGGAATGTTGTTTCACTTTCTAAATCCTGTCCTTTCAGAGAAAATCACTTTCCTTTGAAAGTGCCTTAAGCTACTTACACACATTCACAGGAAACTCAAATGCGTTTCTATGAAGGAGAAGCTGTCTGTTCCAACCCTTCAATTCACTGTGCGAAGTGAATGGAGTGTTGCTTCACTTTCTAAATGCTGTCCTTTCAGAGAAAATCACTTTCCTTTGAAAGTGCCTTAAGCTACTAACAAGCATTCAACAGAAATTCACATGCGTTTCACTGAAAGAGAAGCAGTCTGTTCCAACACTTCAATTCACTGTGCTAACTGAATGGAGTGTTGTTTCACTTTCTAAATGCTGTCCTTTCAGAGAAAATCACTTTCCTTTGAAAGTGCCTTAAGCTACTTACACACATTCACAGGAAACTCAAATGCGTTTCTATGAAAGAGAAGCTGTCTGTTCCAACACTTCAATTCACTGTGCGAAGTGAATGGAGTGTTGCTTCACTTTCTAAATGCTGTCCTTTCAGAGAAAATCACTTTCCTTTGAAAGTGCCTTAAGGTACTTATAAGCATTCCACAGAAATTCACATGCGTTTCTATGAAAAAGAAGCAGTCTGTTCCAACACTTCAATTCACTGTGCGAAGTGAATGGAGTGTTGCTTCACTTTCTAAATGCTGTCCTTTCAGAGAAAATCACTTTCCTTTGAAAGTACCTTAAGCTACTTACAAGCATTCAACAGAAATTCACATGTGTTTCACTGAAAGAGAAGCAGTCTGTTCCAACACTTCAATTCACTGTGCGTAGTGAGTGGAGTGTTGCTTCACTTTCTAAATGCTGTCCTTTCAGAGAAAATCACTTTCCTTTGAAAGTGCCTTAAACTACTTACAAGCATTCAACAGAAATTCACATGCATTTCACTGAAAGAGAAGCAGTCTGTTCCAACACTTCAATTCACTGTGCGAAGTGAATGGAGTGCTGCTTCACTTTCTAAATGCTGTCCTTTCAGAGAAAATCACTTTCCTTTGAAAGTGCCTTAAGCTACTTACAAGCATTCCAAAGAAATTCACATGCGTTTCTCTGAAAGAGAAGCAGTCTGTTCCAACACTTCAATTCACTGTGCGAAGTGAATGGAGTGTTGCTTCACTTTCTAAATGCTGTCCTTTCAGAGAAAATCACTTTCCTTTGAAAGTGCCTTAAGCTACTTACAAGCATTCACAAAAAACTGATATCTGTTTCTCTGAAAGAGAAGTGGTTTGTTCCAACACTTCAATTCACTGTGCGAAGTGAATGGAGTGTTGTTTCACTTTCTAAATGCTGTCCTTTCAGAGAAAATCACTTTCCTTTGAAAGTGCCGTAAGCTACGTACAAGCATTCCACAGAAATTCACATGCGTTTCTCTGAAAGAGAAGAAGTCTGTTCCAAGACTTCAATTCGCTGTGCGAAGTGAATGGAGTCTTGTTTCACTTTCTAAATGCTCTCCTTTCAGAGAAAATCACTTTCCTTTGAAAGTGCCTTAAGCTACTTACACACATTCACAGGAAACTCAAATGCGTTTCTATGAAAGAGAAGCTGTCTGTTCCAACACTTCAATTCACTGTGCGAAGTGAATGGAGTGTTGCTTCACTTTCTAAATGGTGTCCTTTCAGAGAAAATCACTTTCCTATGAAAGTGTCTTAAGGTATTTACAAGCTATCCACAGAAATTCACATGCGTTTCTATGAAAAAGAAGCAGTCTGTTCCAACACTTCAATTCACTGTGCGAAGTGAATGGAGTGTTGCTTCACTTTCTAAATGCTGTCCTTTCAGAGAAAATCACTTTCCTTTGAAAGTGCCTTAAGCTACTTACAAGCATTCAACAGAAATTCACATGTGTTTCACTGAAAGAGAAGCAGTCTGTTCCAACACTTCAATTCACTGTGCGAAGTGAATGGAGTGTTGCTTCACTTTCTAAATGCTGTCCTTTCAGAGAAAATCACTTTCCTTTGAAAGTGCCTTAAGCTACTTACAAGCATTCACAAAAAACTCATATCTGTTTCTCTGAAAGAGAAGTGGTTTGTTCCAACACTTCAATTCACTGTGCGATGTGAATGGAGTGTTGTTTCACTTTCTCAATGCTGTCCTTTCAGAGAAAATCACTTTCCTTTGAAAGTGCCTTAAGCTACTTACAAGCATTCCACAGAAATTCACATGCGTTTCTCTGAAAGAGAAGCAGTCTGTTCCAAGACTTCAATTCGCTGTGCGAAGTGAATGGAGTCTTGTTTCACTTTCTAAATGCTCTCCTTTCAGAGAAAATCACTTTCCTTTGAAAGTGCCTTAAGCTACTTACCACACATTCAGAGGAAACTCAAATGCGTTTCTATGAAAGAGAAGCTGTCTGTTCCAACACTTCAATTCACTGTGCGAAGTGAATGGAGTGTTGCTTCACTTTCTAAATGCTGTCCTTTCAGAGAAAATCACTTTCCTTTGAAAGTGCCTTAAGCTACTTACAAGCATTCAACAGAAATTCACATGCGTTTCACTGAAAGAGAAGCAGTCTGTTCCAACACTTCAATTCACTGTGCGAAGTGAATGGAGTGTTGCTTCACTTTGTAAATGCTGTCCTTTCAGAGAAAATCACTTTCCTTTGAAAGTGCCTTAAGCTACTTACACACATTCACAGGAAACTCCAATGCGTTTCTATGAAAGAGAAGCTGTCTGTTCCAACACTTCAATTCACTGTGCGAAGTGAATGGAGTGTTGCTTCACTTTCTAAATGCTGTCCTTTCAGAGAAAATCACTTTCCTTTGAAAGTGCCTTAAGCTACTTACAACCATTCACAAGAAACTCACATGCATTTTTCTGAAAGAGAAGCAGTCTGTTCCAACACTTCAATTCACTGTGCGTAGTGAATGGAGTGTTGCTTCACTTTCTAAATGCTGTCCTTTCAGAGAAAATCACTTTCGTTTGAAAGTGCCTTAAGCTACTTACAAGCATTGAACAGAAATTCACATGCGTTTCACTGAAAGAGAAGCAGTCTGTTCCAACACTTCAATTCACTGTGCGAAGTGAATGGAGTGTTGCATCACTTTCTAAATGCTGTCCTTTCAGAGAAAATCACTTTCCTTTGAAAGTGCCTTAAGCTACTTGCAAGCATTCCACAGAAATTCACATGCGTTTCTCTGAAAAAGAAGCAGTCAGTTCCAACACTTCAATTCACTGTGAAAAGTGAATGGAGTGTTGCTTCACTTTCTAAATGCTGTCCTTTCAGAGAAAATCACTTTCCTTTGAAAGTGCCTTAAGCTACTTACAAGCATTCACAAGAAACTCACATGCATTTTTCTGAAAGAGAAGCAGTCTGTTCCAACACTTCAATTCACTGTGCGTAGTGAATGGAGTGTTGCTTCACTTTCTAAATGCTGTCCTTTCAGAGAAAATCACTTTCCTTTGAAAGTGCCTTAAGCTACTTACAAGCATTCAATAGAAATTCACATGTGTTTCTCTGAAAAAGAAGCAGTCTGTTCCAACACTTCAATTCACTGTGCGAAGTGAATGGAGTGTTGCTTCACTTTCTAAATGCTGTCCTTTCAGAGAAAATCACTTTCCTTTGAAAGTGCCTTAAGCTACTTACAAGCATTCACAAGAAACTCACATGCATTTTTCTGAAAGAAAAGCAGTCTTTTCCTACACTTCAATTCACTGTGCGTAGTGAATGGAGTGTTGCTTCACTTTCTAAATGCTGTCCTTTCAGAGAAAATCACTTTCCTTTGAAAGTGCCTTAAGCTACTTACACACATTCACAGGAAACTCAAATGCGTTTCTATGAAAGAGAAGCTGTCTGTTCCAACACTTCAATTCACTGTGCGAAGTGAATGGAGTGTTGCTTCACTTTCTAAATGCTGTCCTTTCAGAGAAAATCACTTTCCTTTGAAAGTGCCTTAAGCTACTTACAAGCATTCAACAGAAATTCACATGTGTTTCACTGAAAGAGAAGCAGTCTGTTCCAACACTTCAATTCACTGTGCGAAGTGAATGGAGCGTTGCTTCACTTTCTAAATGCTGTCCTTTCAGAGAAAATCACTTTCCTTTGAAAGTGCCTTAAGCTACTTACAAGCATTCAACAGAAATTCACATGCGTTTCTCTGAAAGAGAAACAGTCTGTTCCAACACTTCAATTCACTGTGCGAAGTGAATGGAGTGTTGCTTCACTTTCTAAATGCTGTCCTTTCAGAGAAAATCACTTTCCTTTGAAAGTGCCTTAAGCTACTTACAAGCATTCAACAGAAATTCACATGCGTTTCTCTGAAAGAGAAACAGTCTGTTCCAACACTTCAATTCACTGTGCGAAGTGAATGGAGTGTTGCTTCACTTTCTAAATGCTGTCCTTTCAGAGAAAATCACTTTCCTTTGAAAGTGCTTTAAGCTACTTACAAGCATTCAATAGAAATTCACATGCGTTTCTCTGAAAGAGAAGCAGTCTGTTCCAACACTTCAATTCACTGTGCGAAGTGAATGGAGTGTTGCTTCACTTTCTAAATGCTGTCCTTTCAGAGAAAATCACTTTCCTTTGAAAGTGCCTTAAGCTACTTACAAGCATTCAACAGAAATTCACATGCGTTTCTCTGAAAGAGAAACAGTCTGTTCCAACACTTCAATTCACTGTGCGAAGTGAATGGAGTGTTGCTTCACTTTCTAAATGCTGTCCTTTCAGAGAAAATCACTTTCCTTTGAAAGCGCCTTAAGCTACTTACAAGCATTCACAAAAAACTCATATCTGTTTCTCTGAAAGAGAAATGGTCTGTTCCAACACTTCAATTCACTGTGCGAAGTGAATGAAGTGTTGTTTCACTCTCTTAATGCTGTCCTTTCAGAGAAAATCACTTTCCTTTGAAAGTGCCTTAAGCTACATACAAGCATTCCACAGAAATTCACATGCGTTTCTCTGAAAGAGAAGAAGTCTGTTCCAACACTTCAATTCACTGTGCGAAGTGAATGGAATGTTGTTTCACTTTCTAAATCCTGTCCTTTCAGAGAAAATCACTTTCCTTTGAAAGTGCCTTAAGCTACTTACACACATTCACAGGAAACTCAAATGCGTTTCTATGAAGGAGAAGCTGTCTGTTCCAACCCTTCAATTCACTGTGCGAAGTGAATGGAGTGTTGCTTCACTTTCTAAATGCTGTCCTTTCAGAGAAAATCACTTTCCTTTGAAAGTGCCTTAAGCTACTAACAAGCATTCAACAGAAATTCACATGCGTTTCACTGAAAGAGAAGCAGTCTGTTCCAACACTTCAATTCACTGTGCTAACTGAATGGAGTGTTGTTTCACTTTCTAAATGCTGTCCTTTCAGAGAAAATCACTTTCCTTTGAAAGTGCCTTAAGCTACTTACACACATTCACAGGAAACTCAAATGCGTTTCTATGAAAGAGAAGCTGTCTGTTCCAACACTTCAATTCACTGTGCGAAGTGAATGGAGTGTTGCTTCACTTTCTAAATGCTGTCCTTTCAGAGAAAATCACTTTCCTTTGAAAGTGCCTTAAGGTACTTATAAGCATTCCACAGAAATTCACATGCGTTTCTATGAAAAAGAAGCAGTCTGTTCCAACACTTCAATTCACTGTGCGAAGTGAATGGAGTGTTGCTTCACTTTCTAAATGCTGTCCTTTCAGAGAAAATCACTTTCCTTTGAAAGTACCTTAAGCTACTTACAAGCATTCAACAGAAATTCATATGTGTTTCACTGAAAGAGAAGCAGTCTGTTCCAACACTTCAATTCACTGTGCGAAGTGAATGGAGTGTTGGTTCACTTTCTAAATGCTGTCCTTTCAGAGAAAATCACTTTCCTTTGAAAGTGCCTTAAACTACTTACAAGCATTCAACAGAAATTCACATGCATTTCACTGAAAGAGAAGCAGTCTGTTCCAACACTTCAATTCACTGTGCGAAGTGAATGGAGTGCTGCTTCACTTTCTAAATGCTGTCCTTTCAGAGAAAATCACTTTCCTTTGAAAGTGCCTTAAGCTACTTACAAGCATTCCACAGAAATTCACATGCGTTTCTCTGAAAGAGAAGCAGTCTGTTCCAACACTTCAATTCACTGTGCGAAGTGAATGGAGTGTTGCTTCACTTTCTAAATGCTGTCCTTTCAGAGAAAATCACTTTCCTTTGAAAGTGCCTTAAGCTACTTACAAGCATTCACAAAAAACTGATATCTGTTTCTCTGAAAGAGAAGTGGTTTGTTCCAACACTTCAATTCACTGTGCGAAGTGAATGGAGTGTTGTTTCACTTTCTAAATGCTGTCCTTTCAGAGAAAATCACTTTCCTTTGAAAGTGCCGTAAGCTACGTACAAGCATTCCACAGAAATTCACATGCGTTTCTCTGAAAGAGAAGAAGTCTGTTCCAAGACTTCAATTCGCTGTGCGAAGTGAATGGAGTCTTGTTTCACTTTCTAAATGCTCTCCATTCAGAGAAAATCACTTTCCTTTGAAAGTGCCTTAAGCTACTTACACACATTCACAGGAAACTCAAATGCGTTTCTATGAAAGAGAAGCTGTCTGTTCCAACACTTCAATTCACTGTGCGAAGTGAATGGAGTGTTGCTTCACTTTCTAAATGCTGTCCTTTCAGAGAAAATCACTTTCCTATGAAAGTGTCTTAAGGTATTTACAAGCATTCCACAGAAATTCACATGCGTTTCTATGAAAAAGAAGCAGTCTGTTCCAACACTTCAATTCACTGTGCGAAGTGAATGGAGTGTTGCTTCACTTTCTAAATGCTGTCCTTTCAGAGAAAATCACTTTCCTTTGAAAGTGCCTTAAGCTACTTACAAGCATTCAACAGAAATTCACATGTGTTTCACTGAAAGAGAAGCAGTCTGTTCCAACACTTCAATTCACTGTGCGAAGTGAATGGAGTGTTGCTTCACTTTCTAAATGCTGTCCTTTCAGAGAAAATCACTTTCCTTTGAAAGTACCTTAAGCTACTTACAAGCATTCAACAGAAATTCACATGTGTTTCACTGAAAGAGAAGCAGTCTGTTCCAACACTTCAATTCACTGTGCGAAGTGAATGGAGTGTTGGTTCACTTTCTAAATGCTGTCCTTTCAGAGAAAATCACTTTCCTTTGAAAGTGCCTTAAACTACTTACAAGCATTCAACAGAAATTCACATGCATTTCACTGAAAGAGAAGCAGTCTGTTCCAACACTTCAATTCACTGTGCGAAGTGAATGGAGTGCTGCTTCACTTTCTAAATGCTGTCCTTTCAGAGAAAATCACTTTCCTTTGAAAGTGCCTTAAGCTACTTACAAGCATTCCACAGAAATTCACATGCGTTTCTCTGAAAGAGAAGCAGTCTGTTCCAACACTTCAATTCACTGTGCGAAGTGAATGGAGTGTTGCTTCACTTTCTAAATGCTGTCCTTTCAGAGAAAATCACTTTCCTTTGAAAGTGCCTTAAGCTACTTACAAGCATTCACAAAAAACTGATATCTGTTTCTCTGAAAGAGAAGTGGTTTGTTCCAACACTTCAATTCACTGTGCGAAGTGAATGGAGTGTTGTTTCACTTTCTAAATGCTGTCCTTTCAGAGAAAATCACTTTCCTTTGAAAGTGCCTTAAGCTACGTACAAGCATTCCACAGAAATTCACATGCGTTTCTCTGAAAGAGAAGAAGTCTGTTCCAAGACTTCAATTCGCTGTGCGAAGTGAATGGGGTCTTGTTTCACTTTCTAAATGCTCTCCATTCAGAGAAAATCACTTTCCTTTGAAAGTGCCTTAAGCTACTTACACACATTCACAGGAAACTCAAATGCGTTTCTATGAAAGAGAAGCTGTCTGTTCCAACACTTCAATTCACTGTGCGAAGTGAATGGAGTGTTGCTTCACTTTCTAAATGCTGTCCTTTCAGAGAAAATCACTTTCCTATGAAAGTGTCTTAAGGTATTTACAAGCATTCCACAGAAATTCACATGCGTTTCTATGAAAAAGAAGCAGTCTGTTCCAACACTTCAATTCACTGTGCGAAGTGAATGGAGTGTTGCTTCACTTTCTAAATGCTGTCCTTTCAGAGAAAATCACTTTCCTTTGAAAGTGCCTTAAGCTACTTACAAGCATTCAACAGAAATTCACATGTGTTTCACTGAAAGAGAAGCAGTCTGTTCCAACACTTCAATTCACTGTGCGAAGTGAATGGAGTGTTGCTTCACTTTCTAAATGCTGTCCTTTCAGAGAAAATCACTTTCCTTTGAAAGTGCCTTAAGCTACTTACAAGCATTCACAAAAAACTCATATCTGTTTCTCTGAAAGAGAAGTGGTTTGTTCCAACACTTCAATTCACTGTGCGATGTGAATGGAGTGTTGTTTCACTTTCTCAATGCTGTCCTTTCAGAGAAAATCACTTTCCTTTGAAAGTCCCTTAAGCTACTTACAAGCATTCCACAGAAATTCACATGCGTTTCTCTGAAAGAGAAGCAGTCTGTTCCAAGACTTCAATTCGCTGTGCGAAGTGAATGGAGTCTTGTTTCACTTTCTAAATGCTCTCCTTTCAGAGAAAATCACTTTCCTTTGAAAGTGCCTTAAGCTACTTACACACATTCAGAGGAAACTCAAATGCGTTTCTATGAAAGAGAAGCTGTCTGTTCCAACACTTCAATTCACTGTGCGAAGTGAATGGAGTGTTGCTTCACTTTCTAAATGCTGTCCTTTCAGAGAAAATCACTTTCCTTTGAAAGTGCCTTAAGCTACTTACAAGCATTCAACAGAAATTCACATGCGTTTCACTGAAAGAGAAGCAGTCTGTTCCAACACTTCAATTCACTGTGCGAAGTGAATGGAGTGTTGCTTCACTTTGTAAATGCTGTCCTTTCAGAGAAAATCACTTTCCTTTGAAAGTGCCTTAAGCTACTTACACACATTCACAGGAAACTCCAATGCGTTTCTATGAAAGAGAAGCTGTCTGTTCCAACACTTCAATTCACTGTGCGAAGTGAATGGAGTGTTGCTTCACTTTCTAAATGCTGTCCTTTCAGAGAAAATCACTTTCCTTTGAAAGTGCCTTAAGCTACTTACAAGCTTTCAACAGAAATTCACATGTGTTTCACTGAAAGAGAAGCAGTCTGTTCCAATACTTCAATTCACTGTGCGAAGTGAATGGAGTGTTGCTTCACTTTCTAAATACTGTCCTTTCAGAGAAAATCACTTTCCTTTGAAAGTGCCTTAAGCTACTTACAAACATTCAACAGAAATTCACATGCGTTTCACTGAAAGAGAAGCAGTATGTCCAACACTTCAATTCACTGTGCGAAGTGAATGGAGTGTTGCATCACTTTGTAAATGCTGTTCTTTCAGAGAAAATCACTTTCCTTTGAAAGTGCCTTAAGCTACTTGCAAGCATTCAACAGAAATTCACATGCGTTTCTCTGAAAAAGAAGCAATCTGTTCCAACACTTCAATTCACTGTGCGAAGTGAATGGAGTATTGCTTCACTTTCTAAATGCTGTCCTTTCAGAGAAAATCACTTTCCTTTGAAAGTGCCTTAAGCTACTTACAAGCATTCACAAGAAACTCACATGCATTTTTCTGAAAGAGAAGCAGTCTGTTCCAACACTTCAATTCACTGTGCGTAGTGAATGGAGTGTTGCTTCACTTTCTAAATGCTGTCCTTTCAGAGAAAATCACTTTCGTTTGAAAGTGCCTTAAGCTACTTACAAGCATTGAACAGAAATTCACATGCGTTTCACTGAAAGAGAAGCAGTCTGTTCCAACACTTCAATTCACTGTGCGAAGTGAATGGAGTGTTGCATCACTTTCTAAATGCTGTCCTTTCAGAGAAAATCACTTTCCTTTGAAAGTGCCTTAAGCTACTTGCAAGCATTCCACAGAAATTCACATGCGTTTCTCTGAAAAAGAAGCAGTCAGTTCCAACACTTCAATTCACTGTGAGAAGTGAATGGAGTGTTGCTTCACTTTCTAAATGCTGTCCTTTCAGAGAAAATCACTTTCCTTTGAAAGTGCCTTAAGCTACTTACAAGCATTCACAAGAAACTCACATGCATTTTTCTGAAAGAGAAGCAGTCTGTTCCAACACTTCAATTCACTGTGCGTAGTGAATGGAGTGTTGCTTCACTTTCTAAATGCTGTCCTTTCAGAGAAAATCACTTTCCTTTGAAAGTGCCTTAAGCTACTTACAAGCATTCAATAGAAATTCACATGTGTTTCTCTGAAAAAGAAGCAGTCTGTTCCAACACTTCAATTCACTGTGCGAAGTGAATGGAGTGTTGCTTCACTTTCTAAATGCTGTCCTTTCAGAGAAAATCACTTTCCTTTGAAAGTGCCTTAAGCTACTTACAAGCATTCACAAGAAACTCACATGCATTTTTCTGAAAGAAAAGCAGTCTTTTCCTACACTTCAATTCACTGTGCGTAGTGAATGGAGTGTTGCTTCACTTTCTAAATGCTGTCCTTTCAGAGAAAATCACTTTCCTTTGAAAGTGCCTTAAGCTACTTACACACATTCACAGGAAACTCAAATGCGTTTCTATGAAAGAGAAGCTGTCTGTTCCAACACTTCAATTCACTGTGCGAAGTGAATGGAGTGTTGCTTCACTTTCTAAATGCTGTCCTTTCAGAGAAAATCACTTTCCTTTGAAAGTGCCTTAAGCTACTTACAAGCATTCAACAGAAATTCACATGTGTTTCACTGAAAGAGAAGCAGTCTGTTCCAACACTTCAATTCACTGTGCGAAGTGAATGGAGCGTTGCTTCACTTTCTAAATGCTGTCCTTTCAGAGAAAATCACTTTCCTTTGAAAGTGCCTTAAGCTACTTATAAGCATTCACAAGAAATTCACATGCATTTTTCTGAAAGAGAAGCAGTCTGTTCCAACACTTCAATTCACTGTGCGAAGTGAATGGAGTGTTGCTTCACTTTCTAAATGCTGTCCTTTTAGAGAAAATCACTTTCTTTGAAAGTGCCTTAAGCTACTTACAAGCATTCACAAGAAACTCACATGCATTTTTCTGAAAGAGAAGTGGTCTGTTCCAACACTTCAATTCACTGTGCGTAGTGAATGGAGTGTTGCTTCACTTTCTAAATGCTGTCCTTTCAGAGAAAATCACTTTCCTTTGAAAGTGCTTTAAGCTACTTACAAGCATTCAATAGAAATTCACATGCGTTTCTCTGAAAGAGAAGCAGTCTGTTCCAACACTTCAATTCACTGTGCGAAGTGAATGGAGTGTTGCTTCACTTTCTAAATGCTGTCCTTTCAGAGAAAATCACTTTCCTTTGAAAGTGCCTTAAGCTACTTACAAGCATTCAACAGAAATTCACATGCGTTTCTCTGAAAGAGAAACAGTCTGTTCCAACACTTCAATTCACTGTGCGAAGTGAATGGAGTGTTGCTTCACTTTCTAAATGCTGTCCTTTCAGAGAAAATCACTTTCCTTTGAAAGCGCCTTAAGCTACTTACAAGCATTCACAAAAAACTCATATCTGTTTCTCTGAAAGAGAAATGGTCTGTTCCAACACTTCAATTCACTGTGCGAAGTGAATGGAGTGTTGTTTCACTCTCTTAATGCTGTCCTTTCAGAGAAAATCACTTTCCTTTGAAAGTGCCTTAAGCTACATACAAGCATTCCACAGAAATTCACATGCGTTTCTCTGAAAGAGAAGAAGTCTGTTCCAACACTTCAATTCACTGTGCGAAGTGAATGGAATGTTGTTTCACTTTCTAAATCCTGTCCTTTCAGAGAAAATCACTTTCCTTTGAAAGTGCCTTAAGCTACTTACACACATTCACAGGAAACTCAAATGCGTTTCTATGAAGGAGAAGCTGTCTGTTCCAACCCTTCAATTCACTGTGCGAAGTGAATGGAGTGTTGCTTCACTTTCTAAATGCTGTCCTTTCAGAGAAAATCACTTTCCTTTGAAAGTGCCTTAAGCTACTAACAAGCATTCAACAGAAATTCACATGCGTTTCACTGAAAGAGAAGCAGTCTGTTCCAACACTTCAATTCACTGTGCTAACTGAATGGAGTGTTGTTTCACTTTCTAAATGCTGTCCTTTCAGAGAAAATCACTTTCCTTTGAAAGTGCCTTAAGCTACTTACACACATTCACAGGAAACTCAAATGCGTTTCTATGAAAGAGAAGCTGTCTGTTCCAACACTTCAATTCACTGTGCGAAGTGAATGGAGTGTTGCTTCACTTTCTAAATGCTGTCCTTTCAGAGAAAATCATTTTCCTTTGAAAGTGCCTTAAGGTACTTATAAGCATTCCACAGAAATTCACATGCGTTTCTATGAAAAAGAAGCAGTCTGTTCCAACACTTCAATTCACTGTGCGAAGTGAATGGAGTGTTGCTTCACTTTCTAAATGCTGTCCTTTCAGAGAAAATCACTTTCCTTTGAAAGTACCTTAAGCTACTTACAAGCATTCAACAGAAATTCACATGTGTTTCACTGAAAGAGAAGCAGTCTGTTCCAACACTTCAATTCACTGTGCGAAGTGAATGGAGTGTTGCTTCACTTTCTAAATGCTGTCCTTTCAGAGAAAATCACTTTCCTTTGAAAGTGCCTTAAACTACTTACAAGCATTCAACAGAAATTCACATGCATTTCACTGAAAGAGAAGCAGTCTGTTCCAACACTTCAATTCACTGTGCGAAGTGAATGGAGTGCTGCTTCACTTTCTAAATGCTGTCCTTTCAGAGAAAATCACTTTCCTTTGAAAGTGCCTTAAGCTACTTACAAGCATTCCACAGAAATTCACATGCGTTTCTCTGAAAGAGAAGCAGTCTGTTCCAACACTTCAATTCACTGTGCGAAGTGAATGGAGTGTTGCTTCACTTTCTAAATGCTGTCCTTTCAGAGAAAATCACTTTCCTTTGAAAGTGCCTTAAGCTACTTACAAGCATTCACAAAAAACTGATATCTGTTTCTCTGAAAGAGAAGTGGTTTGTTCCAACACTTCAATTCACTGTGCGAAGTGAATGGAGTGTTGTTTCACTTTCTAAATGCTGTCCTTTCAGAGAAAATCACTTTCCTTTGAAAGTGCCGTAAGCTACGTACAAGCATTCCACAGAAATTCACATGCGTTTCTCTGAAAGAGAAGAAGTCTGTTCCAAGACTTCAATTCGCTGTGCGAAGTGAATGGAGTCTTGTTTCACTTTCTAAATGCTCTCCTTTCAGAGAAAATCACTTTCCTTTGAAAGTGCCTTAAGCTACTTACACACATTCACAGGAAACTCAAATGCGTTTCTATGAAAGAGAAGCTGTCTGTTCCAACACTTCAATTCACTGTGCGAAGTGAATGGAGTGTTGCTTCACTTTCTAAATGCTGTCCTTTCAGAGAAAATCACTTTCCTATGAACGTGTCTTAAGGTATTTACAAGCATTCCACAGAAATTCACATGCGTTTCTATGAAAAAGAAGCAGTCTGTTCCAACACTTCAATTCACTGTGCGAAGTGAATGGAGTGTTGCTTCACTTTCTAAATGCTGTCCTTTCAGAGAAAATCACTTTCCTTTGAAAGTGCCTTAAGCTACTTACAAGCATTCAACAGAAATTCACATGTGTTTCACTGAAAGAGAAGCAGTCTGTTCCAACACTTCAATTCACTGTGCGAAGTGAATGGAGTGTTGCTTCACTTTCTAAATGCTGTCCTTTCAGAGAAAATCACTTTCCTTTGAAAGTGCCTTAAGCTACTTACAAGCATTCACAAAAAACTCACATCTGTTTCTCTGAAAGAGAAGTGGTTTGTTCCAACACTTCAATTCACTGTGCGATGTGAATGGAGTGTTGTTTCACTTTCTCAATGCTGTCCTTTCAGAGAAAATCACTTTCCTTTGAAAGTGCCTTAAGCTACTTACAAGCATTCCACAGAAATTCACATGCGTTTCTCTGAAAGAGAAGCAGTCTGTTCCAAGACTTCAATTCGCTGTGCGAAGTGAATGGAGTCTTGTTTCACTTTCTAAATGCTCTCCTTTCAGAGAAAATCACTTTCCTTTGAAAGTGCCTTAAGCTACTTACACACATTCAGAGGAAACTCAAATGCGTTTCTATGAAAGAGAAGCTGTCTGTTCCAACACTTCAATTCACTGTGCGAAGTGAATGGAGTGTTGCTTCACTTTCTAAATGCTGTCCTTTCAGAGAAAATCACTTTCCTTTGAAAGTGCCTTAAGCTACTTACAAGCATTCAACAGAAATTCACATGCGTTTCACTGAAAGAGAAGCAGTCTGTTCCAACACTTCAATTCACTGTGCGAAGTGAATGGAGTGTTGCTTCACTTTGTAAATGCTGTCCTTTCAGAGAAAATCACTTTCCTTTGAAAGTGCCTTAAGCTACTTACACACATTCACAGGAAACTCCAATGCGTTTCTATGAAAGAGAAGCTGTCTGTTCCAACACTTCAATTCACTGTGCGAAGTGAATGGAGTGTTGCTTCACTTTCTAAATGCTGTCCTTTCAGAGAAAATCACTTTCCTTTGAAAGTGCCTTAAGCTACTTACAAGCTTTCAACAGAAATTCACATGTGTTTCACTGAAAGAGAAGCAGTCTGTTCCAATACTTCAATTCACTGTGCGAAGTGAATGGAGTGTTGCTTCACTTTCTAAATACTGTCCTTTCAGAGAAAATCACTTTCCTTTGAAAGTGCCTTAAGCTACTTACAAGCATTCAACAGAAATTCACATGCGTTTCACTGAAAGAGAAGCAGTATGTCCAACACTTCAATTCACTGTGCGAAGTGAATGGAGTGTTGCATCACTTTCTAAATGCTGTTCTTTCAGAGAAAATCACTTTCCTTTGAAAGTGCCTTAAGCTACTTGCAAGCATTCAACAGAAATTCACATGCGTTTCTCTGAAAAAGAAGCAATCTGTTCCAACACTTCAATTCACTGTGCGAAGTGAATGGAGTGTTGCTTCACTTTCTAAATGCTGTCCTTTCAGAGAAAATCACTTTCCTTTGAAAGTGCCTTAAGCTACTTACAACCATTCACAAGAAACTCACATGCATTTTTCTGAAAGAGAAGCAGTCTGTTCCAACACTTCAATTCACTGTGCGTAGTGAATGGAGTGTTGCTTCACTTTCTAAATGCTGTCCTTTCAGAGAAAATCACTTTCGTTTGAAAGTGCCTTAAGCTACTTACAAGCATTGAACAGAAATTCACATGCGTTTCACTGAAAGAGAAGCAGTCTGTTCCAACACTTCAATTCACTGTGCGAAGTGAATGGAGTGTTGCATCACTTTCTAAATGCTGTCCTTTCAGAGAAAATCACTTTCCTTTGAAAGTGCCTTAAGCTACTTGCAAGCATTCCACAGAAATTCACATGCGTTTCTCTGAAAAAGAAGCAGTCAGTTCCAACACTTCAATTCACTGTGAGAAGTGAATGGAGTGTTGCTTCACTTTCTAAATGCTGTCCTTTCAGAGAAAATCACTTTCCTTTGAAAGTGCCTTAAGCTACTTACAAGCATTCACAAGAAACTCACATGCATTTTTCTGAAAGAGAAGCAGTCTGTTCCAACATTTCAATTCACTGTGCGTAGTGAATGGAGTGTTGCTTCACTTTCTAAATGCTGTCCTTTCAGAGAAAATCACTTTCCTTTGAAAGTGCCTTAAGCTACTTACAAGCATTCAATAGAAATTCACATGTGTTTCTCTGAAAAAGAAGCAGTCTGTTCCAACACTTCAATTCACTGTGCGAAGTGAATGGAGTGTTGCTTCACTTTCTAAATGCTGTCCTTTCAGAGAAAATCACTTTCCTTTGAAAGTGCCTTAAGCTACTTACAAGCATTCACAAGAAACTCACATGCATTTTTCTGAAAGAAAAGCAGTCTTTTCCTACACTTCAATTCACTGTGCGTAGTGAATGGAGTGTTGCTTCACTTTCTAAATGCTGTCCTTTCAGAGAAAATCACTTTCCTTTGAAAGTGCCTTAAGCTACTTACACACATTCACAGGAAACTCAAATGCGTTTCTATGAAAGAGAAGCTGTCTGTTCCAACACTTCAATTCACTGTGCGAAGTGAATGGAGTGTTGCTTCACTTTCTAAATGCTGTCCTTTCAGAGAAAATCACTTTCCTTTGAAAGTGCCTTAAGCTACTTACAAGCATTCAACAGAAATTCACATGTGTTTCACTGAAAGAGAAGCAGTCTGTTCCAATACTTCAATTCACTGTGCGAAGTGAATGGAGCGTTGCTTCACTTTCTAAATGCTGTCCTTTCAGAGAAAATCACTTTCCTTTGAAAGTGCCTTAAGCTACTTACAAGCATTCACAAGAAATTCACATGCATTTTTCTGAAAGAGAAGCAGTCTGTTCCAACACTTCAATTCACTGTGCGAAGTGAATGGAGTGTTGCTTCACTTTCTAAATGCTGTCCTTTTAGAGAAAATCACTTTCTTTGAAAGTGCCTTAAGCTACTTACAAGCATTCACAAGAAACTGACATGCATTTTTCTGAAAGAGAAGTGGTCTGTTCCAACACTTCAATTCACTGTGCGTAGTGAATGGAGTGTTGCTTCACTTTCTAAATGCTGTCCTTTCAGAGAAAATCACTTTCCTTTGAAAGTGCCTTAAGCTACTTACAAGCATTCAATAGAAATTCACATGCGTTTCTCTGAAAGAGAAGCAGTCTGTTCCAACACTTCAATTCACTGTGCGAAGTGAATGGAGTGTTGCTTCACTTTCTAAATGCTGTCCTTTCAGAGAAAATCACTTTCCTTTGAAAGTGCCTTAAGCTACTTACACACATTCACAGGAAACTCAAATGCGTTTCTATGAAAGAGAAGCTGTCTGTTCCAACACTTCAATTCACTGTGCGAAGTGAATGGAGTGTTGTTTCACTTTCTAAATGCTGTCCTTTCAGAGAAAATCACTTTCCTTTGAAAGTGCCTTAAGCTACTTACAATCATTCAACAGAAATTCACATGTGTTTCACTGAAAGAGAAGCAGTCTGTTCCAACACTTCAATTCACTGTGCGAAGTGAATGGAGTGTTGCTTCACTTTCTAAATGCTGTCCTTTCAGAGAAAATCACTTTCCTTTGAAAGTGCCTTAAGCTACTTACAAGCATTCAATAGAAATTCACACGCATTTTTCTGAAAAAGAAGCAGTTTGTTCCAACTTTACAATTCACTGTGCGAAGTGAATGGAGTGTTGCTTCACTTTCTATATGCTCTCCTTTTAGAGAAAATCACTTTGCTTTGAAAGTGCCTTAAGCTACTTACAAGCATTCAGAAGAAACTCACATCGGTTTCTCTGAAAGAGAAGCACTGTGTTCCAACATTTCAATTCACTGGGCGAAGTGAATGGAGTGTTGCTTCACTTTCTAAATGCTGTCCTTTCAGAGAAAATCACTTTCCTTTGAAAGTGCCTTAAGCTACTTACAAGCATTCACAGGAATATCGAATGTGGTTCTATGAAAGAGAAACTGTCTGTTCCAACACTTGAATTCACTGTGCATAGTGAATGGAGTGTTGCTTCACTTTCTAAATGCTGTCCTTTCAGAGAAAATCACTTTCCTCTGAAAGTGCCTTAAGCTACTGACAAGCATTTAACAGAAATTCACATGCGTTTCTCTGAAAAAAAAGCAGTCTGTTCCAACACTTCAGTTCACTGTGCGTAGTGAATGGAGTGTTGCTTCACTTTCTAAATGCTGTCCTTTCAGAGAAAATCACTTTCCTTTGAAAGTGCCTTAAGCTACTTACAAGCATTCAACAGAAATTCACATGTGTTTCACTGAAAGAGAAGCAGTCTGTTCCAACACTTCAATTCACTGTGCGAAGTGAATGGAGTGTTGCTTCACTTTCTAAATGCTGTCCTTTCAGAGAAAATCACATTCCTTTGAAAGTGTCTTAAGCTACTTACAAGCATTCACAAGAAACTCACATGCATTTTTCTGAAAGAGAAGCAGTCTGTTCCAACACTTCAATTCACTGTGCGTAGTGAATGGAGTGTTGCTTCACTTTCTAAATGCTGTCCTTTCTGAGAAAATCACTTTCTTTTGAAAGTGCCTTAGCTACATACAAGCATTCAATAGAAATTCACATGCGTTTCTCTGAAAGAGAAGCAGTCTGTTCCAACACTTCAATTCACTGTGCGAAGTGAATGGAGTGTTGCTTCACTTTCTAAATGCTGTCCTTTCAGAGAAAATCACTTTCCTTTGAAAGTGCCTTAAGCTACTTACAAGCATTCACAAAAAAACTCATATCTGTTTCTCTGAAAGAGAAATGGTCTGTTCCAACACTTCAATTCACTGTGCGAAGTGAATGGAGTGTTGTTTCACTTTCTAAATGCTGTCCTTTCAGAGAAAATCACTTTTGTTGAAAGTGCCTTAAGCTACTTACAAGCATTCCACAGAAATTCACATGCGTTTCTCTGAAAGAGAAGAAGTCTGTTCCAACACTTCAATTCACTGTGCGAAGTGAATGGAGTGTTGTTTCACTTTCTAAATGCTGTCCTTTCAGAGAAAATCACTTTGCATTGAAAGTGCCTTAAGCTACTTACACACATTCACAGGAAACTCAAATGCGTTTCTCCGAAAGAGAAGCTGTCTGTTCCAACACTTCAATTCATTGTGCGAAGTGAATGGAGTGTTGCTTCACTTTCTAAATGCTGTCCTTTCAGAGAAAATCACTTTCTCTGAAAGTGCCTTAAGCTACTTACAAGCATTCACAAGAAACTCACATGCATTTTTCTGAAAGAAATTTGTCTGTTCCAACACTTCAATTCACTGTGCGTAGTGAATGGAGTGTTGCTTCTCTTTCTAAATGCTGTCCTTTCAGAGAAAATCACTTTCCTTTGAAAGTGCCTTAAGCTACTTACAAGCATTCAATAGAAATTCACATGCGTTTCTCTGAAAGAGAAGCAGTCTGTTCCAATACTTCAATTCACTGTGCGAAGTGAATGGAGTGTTGCTTCACTTTCTAAATGCTGTCCTTTCAGAGAAAATCACTTTCCTTTGAAAGTGCCTTAAGCTACTTACACACATTCACAGGAAACTCAAATGCGTTTCTATGAAAGAGAAGCTGTCTGTTCCAACACTTCAATTCACTGTGCGAAGTGAATGGAGTGTTGCTTCACTTTCTAAATGCTGTCCTTTCAGAGAAAATCACTTTTCTTTGAAAGTGCCTTAAGCTACTTACAATCATTCAACAGAAATTCACATGTGTTTCACTGAAAGAGAAGCAGTCTGTTCCAACACTTCAATTCACTGTGCGAAGTGAATGGAGTGTTGCTTCACTTTCTAAATGCTGTCCTTTCAGAGAAAATCACTTTCCTTTGAAAGTGCCTTAAGCTACTTACAAGCATTCAATAGAAATTCACATGCGTTTCTCTGAAAGAGAAGCAGTTTGTTCCAACTTTACAATTCACTGTGCGAAGTGAATGGAGTGTTGCTTCACTTTCTATATGCTCTCCTTTTAGAGAAAATCACTTTGCTTTGAAAGTGCCTTAAGCTACTTACAAGCATTCAGAAGAAACTCACATCGGTTTCTCTGAAAGAGAAGCACTGTGTTCCAACATTTCAATTCACTGGGCGAAGTGAATGGAGTGTTGCTTCACTTTCTAAATGCTGTCCTTTCAGAGAAAATCACTTTCCTTTGAAAGTGCCTTAAGCTACATACAAGCATTCACAGGAATATCGAATGTGGTTCTATGAAAGAGAAACTGTCTGTTCCAACACTTGAATTCACTGTGCATAGTGAATGGAGTGTTGCTTCACTTTCTAAATGCTGTCCTTTCAGAGAAAATCACTTTCCTCTGAAAGTGCCTTAAGCTACTGACAAGCATTTAACAGAAATTCACATGCGTTTCTCTGAAAAAAAAGCAGTCTGTTCCAACACTTCAGTTCACTGTGCGTAGTGAATGGAGTGTTGCTTCACTTTCTAAATGCTGTCCTTTCAGAGAAAATCACTTTCCTTTGAAAGTGCCTTAAGCTACTTACAAGCATTCAACAGAAATTCACATGTGTTTCACTGAAAGAGAAGCAGTCTGTTCCAACACTTCAATTCACTGTGCGTAGTGAATGGAGTGTTGCTTCACTTTCTAAATGCTGTCCTTTCTGAGAAAATCACTTTCTTTTGAAAGTGCCTTAGCTACATACAAGCATTCAATAGAAATTCACATGCGTTTCTCTGAAAGAGAAGCAGTCTGTTCCAACACTTCAATTCACTGTGCGAAGTGAATGGAGTGTTGCTTCACTTTCTAAATGCTGTCCTTTCAGAGAAAATCACTTTCCTTTGAAAGTGCCTTAAGCTACTTACAAGCATTCACAAAAAACTCATATCTGTTTCTCTGAAAGAGAAATGGTCTGTTCCAACACTTCAATTCACTGTGCGAAGTGAATGGAGTGTTGTTTCACTTTCTAAATGCTGTCCTTTCAGAGAAAATCACTTTCGTTGAAAGTGCCTTAAGCTACTTACAAGCATTCCACAGAAATTCACATGCGTTTCTCTGAAAGAGAAGAAGTCTGTTCCAACACTTCAATTCACTGTGCGAAGTGAATGGAGTGTTGTTTCACTTTCTAAATGCTGTCCTTTCAGAGAAAATCACTCTGCATTGAAAGTGCCTTAAGCTACTTACACACATTCACAGGAAACTCAAATGCGTTTCTCCGAAAGAGAAGCTGTCTGTTCCAACACTTCAATTCACTGTGCGAAGTGAATGGAGTGTTGCTTCACTTTCTAAATGCTGTCCTTTCAGAGAAAATCACTTTCTCTGAAAGTGCCTTAAGCTACTTACAAGCATTCACAAGAAACTCACATGCATTTTTCTGAAAGAAATTTGTCTGTTCCAACACTTCAATTCACTGTGCGAAGTGAATGGAGTGTTGCTTCACTTTCTAAATGCTGTCCTTTCAGAGAAAATCACTTTCCTTTGAAAGTGCCTTAAGCTACTTACAATCATTCAACAGAAATTCACATGTGTTTCACTGAAAGAGAAGCAGTCTGTTCCAACACTTCAATTCACTGTGCGAAGTGAATGGAGTGTTGCTTCACTTTCTAAATGCTGTCCTTTCAGAGAAAATCACTTTCCTTTGAAAGTGCCTTAAGCTACTTACAAGCATTCAATAGAAATTCACACGCATTTTTCTGAAAGAGAAGCAGTTTGTTCCAACTTTACAATTCACTGTGCGAAGTGAATGGAGTGTTGCTTCACTTTCTATATGCTCTCCTTTTAGAGAAAATCACTTTGCTTTGAAAGTGCCTTAAGCTACTTACAAGCATTCAGAAGAAACTCACATCGGTTTCTCTGAAAGAGAAGCACTGTGTTCCAACATTTCAATTCACTGTGCGAAGTGAATGGAGTGTTGCTTCACTTTCTAAATGCTGTCCTTTCAGAGAAAATCACTTTCCTTTGAAAGTGCCTTAAGCTACTTACAAGCATTCACAGGAATATCGAATGTGGTTCTATGAAAGAGAAACTGTCTGTTCCAACACTTGAATTCACTGTGCATAGTGAATGGAGTGTTGCTTCACTTTCTACATGCTGTCCTTTCAGAGAAAATCACTTTCCTCTGAAAGTGCCTTAAGCTACTGACAAGCATTTAACAGAAATTCACATGCGTTTCTCTGAAAAAAAAAGCAGTCTGTTCCAACACTTCAGTTCACTGTGCGTAGTGAATGGAGTGTTGCTTCACTTTCTAAATGCTGTCCTTTCAGAGAAAATCACTTTCCTTTGAAAGTGCCTTAAGCTACTTACAAGCATTCAACAGAAATTCACATGTGTTTCACTGAAAGAGAAGCAGTCTGTTCCAACACTTCAATTCACTGTGCGAAGTGAATGGAGTGTTGCTTCACTTTCTAAATGCTGTCCTTTCAGAGAAAATCACTTTCCTTTGAAAGTGTCTTAAGCTACTTACAAGCATTCACAAGAAACTCACATGCATTTTTCTGAAAGAGAAGCAGTCTGTTCCAACACTTCAATTCACTGTGCGTAGTGAATGGAGTGTTGCTTCACTTTCTAAATGCTGTCCTTTCTGAGAAAATCACTTTCTTTTGAAAGTGCCTTAGCTACATACAAGCATTCAATAGAAATTCACATGCGTTTCTCTGAAAGAGAAGCAGTCTGTTCCAACACTTCAATTCACTGTGCGAAGTGAAGGGAGTGTTGCTTCACTTTCTAAATGCTGTCCTTTCAGAGAAAATCACTTTCCTTTGAAAGTGCCTTAAGCTACTTACAAGCATTCACAAAAAACTCATATCTGTTTCTCTGAAAGAGAAATGGTCTGTTCCAACACTTCAATTCACTGTGCGAAGTGAATGGAGTGTTGTTTCACTTTCTAAATGCTGTCCTTTCAGAGAAAATCACTTTCGTTGAAAGTGCCTTAAGCTACTTACAAGCATTCCACAGAAATTCACATGCGTTTCTCTGAAAGAGAAGAAGTCTGTTCCAACACTTCAATTCACTGTGCGAAGTGAATGGAGTGTTGATTCACTTTCTAAATGCTGTCCTTTCAGAGAAAATCACTTTGCATTGAAAGTGCCTTAAGCTACTTACACACATTCACAGGAAACTCAAATGCGTTTCTCCGAAAGAGAAGCTGTCTGTTCCAACACTTCAATTCACTGTGCGAAGTGAATGGAGTGTTGCTTCACTTTCTAAATGCTGTCCTTTCAGAGAAAATCACTTTCTCTGAAAGTGCCTTAAGCTACTTACAAGCATTCACAAGAAACTCACATGCATTTTTCTGAAAGAAATTTGTCTGTTCCAACACTTCAATTCACTGTGCGTAGTGAATGGAGTGTTGCTTCACTTTCTAAATGCTGTCCTTTCAGAGAAAATCACTTTCCTTTGAAAGTGCCTTAAGCTACTTACAAGCATTCAATAGAAATTCACATGCGTTTCTCTGAAAGAGAAGCAGTCTGTTCCAATACTTCAATTCACTGTGCGAAGTGAATGGAGTGTTGCTTCACTTTCTAAATGCTGTCCTTTCAGAGAAAATCACTTTCCTTTGAAAGTGCCTTAAGCTACTTACAAGCATTCACAAAAAACTCATATCTGTTTCTCTGAAAGAGAAGTGGTCTGTTCCAACACTTCAATTCACTGTGCGAAGTGAATGTAGTGTTGTTTCACTTTCTAAATGCTGTCCTTTCAGAGAAAATCACTTTCCTTTGAAAGTGCCTTAAGCTACTTACAAGCATTCCACAGAAATTCACATGCGTTTCTCTGAAAGAGAAGAAGTCTGTTCCAACACTTCAATTCACTGTGCGAAGTGTATGGAGTGTTGCTTCACTTTCTAAATGCTGTCCTTTCAGAGAAAATCACTTTCCTTTGAAAGTGCCTTAAGGTACTTACAAGCATTCAACAGAAATTCACATGCGTTTCACTGAAAGAGAAGCAGTCTGTTCCAACACTTCAATTCACTGTGCGAAGTGAATGGAGTGTTGCTTCACTTTCTAAATGCTGTCCTTTCAGAGAAAATCACTTTCCTTTGAAAGTGCCTTAAGCTACTTACAAGCATTCACAGGAATATCAAATGTGGTTTTATGAAAGAGAAGCTGTCTGTTCCAACACTTGAATTCACTGTGCATAGTGGAGTGTTGCTTCACTTTCTAAATGCTGTCCTTTCAGAGAAAATCACTTTCCTTTGAAAGTGCCTTAAGCTACTGACAAGCATTTAACAGAAATTCACATGCGTTTCTCTGAAAAAGAAGCAGTCTGTTCCAACACTTCAATTCACTGTGCGTAGTGAATGGAGTGTTCCTTCACTTTCTAAATGCTGTCCTTTCAGAGAAAATCACTTTTTTTTGAAAGAGCCTTAGCTACTTACAAGCATTCACAAGAAATTCACATGCATTTTTCTGAAAGAGAAGCAGTCTGTTCCAACACTTCAATTCACTGTGCGTAGTGAATGGAGTGTTGCTTCACTTTCTAAATGCTGTCCTTTCAGAGAAAATCACTTTCCTTTGAAAGTGCCTTAAGCTACTTACAGCATTCAACAGAAATTCACATGCATTTCACTGAAAGAGAAGCAGTCTGTTCCAACACGTCAATTCACTATGCGAAGTGAATGGAGTGTTGCTCTACTTTCTAAATGCTGTCCTTTAGAGAAAATCACTTTCCTTTGAAAATGCCTTAAGCTACTTAAAAGCATTCACAAAAAACTCATATCTGTTTCCTGAAAGAAAGTAGTCTGTTCCAACACTTCAATTCACTGTGCGAAGTGAATGGAGTGTTGCTTCACTTTCTAAATGCTGTCCTTTCGGAGAAAATCACTTTCCTTTGAAAGTGCCTTAAGCTACTTACAAGCATTCACAAGAAACTCACATGCATTTTTCTGAAAGAGAAGCAGTCTGTTCCAACACTTCAATTCACTGTGCGTAGTGAATGGAGTGTTGCTTCACTTTCTAAATGCTGTCCTTTCAGAGAAAATCACTTTCCTTTGAAAGTGCCTTAAGCTACTTACAAGCATTCAATAGAAATTCACATGTGTTTCTCTGAAAAAGAAGCAGTCTGTTCCAACACTTCAATTCACTGTGCGAAGTGAATGGAGTGTTGTTTCACTTTCTAAATGCTGTCCTTTCAGAGAAAATCACTTTCCTTTGAAAGTGCCTTAAGCTACTTACAAGCATTCACAAGAAACTCACATGCATTTTTCTGAAAGAGAAGGAGTCGGTTCCAACACTTCAATTCACTGTGCGTAGTGAATGGAGTGTTGCTTCACTTTCTAAATGCTGTCCTTTCCGAGAAAATCACTTTCCTTTGAAAGTGCCTTAAGCTACTTACAAGCATTCAATAGAAATTCACATGCGTTTCTCTGAAAGAGAAGCAGTCTGTTCCAACACTTCAATTCACTGTGCGAAGTGAATGGAGTGTTGCTTCACTTTCTAAATGCTGTCCTTTCAGAGAAAATCACTTTCCTTTGAAAGTACCTTAAGCTACTTACAAACATTCACAAAAAACTCATATCTGTTTCTCTGAAAGAGAAATGGTCTGTTCCAACACTTCAATTCACTGTGCGATGTGAATGGAGTGTTGTTTCACTTTCGAAATGCTGTCCTTTCAGAGAAAATCACTTTCCTTTGAAAGTGCCTTAAGCTACTTACAAGCATTCCACAAAAATTCACATGCTTTTCTCTGAAAGAGAAGAAGTCTGTTCCAACACTTCAATTCACTGTGCGAAGTGAATGGAGTGTTGCTTCACTTTCTAAATGCTGTCCTTTCAGAGAAAATCACTTTCCTTTGAAAGTGCCTTAAGCTACTTACAAGCATTCAACAGAAATTCACATGTGTTTCACTGAAAGAGAAGCAGTCTGTTCCAACTCTTCAATTCACTGTGCGAAGTGAATGGAGTGTTGCTTCACTTTCTAAATGCTGTCCTTTCAGAGAAAATCACTTTCCTTTGAAAGTGCCTTAAGCTACTTACAAGCATTCACAAGAAATTCACATGCATTTTTCTGAAAGAGAAGCAGTCTGTTCCAACACTTCAATTCACTGTGCGAAGTGAATGGAGTGTTGCTTCACTTTCTAAATGCTGTCCTTTTAGAGAAAATCACTTTCTTTGAAAGTGCCTTAAGCTACTTACAAGCATTCACAAGAAACTCACATGCATTTTTCTGAAAGAGAAGTGGTCTGTTCCAACACTTGAATTCACTGTGCATAGTGAATGGAGTGTTGCTTCACTTTCTAAATGCTGTCCTTTCAGAGAAAATCACTTTCCTTTGAAAGTGCCTTAAGCTACTTACAAGCATTCAATAGAAATTCACATGCGTTTCTCTGAAAGAGAAGCAGTCTGTTCCAACACTTCAATTCACTGTGCGAAGTGAATGGAGTGTTGCTTCACTTTCTAAATGCTGTCCTTTCAGAGAAAATCACTTTCCTTTGAAAGTGCCTTAAGCTACTTACACACATTCACAGGAAACTCAAATGCGTTTCTATGAAAGAGAAGCTGTCTGTTCCAACACTTCAATTCACTGTGCGAAGTGAATGGAGTGTTGCTTCACTTTCTAAATGCTGTCCTTTCAGAGAAAATCACTTTCCTTTGAAAGTGCCTTAAGCTACTTACAAGCATTCAACAGAAATTCACATGTGTTTCACTGAAAGAGAAGCAGTCTGTTCCAACACTTCAATTCACTGTGCGAAGTGAATGGAGTGTTGCTTCACTTTCTAAATGCTGACCTTTCAGAGAAAATCACTTTCCTTTGAAAGTGCCTTAAGCTACTTACAAGCATTCAATAGAAATTCACATGCGTTTCTATGAAAGAGAAGCAGTCTGTTCCAACACTTCAATTCACTGTGCGAAGTGAATGGAGTGTTGCTTCACTTTCTAAATGCTGTCCTTTCAGAGAAAATCACTTTCCTTTGAAAGTGCCTTAAGCTACTTACAAGCATTCACAAGAAACTCACACGCATTTTTCTGAAAGAGAAGCAGTTTGTTCCAACTTTACAATTCACTGTGCGAAGTGAATGGAGTGTTGCTTCACTTTCTATATGCTCTCCTTTTAGAGAAAATCACTTTGCTTTCAAAGTGCCTTAAGCTACTTACAAGCATTCAGAAGAAACTCACATCCGTTTTTCTGAAAGAGAAGCACTGTGTTCCAACATTTCAATTCACTGGGCGAAGTGAATGGAGTGTTGCTTCACTTTCTAAATGCTGTCCTTTCAGAGAAAATCACTTTCCTTTGAAAGTGCCTTAAGCTACTTACAAGCATTCACAGGAATATCGAATGTGGTTCTATGAAAGAGAAACTGTCTGTTCCAACACTTGAATTCACTGTGCATAGTGAATGGAGTGTTGCTTCACTTTCTAAATGCTGTCCTTTCAGAGAAAATCACTTTCCTCTGAAAGTGCCTTAAGCTACTGACAAGCATTTAACAGAAATTCACATGCGTTTCTCTGAAAAAAAAGCAGTCTGTTCCAACACTTCAATTCACTGTGCGAAGTGAATGGAGTGTTGCTTCACTTTCTAAATGCTGTCCTTTCGGAGAAAATCACTTTCCTTTGAAAGTGCCTTAAGCTACTTACAAGCATTCACAAGAAACTCACATGCATTTTTCTGAAAGAGAAGCAGTCTGTTCCAACACTTCAATTCACTGTGCGTAGTGAATGGAGTGTTGCTTCACTTTCTAAATGCTGTCCTTTCAGAGAAAATCACTTTCCTTTGAAAGTGCCTTAAGCTACTTACAAGCATTCAATAGAAATTCACATGTGTTTCTCTGAAAAAGAAGCAGTCTGTTCCAACACTTCAATTCACTGTGCGAAGTGAATGGAGTGTTGTTTCACTTTCTAAATGCTGTCCTTTCAGAGAAAATCACTTTCCTTTGAAAGTGCCTTAAGCTACTTACAAGCATTCACAAGAAACTCACATGCATTTTTCTGAAAGAGAAGGAGTCGGTTCCAACACTTCAATTCACTGTGCGTAGTGAATGGAGTGTTGCTTCACTTTCTAAATGCTGTCCTTTCCGAGAAAATCACTTTCCTTTGAAAGTGCCTTAAGCTACTTACAAGCATTCAATAGAAATTCACATGCGTTTCTCTGAAAGAGAAGCAGTCTGTTCCAACACTTCAATTCACTGTGCGAAGTGAATGGAGTGTTGCTTCACTTTCTAAATGCTGTCCTTTCAGAGAAAATCACTTTCCTTTGAAAGTACCTTAAGCTACTTACAAACATTCACAAAAAACTCATATCTGTTTCTCTGAAAGAGAAATGGTCTGTTCCAACACTTCAATTCACTGTGCGATGTGAATGGAGTGTTGTTTCACTTTCGAAATGCTGTCCTTTCAGAGAAAATCACTTTCCTTTGAAAGTGCCTTAAGCTACTTACAAGCATTCCACAAAAATTCACATGCTTTTCTCTGAAAGAGAAGAAGTCTGTTCCAACACTTCAATTCACTGTGCGAAGTGAATGGAGTGTTGCTTCACTTTCTAAATGCTGTCCTTTCAGAGAAAATCACTTTCCTTTGAAAGTGCCTTAAGCTACTTACAAGCATTCAACAGAAATTCACATGTGTTTCACTGAAAGAGAAGCAGTCTGTTCCAACTCTTCAATTCACTGTGCGAAGTGAATGGAGTGTTGCTTCACTTTCTAAATGCTGTCCTTTCAGAGAAAATCACTTTCCTTTGAAAGTGCCTTAAGCTACTTACAAGCATTCACAAGAAATTCACATGCATTTTTCTGAAAGAGAAGCAGTCTGTTCCAACACTTCAATTCACTGTGCGAAGTGAATGGAGTGTTGCTTCACTTTCTAAATGCTGTCCTTTTAGAGAAAATCACTTTCTTTGAAAGTGCCTTAAGCTACTTACAAGCATTCACAAGAAACTCACATGCATTTTTCTGAAAGAGAAGTGGTCTGTTCCAACACTTGAATTCACTGTGCATAGTGAATGGAGTGTTGCTTCACTTTCTAAATGCTGTCCTTTCAGAGAAAATCACTTTCCTTTGAAAGTGCCTTAAGCTACTTACAAGCATTCAATAGAAATTCACATGCGTTTCTCTGAAAGAGAAGCAGTCTGTTCCAACACTTCAATTCACTGTGCGAAGTGAATGGAGTGTTGCTTCACTTTCTAAATGCTGTCCTTTCAGAGAAAATCACTTTCCTTTGAAAGTGCCTTAAGCTACTTACACACATTCACAGGAAACTCAAATGCGTTTCTATGAAAGAGAAGCTGTCTGTTCCAACACTTCAATTCACTGTGCGAAGTGAATGGAGTGTTGCTTCACTTTCTAAATGCTGTCCTTTCAGAGAAAATCACTTTCCTTTGAAAGTGCCTTAAGCTACTTACAAGCATTCAACAGAAATTCACATGTGTTTCACTGAAAGAGAAGCAGTCTGTTCCAACACTTCAATTCACTGTGCGAAGTGAATGGAGTGTTGCTTCACTTTCTAAATGCTGACCTTTCAGAGAAAATCACTTTCCTTTGAAAGTGCCTTAAGCTACTTACAAGCATTCAATAGAAATTCACATGCGTTTCTATGAAAGAGAAGCAGTCTGTTCCAACACTTCAATTCACTGTGCGAAGTGAATGGAGTGTTGCTTCACTTTCTAAATGCTGTCCTTTCAGAGAAAATCACTTTCCTTTGAAAGTGCCTTAAGCTACTTACAAGCATTCACAAGAAACTCACACGCATTTTTCTGAAAGAGAAGCAGTTTGTTCCAACTTTACAATTCACTGTGCGAAGTGAATGGAGTGTTGCTTCACTTTCTATATGCTCTCCTTTTAGAGAAAATCACTTTGCTTTCAAAGTGCCTTAAGCTACTTACAAGCATTCAGAAGAAACTCACATCCGTTTTTCTGAAAGAGAAGCACTGTGTTCCAACATTTCAATTCACTGGGCGAAGTGAATGGAGTGTTGCTTCACTTTCTAAATGCTGTCCTTTCAGAGAAAATCACTTTCCTTTGAAAGTGCCTTAAGCTACTTACAAGCATTCACAGGAATATCGAATGTGGTTCTATGAAAGAGAAACTGTCTGTTCCAACACTTGAATTCACTGTGCATAGTGAATGGAGTGTTGCTTCACTTTCTAAATGCTGTCCTTTCAGAGAAAATCACTTTCCTCTGAAAGTGCCTTAAGCTACTGACAAGCATTTAACAGAAATTCACATGCGTTTCTCTGAAAAAAAAGCAGTCTGTTCCAACACTTCAATTCACTGTGCGAAGTGAATGGAGTGTTGCTTCACTTTCTAAATGCTGTCCTTTCAGAGAAAATCACTTTCCTTTGAAAGTGCCTTAAGCTACTTACAAGCATTCACAAGAAATTCACATGCATTTTTCTGAAAGAGAAGCAGTCTGTTCCAACACTTCAATTCACTGTGCGAAGTGAATGGAGTGTTGCTTCACTTTCTAAATGCTGTCCTTTTAGAGAAAATCACTTTCTTTGAAAGTGCCTTAAGCTACTTACAAGCATTCACAAGAAACTCACATGCATTTTTCTGAAAGAGAAGTGGTCTGTTCCAACACTTCAATTCACTGTGCGTAGTGAATGGAGTGTTGCTTCACTTTCTAAATGCTGTCCTTTCAGAGAAAATCACTTTCCTTTGAAAGTGCCTTAAGCTACTTACAAGCATTCAATAGAAATTCACATGCGTTTCTCTGAAAGAGAAGCAGTCTGTTCCAACACTTCAATTCACTGTGCGAAGTGAATGGAGTGTTGCTTCACTTTCTAAATGCTGTCCTTTCAGAGAAAATCACTTTCCTTTGAAAGTGCCTTAAGCTACTTACACACATTCACAGGAAACTCAAATGCGTTTCTATGAAAGAGAAGCTGTCTGTTCCAACACTTCAATTCACTGTGCGAAGTGAATGGAGTGTTGCTTCACTTTCTAAATGCTGTCCTTTCAGAGAAAATCACTTTCCTTTGAAAGTGCCTTAAGCTACTTACAAGCATTCAACAGAAATTCACATGTGTTTCACTGAAAGAGAAGCAGTCTGTTCCAACACTTCAATTCACTGTGCGAAGTGAATGGAGTGTTGCTTCACTTTCTAAATGCTGACCTTTCAGAGAAAATCACTTTCCTTTGAAAGTGCCTTAAGCTACTTACAAGCATTCAATAGAAATTCACATGCGTTTCTATGAAAGAGAAGCAGTCTGTTCCAACACTTCAATTCACTGTGCGAAGTGAATGGAGTGTTGCTTCACTTTCTAAATGCTGTCCTTTCAGAGAAAATCACTTTCCTTTGAAAGTGCCTTAAGCTACTTACAAGCATTCACAAGAAACTCACACGCATTTTTCTGAAAGAGAAGCAGTTTGTTCCAACTTTACAATTCACTGTGCGAAGTGAATGGAGTGTTGCTTCACTTTCTATATGCTCTCCTTTTAGAGAAAATCACTTTGCTTTCAAAGTGCCTTAAGCTACTTACAAGCATTCAGAAGAAACTCACATCCGTTTTTCTGAAAGAGAAGCACTGTGTTCCAACATTTCAATTCACTGGGCGAAGTGAATGGAGTGTTGCTTCACTTTCTAAATGCTGTCCTTTCAGAGAAAATCACTTTCCTTTGAAAGTGCCTTAAGCTACTTACAAGCATTCACAGGAATATCGAATGTGGTTCTATGAAAGAGAAACTGTCTGTTCCAACACTTGAATTCACTGTGCATAGTGAATGGAGTGTTGCTTCACTTTCTAAATGCTGTCCTTTCAGAGAAAATCACTTTCCTCTGAAAGTGCCTTAAGCTACTGACAAGCATTTAACAGAAATTCACATGCGTTTCTCTGAAAAAAAAGCAGTCTGTTCCAACACTTCAATTCACTGTGCGAAGTGAATGGAGTGTTGCTTCACTTTCTAAATGCTGTCCTTTCAGAGAAAATCACTTTCCTTTGAAAGTGCCTTAAGCTACTTACAAGCATTCACAAGAAATTCACATGCATTTTTCTGAAAGAGAAGCAGTCTGTTCCAACACTTCAATTCACTGTGCGAAGTGAATGGAGTGTTGCTTCACTTTCTAAATGCTGTCCTTTTAGAGAAAATCACTTTCTTTGAAAGTGCCTTAAGCTACTTACAAGCATTCACAAGAAACTCACATGCATTTTTCTGAAAGAGAAGTGGTCTGTTCCAACACTTCAATTCACTGTGCGTAGTGAATGGAGTGTTGCTTCACTTTCTAAATGCTGTCCTTTCAGAGAAAATCACTTTCCTTTGAAAGTGCCTTAAGCTACTTACAAGCATTCAATAGAAATTCACATGCGTTTCTCTGAAAGAGAAGCAGTCTGTTCCAACACTTCAATTCACTGTGCGAAGTGAATGGAGTGTTGCTTCACTTTCTAAATGCTGTCCTTTCAGAGAAAATCACTTTCCTTTGAAAGTGCCTTAAGCTACTTACACACATTCACAGGAAACTCAAATGCGTTTCTATGAAAGAGAAGCTGTCTGTTCCAACACTTCAATTCACTGTGCGAAGTGAATGGAGTGTTGCTTCACTTTCTAAATGCTGTCCTTTCAGAGAAAATCACTTTCCTTTGAAAGTGCCTTAAGCTACTTACAAGCATTCAACAGAAATTCACATGTGTTTCACTGAAAGAGAAGCAGTCTGTTCCAACACTTCAATTCACTGTGCGAAGTGAATGGAGTGTTGCTTCACTTTCTAAATGCTGTCCTTTCAGAGAAAATCACTTTCCTTTGAAAGTGCCTTAAGCTACTTACAAGCATTCAATAGAAATTCACATGCGTTTCTATGAAAGAGAAGCAGTCTGTTCCAACACTTCAATTCACTGTGCGAAGTGAATGGAGTGTTGCTTCACTTTCTAAATGCTGTCCTTTCAGAGAAAATCACTTTCCTTTGAAAGTGCCTTAAGCTACTTACAAGCATTCACAAGAAACTCACACGCATTTTTCTGAAAGAGAAGCAGTTTGTTCCAACTTTACAATTCACTGTGCGAAGTGAATGGAGTGTTGCTTCACTTTCTATATGCTCTCCTTTTAGAGAAAATCACTTTGCTTTCAAAGTGCCTTAAGCTACTTACAAGCATTCAGAAGAAACTCACATCCGTTTTTCTGAAAGAGAAGCACTGTGTTCCAACATTTCAATTCACTGGGCGAAGTGAATGGAGTGTTGCTTCACTTTCTAAATGCTGTCCTTTCAGAGAAAATCACTTTCCTTTGAAAGTGCCTTAAGCTACTTACAAGCATTCACAGGAATATCGAATGTGGTTCTATGAAAGAGAAACTGTCTGTTCCAACACTTGAATTCACTGTGCATAGTGAATGGAGTGTTGCTTCACTTTCTAAATGCTGTCCTTTCAGAGAAAATCACTTTCCTCTGAAAGTGCCTTAAGCTACTGACAAGCATTTAACAGAAATTCACATGCGTTTCTCTGAAAAAAAAGCAGTCTGTTCCAACACTTCAGTTCACTGTGCGTAGTGAATGGAGTGTTGCTTCACTTTCTAAATGCTGTCCTTTCAGAGAAAATCACTTTCCTTTGAAAGTGCCTTAAGCTACTTACATGCATTCAACAGAAATTCACATGTGTTTCACTGAAAGAGAAGCAGTCTGTTCCAACACTTCAATTCACTGTGCGAAGTGAATGGAGTGTTGCTTCACTTTCTAAATGCTGTCCTTTCAGAGAAAATCACTTTCCTTTGAAAGTGTCTTAAGCTACTTACAAGCATTCACAAGAAACTCACATGCATTTTTCTGAAAGAGAAGCAGTCTGTTCCAACACTTCAATTCACTGTGCGTAGTGAATGGAGTGTTGCTTCACTTTCTAAATGCTGTCCTTTCTGAAAAAATCACTTTCTTTTGAAAGTGCCTTAGCTACATACAAGCATTCAATAGAAATTCACATGCGTTTCTCTGAAAGAGAAGCAGTCTGTTCCAACACTTCAATTCACTGTGCGAAGTGAATGGAGTGTTGCTTCACTTTCTAAATGCTGTCCTTTCAGAGAAAATCACTTTCCTTTGAAAGTGCCTTAAGCTACTTACAAGCATTCACAAAAAACTCATATCTGTTTCTCTGAAAGAGAAATGGTCTGTTCCAACACTTCAATTCACTGTGCGAAGTGAATGGAGTGTTGTTTCACTTTCTAAATGCTGTCCTTTCAGAGAAAATCACTTTCGTTGAAAGTGCCTTAAGCTACTTACAAGCATTCAATAGAAATTCACATGCGTTTCTCTGAAAGAGAAGCAGTCTGTTCCAACACTTCAATTCACTGTGCGAAGTGAATGGAGTGTTGCTTCACTTTCTAAATGCTGTCCTTTCAGAGAAAATCACTTTCCTTTGAAAGTGCCTTAAGCTACTTACACACATTCACAGGAAACTCAAATGCGTTTCTATGAAAGAGAAGCTGTCTGTTCCAACACTTCAATTCACTGTGCGAAGTGAATGGAGTGTTGCTTCACTTTCTAAATGCTGTCCTTTCAGAGAAAATCACTTTCCTTTGAAAGTGCCTTAAGCTACTTACAAGCATTCAACAGAAATTCACATGTGTTTCACTGAAAGAGAAGCAGTCTGTTCCAACACTTCAATTCACTGTGCGAAGTGAATGGAGTGTTGCTTCACTTTCTAAATGCTGACCTTTCAGAGAAAATCACTTTCCTTTGAAAGTGCCTTAAGCTACTTACAAGCATTCAATAGAAATTCACATGCGTTTCTATGAAAGAGAAGCAGTCTGTTCCAACACTTCAATTCACTGTGCGAAGTGAATGGAGTGTTGCTTCACTTTCTAAATGCTGTCCTTTCAGAGAAAATCACTTTCCTTTGAAAGTGCCTTAAGCTACTTACAAGCATTCACAAGAAACTCACACGCATTTTTCTGAAAGAGAAGCAGTTTGTTCCAACTTTACAATTCACTGTGCGAAGTGAATGGAGTGTTGCTTCACTTTCTATATGCTCTCCTTTTAGAGAAAATCACTTTGCTTTCAAAGTGCCTTAAGCTACTTACAAGCATTCAGAAGAAACTCACATCCGTTTTTCTGAAAGAGAAGCACTGTGTTCCAACATTTCAATTCACTGGGCGAAGTGAATGGAGTGTTGCTTCACTTTCTAAATGCTGTCCTTTCAGAGAAAATCACTTTCCTTTGAAAGTGCCTTAAGCTACTTACAAGCATTCACAGGAATATCGAATGTGGTTCTATGAAAGAGAAACTGTCTGTTCCAACACTTGAATTCACTGTGCATAGTGAATGGAGTGTTGCTTCACTTTCTAAATGCTGTCCTTTCAGAGAAAATCACTTTCCTCTGAAAGTGCCTTAAGCTACTGACAAGCATTTAACAGAAATTCACATGCGTTTCTCTGAAAAAAAAGCAGTCTGTTCCAACACTTCAATTCACTGTGCGAAGTGAATGGAGTGTTGCTTCACTTTCTAAATGCTGTCCTTTCAGAGAAAATCACTTTCCTTTGAAAGTGCCTTAAGCTACTTACAAGCATTCACAAGAAATTCACATGCATTTTTCTGAAAGAGAAGCAGTCTGTTCCAACACTTCAATTCACTGTGCGAAGTGAATGGAGTGTTGCTTCACTTTCTAAATGCTGTCCTTTTAGAGAAAATCACTTTCTTTGAAAGTGCCTTAAGCTACTTACAAGCATTCACAAGAAACTCACATGCATTTTTCTGAAAGAGAAGTGGTCTGTTCCAACACTTCAATTCACTGTGCGTAGTGAATGGAGTGTTGCTTCACTTTCTAAATGCTGTCCTTTCAGAGAAAATCACTTTCCTTTGAAAGTGCCTTAAGCTACTTACAAGCATTCAATAGAAATTCACATGCGTTTCTCTGAAAGAGAAGCAGTCTGTTCCAACACTTCAATTCACTGTGCGAAGTGAATGGAGTGTTGCTTCACTTTCTAAATGCTGTCCTTTCAGAGAAAATCACTTTCCTTTGAAAGTGCCTTAAGCTACTTACACACATTCACAGGAAACTCAAATGCGTTTCTATGAAAGAGAAGCTGTCTGTTCCAACACTTCAATTCACTGTGCGAAGTGAATGGAGTGTTGCTTCACTTTCTAAATGCTGTCCTTTCAGAGAAAATCACTTTCCTTTGAAAGTGCCTTAAGCTACTTACAAGCATTCAACAGAAATTCACATGTGTTTCACTGAAAGAGAAGCAGTCTGTTCCAACACTTCAATTCACTGTGCGAAGTGAATGGAGTGTTGCTTCACTTTCTAAATGCTGTCCTTTCAGAGAAAATCACTTTCCTTTGAAAGTGCCTTAAGCTACTTACAAGCATTCAATAGAAATTCACATGCGTTTCTATGAAAGAGAAGCAGTCTGTTCCAACACTTCAATTCACTGTGCGAAGTGAATGGAGTGTTGCTTCACTTTCTAAATGCTGTCCTTTCAGAGAAAATCACTTTCCTTTGAAAGTGCCTTAAGCTACTTACAAGCATTCACAAGAAACTCACACGCATTTTTCTGAAAGAGAAGCAGTTTGTTCCAACTTTACAATTCACTGTGCGAAGTGAATGGAGTGTTGCTTCACTTTCTATATGCTCTCCTTTTAGAGAAAATCACTTTGCTTTCAAAGTGCCTTAAGCTACTTACAAGCATTCAGAAGAAACTCACATCCGTTTTTCTGAAAGAGAAGCACTGTGTTCCAACATTTCAATTCACTGGGCGAAGTGAATGGAGTGTTGCTTCACTTTCTAAATGCTGTCCTTTCAGAGAAAATCACTTTCCTTTGAAAGTGCCTTAAGCTACTTACAAGCATTCACAGGAATATCGAATGTGGTTCTATGAAAGAGAAACTGTCTGTTCCAACACTTGAATTCACTGTGCATAGTGAATGGAGTGTTGCTTCACTTTCTAAATGCTGTCCTTTCAGAGAAAATCACTTTCCTCTGAAAGTGCCTTAAGCTACTGACAAGCATTTAACAGAAATTCACATGCGTTTCTCTGAAAAAAAAGCAGTCTGTTCCAACACTTCAGTTCACTGTGCGTAGTGAATGGAGTGTTGCTTCACTTTCTAAATGCTGTCCTTTCAGAGAAAATCACTTTCCTTTGAAAGTGCCTTAAGCTACTTACATGCATTCAACAGAAATTCACATGTGTTTCACTGAAAGAGAAGCAGTCTGTTCCAACACTTCAAATCACTGTGCGAAGTGAATGGAGTGTTGCTTCACTTTCTAAATGCTGTCCTTTCAGAGAAAATCACTTTCCTTTGAAAGTGTCTTAAGCTACTTACAAGCATTCACAAGAAACTCACATGCATTTTTCTGAAAGAGAAGCAGTCTGTTCCAACACTTCAATTCACTGTGCGTAGTGAATGGAGTGTTGCTTCACTTTCTAAATGCTGTCCTTTCTGAAAAAATCACTTTCTTTTGAAAGTGCCTTAGCTACATACAAGCATTCAATAGAAATTCACATGCGTTTCTCTGAAAGAGAAGCAGTCTGTTCCAACACTTCAATTCACTGTGCGAAGTGAATGGAGTGTTGCTTCACTTTCTAAATGCTGTCCTTTCAGAGAAAATCACTTTCCTTTGAAAGTGCCTTAAGCTACTTACAAGCATTCACAAAAAACTCATATCTGTTTCTCTGAAAGAGAAATGGTCTGTTCCAACACTTCAATTCACTGTGCGAAGTGAATGGAGTGTTGTTTCACTTTCTAAATGCTGTCCTTTCAGAGAAAATCACTTTCGTTGAAAGTGCCTTAAGCTACTTACAAGCATTCCACAGAAATTCACATGCGTTTCTCTGAAAGAGAAGAAGTCTGTTCCAACACTTCAATTCACTGTGCGAAGTGAATGGAGTGTTGTTTCACTTTCTAAATGCTGTCCTTTCAGAGAAAATCACTTTGCATTGAAAGTGCCTTAAGCTACTTACAGACATTCACAGGAAACTCAAATACGTTTCTCCGAAAGAGAAGCTGTCTGTTCCAACACTTCAATTCACTGTGCGAAGTGAATGGAGTGTTGCTTCACTTTCTAAATGCTGTCCTTTCAGAGAAAATCACTTTCTCTGAAAGTGCCTTAAGCTACTTACAAGCATTCACAAGAAACTCACATGCATTTTTCTGAAAGAAAAGTGGTCTGTTCCAACACTTCAATTCACTGTGCGTAGTGAATGGAGTGTTGCTTCTCTTTCTAAATGCTGTCCTTTCAGAGAAAATCACTTTCCTTTGAAAGTGCCTTAAGCTACTTACAAGCATTCAATAGAAATTCACATGCGTTTCTCTGAAAGAGAAGCAGTCTGTTCCAATACTTCAATTCACTGTGCGAAGTGAATGGAGTGTTGCTTCACTTTCTAAATGCTGTCCTTTCAGAGAAAATCACTTTCTTTGAAAGTGCCTTAAGCTACTTACAAGCATTCACAAAAAACTCATATCTGTTTCTCTGAAAGAGAAGTGGTCTGTTCCAACACTTCAATTCACTGTGCGAAGTGAATGTAGTGTTGTTTCACTTTCTAAATGCTGTCCTTTCAGAGAAAATCACTTTCCTTTGAAAGTGCCTTAAGCTACTTACAAGCATTCCACAGAAATTCACATGCGTTTCTCTGAAAGAGAAGAAGTCTGTTCCAACACTTCAATTCACTGTGCGAAGTGAATGGAGTGTTGCTTCACTTTCTAAATGCTGTCCTTTCAGAGAAAATCACTTTCCTTTGAAAGTGCCTTAAGGTACTTACAAGCATTCAACAGAAATTCACATGCGTTTCACTGAAAGAGAAGCAGTCTGTTCCAACACTTCAATTCACTGTGCGAAGTGAATGGAGTGTTGCTTCACTTTCTAAATGCTGTCCTTTCAGAGAAAATCACTTTCCTTTGAAAGTGCCTTAAGCTACTTACAAGCATTCACAGGAATATCAAATGTGGTTTTATGAAAGAGAAGCTGTCTGTTCCAACACTTGAATTCACTGTGCATAGTGGAGTGTTGCTTCACTTTATAAATGCTGTCCTTTCAGAGAAAATCACTTTCCTCTGAAAGTGCCTTAAGCTACTGACAAGCATTTAACAGAAATTCACATGCGTTTCTCTGAAAAAGAAGCAGTCTGTTCCAACACTTCAATTCACTGTGCGTAGTGAATGGAGTGTTCCTTCACTTTCTAAATGCTGTCCTTTCAGAGAAAATCAATTTTTTTTGAAAGTGCCTTAGCTACTTACAAGCATTCACAAGAAATTCACATGCATTTTTCTGAAAGAGAAGCAGTCTGTTCCAACACTTCAATTCACTGTGCGTAGTGAATGGAGTGTTGCTTCACTTTCTAAATGCTGTCCTTTCAGAGAAAATCACTTTCCTTTGAAAGTGCCTTAAGCTACTTACAGCATTCAACAGAAATTCACATGCATTTCACTGAAAGAGAAGCAGTCTGTTCCAACACGTCAATTCACTATGCGAAGTGAATGGAGTGTTGCTCTACTTTCTAAATGCTGTCCTTTCAGAGAAAATCACTTTCCTTTGAAAATGCCTTAAGCTACTTAAAAGCATTCACAAAAAACTCATATCTGTTTCCTGAAAGAAAGTAGTCTGTTCCAACACTTCAATTCACTGTGCGAAGTGAATGGAGTGTTGCTTCACTTTCTAAATGCTGTCCTTTCGGAGAAAACCACTTTCCTTTGAAAGTGCCTTAAGCTACTTACAAGCATTCACAAGAAACTCACATGCATTTTTCTGAAAGAGAAGCAGTCTGTTCCAACACTTCAATTCACTGTGCGTAGTGAATGGAGTGTTGCTTCACTTTCTAAATGCTGTCCTTTCAGAGAAAATCACTTTCCTTTGAAAGTGCCTTAAGCTACTTACAAACATTCACAAAAAACTCATATCTGTTTCTCTGAAAGAGAAATGGTCTGTTCCAACACTTCAATTCACTGTGCGATGTGAATGGAGTGTTGTTTCACTTTCTAAATGCTGTCCTTTCAGAGAAAATCACTTTCCTTTGAAAGTGCCTTAAGCTACTTACAAGCATTCCACAGAAATTCACATGCTTTTCTCTGAAAGAGAAGAAGTCTGTTCCAACACTTCAATTCACTGTGCGAAGTGAATGGAGTGTTGCTTCACTTTCTAAATGCTGTCCTTTCAGAGAAAATCACTTTCCTTTGAAAGTGCCTTAAGCTACTTACACACATTCAACAGAAATTCACATGTGTTTCACTGAAAGAGAAGCAGTCTGTTCCAACACTTCAATTCACTGTGCGAAGTGAATGGAGTGTTGCTTCACTTTCTAAATGCTGTCTTTCAGAGAAAATCACTTTCCTTTGAAAGTGCCTTAAGCTACTTACAAGCATTCACAAGAAATTCACATGCATTTTTCTGAAAGAGAAGCAGTCTGTTCCAACACTTCAATTCACTGTGCGATGTGAATGGAGTGTTGCTTCACTTTCTAAATGCTGTCCTTTCAGAGAAAATCACTTTCTTTGAAAGTGCCTTAAGCTACTTACAAGCATTCACAAGAAACTCACATTCATTTTACTGAAAGAGAAGTGGTCTGTTCCAACACTTCAATTCACTGTGCGTAGTGAATGGAGTGTTGCTTTACTTTCTAAATGCTGTCCTTTCAGAGAAAATCACTTTCCTTTGAAAGTGCCTTAAGCTACTTACAAGCATTCAATAGAAATTCACATGCGTTTCTCTGAAAGAGAAGCAGTCTGTTCCAACACTTCAATTCACTGTGCGAAGTGAATGGAGTGTTGCTTCACTTTCTAAATGCTGTCCTTTCAGAGAAATCACTTTCCTTTGAAAGTGCCTTAAGCTACTTACAAGCATTCACAAAAAACTCATATCTGTTTCTCTGAAAGAGAAGTGGTCTGTTCCAACACTTCAATTCACTGTGCGAAGTGAATGGAGTGTTGTTTCACTTTCTAAATGCTGTCCTTTCAGAGAAAATCACTTTCCTTGAAAGTGCCTTAAGCCACTTACAAGCATTCCACAGAAATTCACATGCGTTTCTCTGAAAGAGAAGAAGTCTGTTCCAACTCTTCAGTTCACTGTGTGAAGTGAATGGAGTGTTGTTTCACTTTCTAAATGCTGTCCTTTCAGAGAAAATCTCTTTCCTTTGAAAGTGCCTTAAGCTACTTACACACATTCACAGGAAACTCAAATGCGTTTCTATGAAAGAGAAGCTGTCTCTTCCAACACTTCAATTCAATGTGCGAAGTGAATGGAGTGTTGCTTCACTTTCTAAATGCTGTCCTTTCAGAGAAAATCACTTTCCTTTGAAAGTGCCTTAAGCTACTTACAAGCATTCAACAGAAATTCACATGTGTTTCACTGAAAGAGAAGCAGTCTGTTCCAACACTTCAATTCACTGTGCGAAGTGAATGGAGTGTTGCTTCACTTTCTAAATGCTGTCCTTTCAGAGAAAATCACTTTCCTTTGAAAGTGCCTTAAGCTACTTACAAGCATTCAATAGAAATTCACATGCGTTTCTATGAAAGAGAAGCAGTCTGTTCCAACATTTCAATTCACTGTGCGAAGTGAATGGAGTGTTGCTTCACTTTCTAAATGCTGTCCTTTCAGAGAAAATCACTTTCCTTTGAAAGTGCCTTAAGCTACTTACAAGCATTCACAAGAAACTCACACGAATTTTTCTGAAAGAGAAGCAGTTTGTTCCAACATTACAATTCACTGTGCGAAGTGAATGGAGTGTTGCTTCACTTTCTATATGCTCGCCTTTTAGAGAAAATCACTTTGCTTTGAAAGTACCTTAAGCTACTTACAAGCATTCAGAAGAAACTCACATCCGTTTCTCTGAAAGAGAAGCAGTGTGTTCTAACATTTCAATTCACTGTGCGAAGTGAATGGAGTGTTGCTTCACTTTCTAAATGCTGTCCTTTCAGAGAAAATCACTTTCCTTTGAAAGTGCCTTAAGCTACTTACAAGCATTCACAGGAATATCAAATGTGGTTCTATGAAAGTGAAGCTGTCTGTTCCAACACTTCAATTCACTGTGCATAATGAATGGAGTGTTGCTTCACTTTCTAAATGCTGTCCTTTCAGAGAAAATCACTTTCCTCTGAAAGTGCCTTATGCTACTGACAAGTATTTAACAGAAATTCACATGCGTTTCTCTGAAAAAGAAGCATTCTGTTCCAACACTTCAGTTCACTGTGCGTAGTGAATGGAGTGTTGCTTCAGTTTCTAAATGCTGTCCTTTCAGAGAAAATCACTTTCCTTTGAAAGTGCCTTAAGCTACTTACACACATTCACAGGAAACTCAAATGCGTTTCTTTGAAAGAGAAGCTGTCTGTTCCAACACTTCAATTCACTGTGCGAAGTGAATGGAGTGTTGCTTCACTTTCTAAATGCTGTCCTTTCAGAGAAAATCACTTTCCTTTGAAAGTGCCTTAAGCTACTTACAAGCATTCAACAGAAATTCACATGTGTTTCACTGAAAGAGAAGCAGTCTGTTCCAACACTTCAATTCACTGTGCGAAGTGAATGGAGTGTTGCTTCACTTTCTAAATGCTGTCCTTTCAGAGAAAATCACTTTCCTTTGAAAGTGTCTTAAGCTACTTACAAGCATTCACAAGAAACTCACATGCATTTTTCTGAAAGAGAAGCAGTCTGTTCCAACACTTCAATTCACTGTGCGTAGTGAATGGAGTGTTGCTTCACTTTCTAAATGCTGTCCTTTCTGAGAAAATCACTTTCTTTTGAAAGTGCCTTAGCTACATACAAGCATTCAATAGAAATTCACATGCGTTTCTCTGAAAGAGAAGCAGTCTGTTCCAACACTTCATTCACTGAGCGAAGTGAATGGAGTGTTGCTTCACTTTCTAAATGCTGTCCTTTCAGAGAAAATCACTTTCCTTTGAAAGTGCCTTAAGCTACTTACAAGCATTCACAAAAAACTCATATCTGTTTCTCTGAAAGAGAAATGGTCTGTTCCAACACTTCAATTCACTGTGCGAAGTGAATGGAGTGTTGTTTCACTTTCTAAATGCTGTCCTTTCAGAGAAAATCACTTTCGTTGAAAGTGCCTTAAGCTACTTACAAGCATTCCACAGAAATTCACATGCGTTTCTCTGAAAGAGAAGAAGTCTGTTCCAACACTTCAATTCACTGTGCGAAGTGAATGGAGTGTTGTTTCACTTTCTAAATGCTGTCCTTTCAGAGAAAATCACTTTGCATTGAAAGTGCCTTAAGCTACTTACACACATTCACAGGAAACTCAAATGGGTTTCTCCGAAAGAGAAGCTGTCTATTCCAACACTTCAATTCACTGTGCGAAGTGAATGGAGTGTTGCTTCACTTTCTAAATGCTGTCCTTTCAGAGAAAATCACTTTCTTTGAAAGTGCCTTAAGCTACTTACAAGCATTCACAAGAAAATCACATGCATTTTTCTGAAAGAAAAGTGGTCTGTTCCAACACTTCAATTCACTGTGCGTAGTGAATGGAGTGTTGCTTCACTTTCTAAATGCTGTCCTTTCTGAAAAAATCACTTTCTTTTGAAAGTGCCTTAGCTACATACAAGCATTCAATAGAAATTCACATGCGTTTCTCTGAAAGAGAAGCAGTCTGTTCCAACACTTCAATTCACTGTGCGAAGTGAATGGAGTGTTGCTTCACTTTCTAAATGCTGTCCTTTCAGAGAAAATCACTTTCCTTTGAAAGTGCCTTAAGCTACTTACAAGCATTCACAAAAAACTCATATCTGTTTCTCTGAAAGAGAAATGGTCTGTTCCAACACTTCAATTCACTGTGCGAAGTGAATGGAGTGTTGTTTCACTTTCTAAATGCTGTCCTTTCAGAGAAAATCACTTTCGTTGAAAGTGCCTTAAGCTACTTACAAGCATTCCACAGAAATTCCCATGCGTTTCTCTGAAAGAGAAGAAGTCTGTTCCAACACTTCAATTCACTGTGCGAAGTGAATGGAGTGTTGTTTCACTTTCTAAATGCTGTCCTTTCAGAGAAAATCACTTTCCTTGAAAGTGCCTTAAGCCACTTACAAGCATTCCACAGAAATTCACATGCGTTTCTCTGAAAGAGAAGAAGTCTGTTCCAACTCTTCAGTTCACTGTGTGAAGTGAATGGAGTGTTGTTTCACTTTCTAAATGCTGTCCTTTCAGAGAAAATCTCTTTCCTTTGAAAGTGCCTTAAGCTACTTACACACATTCACAGGAAACTCAAATGCGTTTCTATGAAAGAGAAGCTGTCTCTTCCAACACTTCAATTCAATGTGCGAAGTGAATGGAGTGTTGCTTCACTTTCTAAATGCTGTCCTTTCAGAGAAAATCACTTTCCTTTGAAAGTGCCTTAAGCTACTTACAAGCATTCAACAGAAATTCACATGTGTTTCACTGAAAGAGAAGCAGTCTGTTCCAACACTTCAATTCACTGTGCGAAGTGAATGGAGTGTTGCTTCACTTTCTAAATGCTGTCCTTTCAGAGAAAATCACTTTCCTTTGAAAGTGCCTTAAGCTACTTACAAGCATTCACAAGAAACTCACACGAATTTTTCTGAAAGAGAAGCAGTTTGTTCCAACATTACAATTCACTGTGCGAAGTGAATGGAGTGTTGCTTCACTTTCTATATGCTCGCCTTTTAGAGAAAATCACTTTGCTTTGAAAGTACCTTAAGCTACTTACAAGCATTCAGAAGAAACTCACATCCGTTTCTCTGAAAGAGAAGCAGTGTGTTCTAACATTTCAATTCACTGTGCGAAGTGAATGGAGTGTTGCTTCACTTTCTAAATGCTGTCCTTTCAGAGAAAATCACTTTCCTTTGAAAGTGCCTTAAGCTACTTACAAGCATTCACAGGAATATCAAATGTGGTTCTATGAAAGTGAAGCTGTCTGTTCCAACACTTCAATTCACTGTGCATAATGAATGGAGTGTTGCTTCACTTTCTAAATGCTGTCCTTTCAGAGAAAATCACTTTCCTCTGAAAGTGCCTTATGCTACTGACAAGTATTTAACAGAAATTCACATGCGTTTCTCTGAAAAAGAAGCATTCTGTTCCAACACTTCAGTTCACTGTGCGTAGTGAATGGAGTGTTGCTTCAGTTTCTAAATGCTGTCCTTTCAGAGAAAATCACTTTCCTTTGAAAGTGCCTTAAGCTACTTACACACATTCACAGGAAACTCAAATGCGTTTCTTTGAAAGAGAAGCTGTCTGTTCCAACACTTCAATTCACTGTGCGAAGTGAATGGAGTGTTGCTTCACTTTCTAAATGCTGTCCTTTCAGAGAAAATCACTTTCCTTTGAAAGTGCCTTAAGCTACTTACAAGCATTCAACAGAAATTCACATGTGTTTCACTGAAAGAGAAGCAGTCTGTTCCAACACTTCAATTCACTGTGCGAAGTGAATGGAGTGTTGCTTCACTTTCTAAATGCTGTCCTTTCAGAGAAAATCACTTTCCTTTGAAAGTGTCTTAAGCTACTTACAAGCATTCACAAGAAACTCACATGCATTTTTCTGAAAGAGAAGCAGTCTGTTCCAACACTTCAATTCACTGTGCGTAGTGAATGGAGTGTTGCTTCACTTTCTAAATGCTGTCCTTTCTGAGAAAATCACTTTCTTTTGAAAGTGCCTTAGCTACATACAAGCATTCAATAGAAATTCACATGCGTTTCTCTGAAAGAGAAGCAGTCTGTTCCAACACTTCATTCACTGAGCGAAGTGAATGGAGTGTTGCTTCACTTTCTAAATGCTGTCCTTTCAGAGAAAATCACTTTCCTTTGAAAGTGCCTTAAGCTACTTACAAGCATTCACAAAAAACTCATATCTGTTTCTCTGAAAGAGAAATGGTCTGTTCCAACACTTCAATTCACTGTGCGAAGTGAATGGAGTGTTGTTTCACTTTCTAAATGCTGTCCTTTCAGAGAAAATCACTTTCGTTGAAAGTGCCTTAAGCTACTTACAAGCATTCCACAGAAATTCACATGCGTTTCTCTGAAAGAGAAGAAGTCTGTTCCAACACTTCAATTCACTGTGCGAAGTGAATGGAGTGTTGTTTCACTTTCTAAATGCTGTCCTTTCAGAGAAAATCACTTTGCATTGAAAGTGCCTTAAGCTACTTACACACATTCACAGGAAACTCAAATGGGTTTCTCCGAAAGAGAAGCTGTCTATTCCAACACTTCAATTCACTGTGCGAAGTGAATGGAGTGTTGCTTCACTTTCTAAATGCTGTCCTTTCAGAGAAAATCACTTTCTTTGAAAGTGCCTTAAGCTACTTACAAGCATTCACAAGAAAATCACATGCATTTTTCTGAAAGAAAAGTGGTCTGTTCCAACACTTCAATTCACTGTGCGTAGTGAATGGAGTGTTGCTTCACTTTCTAAATGCTGTCCTTTCTGAAAAAATCACTTTCTTTTGAAAGTGCCTTAGCTACATACAAGCATTCAATAGAAATTCACATGCGTTTCTCTGAAAGAGAAGCAGTCTGTTCCAACACTTCAATTCACTGTGCGAAGTGAATGGAGTGTTGCTTCACTTTCTAAATGCTGTCCTTTCAGAGAAAATCACTTTCCTTTGAAAGTGCCTTAAGCTACTTACAAGCATTCACAAAAAACTCATATCTGTTTCTCTGAAAGAGAAATGGTCTGTTCCAACACTTCAATTCACTGTGCGAAGTGAATGGAGTGTTGTTTCACTTTCTAAATGCTGTCCTTTCAGAGAAAATCACTTTCGTTGAAAGTGCCTTAAGCTACTTACAAGCATTCCACAGAAATTCCCATGCGTTTCTCTGAAAGAGAAGAAGTCTGTTCCAACACTTCAATTCACTGTGCGAAGTGAATGGAGTGTTGTTTCACTTTCTAAATGCTGTCCTTTCAGAGAAAATCACTTTGCATTGAAAGTGCCTTAAGCTACTTACACACATTCACAGGAAACTCAAATACGTTTCTCCGAAAGAGAAGCTGTCTGTTCCAACACTTCAATTCACTGTGCGAAGTGAATGGAGTGTTGCTTCACTTTCTAAATGCTGTCCTTTCAGAGAAAATCACTTTCTCTGAAAGTGCCTTAAGCTACTTACAAGCATTCACAAGAAACTCACATGCATTTTTCTGAAAGAAAAGTGGTCTGTTCCAACACTTCAATTCACTGTGCGTAGTGAATGGAGTGTTGCTTCTCTTTCTAAATGCTGTCCTTTCAGAGAAAATCACTTTCCTTTGAAAGTGCCTTAAGCTACTTACAAGCATTCAATAGAAATTCACATGCGTTTCTCTGAAAGAGAAGCAGTCTGTTCCAATACTTCAATTCACTGTGCGAAGTGAATGGAGTGTTGCTTCACTTTCTAAATGCTGTCCTTTCAGAGAAAATCACTTTCCTTTGAAAGTGCCTTAAGCTACTTACAAGCATTCACAAAAAACTCATATCTGTTTCTCTGAAAGAGAAGTGGTCTGTTCCAACACTTCAATTCAATGTGCGAAGTGAATGTAGTGTTGTTTCACTTTCTAAATGCTGTCCTTTCAGAGAAAATCACTTTCCTTTGAAAGTGCCTTAAGCTACTTACAAGCATTCCACAGAAATTCACATGCGTTTCTCTGAAAGAGAAGAAGTCTGTTCCAACACTTCAATTCACTGTGCGAAGTGAATGGAGTGTTGCTTCACTTTCTAAATGCTGTCCTTTCAGAGAAAATCACTTTCCTTTGAAAGTGCCTTAAGGTACTTACAAGCATTCAACAGAAATTCACATGCGTTTCACTGAAAGAGAAGCAGTCTGTTCCAACACTTCAATTCACTGTGCGAAGTGAATGGAGTGTTGCTTCACTTTCTAAATGCTGTCCTTTCAGAGAAAATCACTTTCCTTTGAAAGTGCCTTAAGCTACTTACAAGCATTCACAGGAATATCAAATGTGGTTTTATGAAAGAGAAGCTGTCTGTTCCAACACTTGAATTCACTGTGCATAGTGGAGTGTTGCTTCACTTTCTAAATGCTGTCCTTTCAGAGAAAATCACTTTCCTCTGAAAGTGCCTTAAGCTACTGACAAGCATTTAACAGAAATTCACATGCGTTTCTCTGAAAAAGAAGCAGTCTGTTCCAACACTTCAATTCACTGTGCGTAGTGAATGGAGTGTTCCTTCACTTTCTAAATGCTGTCCTTTCAGAGAAAATCACTTTTTTTTGAAAGTGCCTTAGCTACTTACAAGCATTCACAAGAAATTCACATGCATTTTTCTGAAAGAGAAGCAGTCTGTTCCAACACTTCAATTCACTGTGCGTAGTGAATGGAGTGTTGCTTCACTTTCTAAATGCTGTCCTTTCAGAGAAAATCACTTTCCTTTGAAAGTGCCTTAAGCTACTTACAGCATTCAACAGAAATTCACATGCATTTCACTGAAAGAGAAGCAGTCTGTTCCAACACGTCAATTCACTATGCGAAGTGAATGGAGTGTTGCTCTACTTTCTAAATGCTGTCCTTTCAGAGAAAATCACTTTCCTTTGAAAATGCCTTAAGCTACTTAAAAGCATTCACAAAAAACTCATATCTGTTTCCTGAAAGAAAGTAGTCTGTTCCAACACTTCAATTCACTGTGCGAAGTGAATGGAGTGTTGCTTCACTTTCTAAATGCTGTCCTTTCGGAGAAAATCACTTTCCTTTGAAAGTGCCTTAAGCTACTTACAAGCATTCACAAGAAACTCACATGCATTTTTCTGAAAGAGAAGCAGTCTGTTCCAACACTTCAATTCACTGTGCGTAGTGAATGGAGTGTTGCTTCACTTTCTAAATGCTGTCCTTTCAGAGAAAATCACTTTCCTTTGAAATTGCCTTAAGCTACTTACAAGCATTCAATAGAAATTCCACATGTGTTTCTCTGAAAAAGAAGCAGTCTGTTCCAACACTTCAATTCACTGTGCGAAGTGAATGGAGTGTTGTTTCACTTTCTAAATGCTGTCCTTTCAGAGAAAATCACTTTCCTTTGAAAGTGCCTTAAGCTACTTACAAGCATTCACAAGAAACTCACATGCATTTTTCTGAAAGAGAAGGAGTCGGTTCCAACACTTCAATTCACTGTTCGTAGTGAATGGAGTGTTGCTTCACTTTCTAAATGCTGTCCTTTCCGAGAAAATCACTTTCCTTTGAAAGTGCCTTAAGCTACTTACAAGCATTCAATAGAAATTCACATGCGTTTCTCTGAAAGAGAAGCAGTCTGTTCCAACACTTCAATTCACTGTGCGAAGTGAATGGAGTGTTGCTTCACTTTCTAAATGCTGTCCTTTCAGAGAAAATCACTTTCCTTTGAAAGTACCTTAAGCTACTTACAAACATTCACAAAAAACTCATATCTGTTTCTCTGAAAGAGAAATGGTCTGTTCCAACACTTCAATTCACTGTGCGATGTGAATGGAGTGTTGTTTCACTATCTAAATGCTGTCCTTTCAGAGAAAATCACTTTCCTTTGAAAGTGCCTTAAGCTACTTACAAGCATTCCACCGAAATTCACATGCTTTTCTCTGAAAGAGAAGAAGTCTGTTCCAACACTTCAATTCACTGTGCGAAGTGAATGGAGTGTTGCTTCACTTTCTAAATGCTGTCTTTCAGAGAAAATCACTTTCCTTTGAAAGTGCCTTAAGCTACTTACAAGCATTCACAAGAAATTCACATGCATTTTTCTGAAAGAGAAGCAGTCTGTTCCAACACTTCAATTCACTGTGCGATGTGAATGGAGTGTTGCTTCACTTTCTAAATGCTGTCCTTTCAGAGAAAATCACTTTCTTTGAAAGTGCCTTAAGCTACTTACAAGCATTCACAAGAAACTCACATTCATTTTACTGAAAGAGAAGTGGTCTGTTCCAACACTTCAATTCACTGTGCGTAGTGAATGGAGTGTTGCTTTACTTTCTAAATGCTGTCCTTTCAGAGAAAATCACTTTCCTTTGAAAGTGCCTTAAGCTACTTACAAGCATTCAATAGAAATTCACATGCGTTTCTCTGAAAGAGAAGCAGTCTGTTCCAACACTTCAATTCACTGTGCGAAGTGAATGGAGTGTTGCTTCACTTTCTAAATGCTGTCCTTTCAGAGAAATCACTTTCCTTTGAAAGTGCCTTAAGCTACTTACAAGCATTCACAAAAAACTCATATCTGTTTCTCTGAAAGAGAAGTGGTCTGTTCCAACACTTCAATTCACTATGCGAAGTGAATGGAGTGTTGTTTCACTTTCTAAATGCTGTCCTTTCAGAGAAAATCACTTTCCTTGAAAGTGCCTTAAGCCACTTACAAGCATTCCACAGAAATTCACATGCGTTTCTCTGAAAGAGAAGAAGTCTGTTCCAACTCTTCAGTTCACTGTGTGAAGTGAATGGAGTGTTGTTTCACTTTCTAAATGCTGTCCTTTCAGAGAAAATCTCTTTCCTTTGAAAGTGCCTTAAGCTACTTACACACATTCACAGGAAACTCAAATGCGTTTCTATGAAAGAGAAGCTGTCTGTTCCAACACTTCAATTCAATGTGCGAAGTGAATGGAGTGTTGCTTCACTTTCTAAATGCTGTCCTTTCAGAGAAAATCACTTTCCTTTGAAAGTGCCTTAAGCTACTTACAAGCATTCAACAGAAATTCACATGTGTTTCACTGAAAGAGAAGCAGTCTGTTCCAACACTTCAATTCACTGTGCGAAGTGAATGGAGTGTTGCTTCACTTTCTAAATGCTGTCCTTTCAGAGAAAATCACTTTCCTTTGAAAGTGCCTTAAGCTACTTACAAGCATTCAATAGAAATTCACATGCGTTTCTATGAAAGAGAAGCAGTCTGTTCCAACATTTCAATTCACTGTGCGAAGTGAATGGAGTGTTGCTTCACTTTCTAAATGCTGTCCTTTCAGAGAAAATCACTTTCCTTTGAAAGTGCCTTAAGCTACTTACAAGCATTCACAAGAAACTCACACGAATTTTTCTGAAAGAGAAGCAGTTTGTTCCAACATTACAATTCACTGTGCGAAGTGAATGGAGTGTTGCTTCACTTTCTATATGCTCGCCTTTTAGAGAAAATCACTTTGCTTTGAAAGTACCTTAAGCTACTTACAAGCATTCAGAAGAAACTCACATCCGTTTCTCTGAAAGAGAAGCAGTGTGTTCTAACATTTCAATTCACTGTGCGAAGTGAATGGAGTGTTGCTTCACTTTCTAAATGCTGTCCTTTCAGAGAAAATCACTTTCCTTTGAAAGTGCCTTAAGCTACTTACAAGCATTCACAGGAATATCAAATGTGGTTCTATGAAAGTGAAGCTGTCTGTTCCAACACTTCAATTCACTGTGCATAATGAATGGAGTGTTGCTTCACTTTCTAAATGCTGTCCTTTCAGAGAAAATCACTTTCCTCTGAAAGTGCCTTATGCTACTGACAAGCATTTAACAGAAATTCACATGCGTTTCTCTGAAAAAGAAGCATTCTGTTCCAACACTTCAGTTCACTGTGCGTAGTGAATGGAGTGTTGCTTCAGTTTCTAAATGCTGTCCTTTCAGAGAAAATCACTTTCCTTTGAAAGTGCCTTAAGCTACTTACACACATTCACAGGAAACTCAAATGCGTTTCTTTGAAAGAGAAGCTGTCTGTTCCAACACTTCAATTCACTGTGCGAAGTGAATGGAGTGTTGCTTCACTTTCTAAATGCTGTCCTTTCAGAGAAAATCACTTTCCTTTGAAAGTGCCTTAAGCTACTTACAAGCATTCAACAGAAATTCACATGTGTTTCACTGAAAGAGAAGCAGTCTGTTCCAACACTTCAATTCACTGTGCGAAGTGAATGGAGTGTTGCTTCACTTTCTAAATGCTGTCCTTTCAGAGAAAATCACTTTCCTTTGAAAGTGTCTTAAGCTACTTACAAGCATTCACAAGAAACTCACATGCATTTTTCTGAAAGAGAAGCAGTCTGTTCCAACACTTCAATTCACTGTGCGTAGTGAATGGAGTGTTGCTTCACTTTCTAAATGCTGTCCTTTCTGAGAAAATCACTTTCTTTTGAAAGTGCCTTAGCTACATACAAGCATTCAATAGAAATTCACATGCGTTTCTCTGAAAGAGAAGCAGTCTGTTCCAACACTTCATTCACTGAGCGAAGTGAATGGAGTGTTGCTTCACTTTCTAAATGCTGTCCTTTCAGAGAAAATCACTTTCCTTTGAAAGTGCCTTAAGCTACTTACAAGCATTCACAAAAAACTCATATCTGTTTCTCTGAAAGAGAAATGGTCTGTTCCAACACTTCAATTCACTGTGCGAAGTGAATGGAGTGTTGTTTCACTTTCTAAATGCTGTCCTTTCAGAGAAAATCACTTTCGTTGAAAGTGCCTTAAGCTACTTACAAGCATTCCACAGAAATTCACATGCGTTTCTCTGAAAGAGAAGAAGTCTGTTCCAACACTTCAATTCACTGTGCGAAGTGAATGGAGTGTTGTTTCACTTTCTAAATGCTGTCCTTTCAGAGAAAATCACTTTGCATTGAAAGTGCCTTAAGCTACTTACACACATTCACAGGAAACTCAAATGGGTTTCTCCGAAAGAGAAGCTGTCTATTCCAACACTTCAATTCACTGTGCGAAGTGAATGGAGTGTTGCTTCACTTTCTAAATGCTGTCCTTTCAGAGAAAATCACTTTCTTTGAAAGTGCCTTAAGCTACTTACAAGCATTCACAAGAAAATCACATGCATTTTTCTGAAAGAAAAGTGGTCTGTTCCAACACTTCAATTCACTGTGCGTAGTGAATGGAGTGTTGCTTCACTTTCTAAATGCTGTCCTTTCTGAAAAAATCACTTTCTTTTGAAAGTGCCTTAGCTACATACAAGCATTCAATAGAAATTCACATGCGTTTCTCTGAAAGAGAAGCAGTCTGTTCCAACACTTCAATTCACTGTGCGAAGTGAATGGAGTGTTGCTTCACTTTCTAAATGCTGTCCTTTCAGAGAAAATCACTTTCCTTTGAAAGTGCCTTAAGCTACTTACAAGCATTCACAAAAAACTCATATCTGTTTCTCTGAAAGAGAAATGGTCTGTTCCAACACTTCAATTCACTGTGCGAAGTGAATGGAGTGTTGTTTCACTTTCTAAATGCTGTCCTTTCAGAGAAAATCACTTTCGTTGAAAGTGCCTTAAGCTACTTACAAGCATTCCACAGAAATTCACATGCGTTTCTCTGAAAGAGAAGAAGTCTGTTCCAACACTTCAATTCACTGTGCGAAGTGAATGGAGTGTTGTTTCACTTTCTAAATGCTGTCCTTTCAGAGAAAATCACTTTGCATTGAAAGTGCCTTAAGCTACTTACACACATTCACAGGAAACTCAAATACGTTTCTCCGAAAGAGAAGCTGTCTGTTCCAACACTTCAATTCACTGTGCGAAGTGAATGGAGTGTTGCTTCACTTTCTAAATGCTGTCCTTTCAGAGAAAATCACTTTCTCTGAAAGTGCCTTAAGCTACTTACAAGCATTCACAAGAAACTCACATGCATTTTTCTGAAAGAAAAGTGGTCTGTTCCAACACTTCAATTCACTGTGCGTAGTGAATGGAGTGTTGCTTCTCTTTCTAAATGCTGTCCTTTCAGAGAAAATCACTTTCCTTTGAAAGTGCCTTAAGCTACTTACAAGCATTCAATAGAAATTCACATGCGTTTCTCTGAAAGAGAAGCAGTCTGTTCCAATACTTCAATTCACTGTGCGAAGTGAATGGAGTGTTGCTTCACTTTCTAAATGCTGTCCTTTCAGAGAAAATCACTTTCCTTTGAAAGTGCCTTAAGCTACTTACAAGCATTCACAAAAAACTCATATCTGTTTCTCTGAAAGAGAAGTGGTCTGTTCCAACACTTCAATTCACTGTGCGAAGTGAATGTAGTGTTGTTTCACTTTCTAAATGCTGTCCTTTCAGAGAAAATCACTTTCCTTTGAAAGTGCCTTAAGCTACTTACAAGCATTCCACAGAAATTCACATGCGTTTCTCTGAAAGAGAAGAAGTCTGTTCCAACACTTCAATTCACTGTGCGAAGTGAATGGAGTGTTGCTTCACTTTCTAAATGCTGTCCTTTCAGAGAAAATCACTTTCCTTTGAAAGTGCCTTAAGGTACTTACAAGCATTCAACAGAAATTCACATGCGTTTCACTGAAAGAGAAGCAGTCTGTTCCAACACTTCAATTCACTGTGCGAAGTGAATGGAGTGTTGCTTCACTTTCTAAATGCTGTCCTTTCAGAGAAAATCACTTTCCTTTGAAAGTGCCTTAAGCTACTTACAAGCATTCACAGGAATATCAAATGTGGTTTTATGAAAGAGAAGCTGTCTGTTCCAACACTTGAATTCACTGTGCATAGTGGAGTGTTGCTTCACTTTCTAAATGCTGTCCTTTCAGAGAAAATCACTTTCCTCTGAAAGTGCCTTAAGCTACTGACAAGCATTTAACAGAAATTCACATGCGTTTCTCTGAAAAAGAAGCAGTCTGTTCCAACACTTCAATTCACTGTGCGTAGTGAATGGAGTGTTCCTTCACTTTCTAAATGCTGTCCTTTCAGAGAAAATCACTTTTTTTTGAAAGTGCCTTAGCTACTTACAAGCATTCACAAGAAATTCACATGCATTTTTCTGAAAGAGAAGCAGTCTGTTCCAACACTTCAATTCACTGTGCGTAGTGAATGGAGTGTTGCTTCACTTTCTAAATGCTGTCCTTTCAGAGAAAATCACTTTCCTTTGAAAGTGCCTTAAGCTACTTACAGCATTCAACAGAAATTCACATGCATTTCACTGAAAGAGAAGCAGTCTGTTCCAACACGTCAATTCACTATGCGAAGTGAATGGAGTGTTGCTCTACTTTCTAAATGCTGTCCTTTCAGAGAAAATCACTTTCCTTTGAAAATGCCTTAAGCTACTTAAAAGCATTCACAAAAAACTCATATCTGTTTCCTGAAAGAAAGTAGTCTGTTCCAACACTTCAATTCACTGTGCGAAGTGAATGGAGTGTTGCTTCACTTTCTAAATGCTGTCCTTTCGGAGAAAATCACTTTCCTTTGAAAGTGCCTTAAGCTACTTACAAGCATTCACAAGAAACTCACATGCATTTTTCTGAAAGAGAAGCAGTCTGTTCCAACACTTCAATTCACTGTGCGTAGTGAATGGAGTGTTGCTTCACTTTCTAAATGCTGTCCTTTCAGAGAAAATCACTTTCCTTTGAAATTGCCTTAAGCTACTTACAAGCATTCAATAGAAATTCCACATGTGTTTCTCTGAAAAAGAAGCAGTCTGTTCCAACACTTCAATTCACTGTGCGAAGTGAATGGAGTGTTGTTTCACTTTCTAAATGCTGTCCTTTCAGAGAAAATCACTTTCCTTTGAAAGTGCCTTAAGCTACTTACAAGCATTCACAAGAAACTCACATGCATTTTTCTGAAAGAGAAGGAGTCGGTTCCAACACTTCAATTCACTGTTCGTAGTGAATGGAGTGTTGCTTCACTTTCTAAATGCTGTCCTTTCCGAGAAAATCACTTTCCTTTGAAAGTGCCTTAAGCTACTTACAAGCATTCAATAGAAATTCACATGCGTTTCTCTGAAAGAGAAGCAGTCTGTTCCAACACTTCAATTCACTGTGCGAAGTGAATGGAGTGTTGCTTCACTTTCTAAATGCTGTCCTTTCAGAGAAAATCACTTTCCTTTGAAAGTACCTTAAGCTACTTACAAACATTCACAAAAAACTCATATCTGTTTCTCTGAAAGAGAAATGGTCTGTTCCAACACTTCAATTCACTGTGCGATGTGAATGGAGTGTTGTTTCACTATCTAAATGCTGTCCTTTCAGAGAAAATCACTTTCCTTTGAAAGTGCCTTAAGCTACTTACAAGCATTCCACAGAAATTCACATGCTTTTCTCTGAAAGAGAAGAAGTCTGTTCCAACACTTCAATTCACTGTGCGAAGTGAATGGAGTGTTGCTTCACTTTCTAAATGCTGTCTTTCAGAGAAAATCACTTTCCTTTGAAAGTGCCTTAAGCTACTTACAAGCATTCACAAGAAATTCACATGCATTTTTCTGAAAGAGAAGCAGTCTGTTCCAACACTTCAATTCACTGTGCGATGTGAATGGAGTGTTGCTTCACTTTCTAAATGCTGTCCTTTCAGAGAAAATCACTTTCTTTGAAAGTGCCTTAAGCTACTTACAAGCATTCACAAGAAACTCACATTCATTTTACTGAAAGAGAAGTGGTCTGTTCCAACACTTCAATTCACTGTGCGTAGTGAATGGAGTGTTGCTTTACTTTCTAAATGCTGTCCTTTCAGAGAAAATCACTTTCCTTTGAAAGTGCCTTAAGCTACTTACAAGCATTCAATAGAAATTCACATGCGTTTCTCTGAAAGAGAAGCAGTCTGTTCCAACACTTCAATTCACTGTGCGAAGTGAATGGAGTGTTGCTTCACTTTCTAAATGCTGTCCTTTCAGAGAAATCACTTTCCTTTGAAAGTGCCTTAAGCTACTTACAAGCATTCACAAAAAACTCATATCTGTTTCTCTGAAAGAGAAGTGGTCTGTTCCAACACTTCAATTCACTATGCGAAGTGAATGGAGTGTTGTTTCACTTTCTAAATGCTGTCCTTTCAGAGAAAATCACTTTCCTTGAAAGTGCCTTAAGCCACTTACAAGCATTCCACAGAAATTCACATGCGTTTCTCTGAAAGAGAAGAAGTCTGTTCCAACTCTTCAGTTCACTGTGTGAAGTGAATGGAGTGTTGTTTCACTTTCTAAATGCTGTCCTTTCAGAGAAAATCTCTTTCCTTTGAAAGTGCCTTAAGCTACTTACACACATTCACAGGAAACTCAAATGCGTTTCTATGAAAGAGAAGCTGTCTGTTCCAACACTTCAATTCAATGTGCGAAGTGAATGGAGTGTTGCTTCACTTTCTAAATGCTGTCCTTTCAGAGAAAATCACTTTCCTTTGAAAGTGCCTTAAGCTACTTACAAGCATTCAACAGAAATTCACATGTGTTTCACTGAAAGAGAAGCAGTCTGTTCCAACACTTCAATTCACTGTGCGAAGTGAATGGAGTGTTGCTTCACTTTCTAAATGCTGTCCTTTCAGAGAAAATCACTTTCCTTTGAAAGTGCCTTAAGCTACTTACAAGCATTCAATAGAAATTCACATGCGTTTCTATGAAAGAGAAGCAGTCTGTTCCAACATTTCAATTCACTGTGCGAAGTGAATGGAGTGTTGCTTCACTTTCTAAATGCTGTCCTTTCAGAGAAAATCACTTTCCTTTGAAAGTGCCTTAAGCTACTTACAAGCATTCACAAGAAACTCACACGCATTTTTCTGAAAGAGAAGCAGTTTGTTCCAACATTACAATTCACTGTGCGAAGTGAATGGAGTGTTGCTTCACTTTCTATATGCTCGCCTTTTAGAGAAAATCACTTTGCTTTGAAAGTACCTTAAGCTACTTACAAGCATTCAGAAGAAACTCACATCCGTTTCTCTGAAAGAGAAGCAGTGTGTTCTAACATTTCAATTCACTGTGCGAAGTGAATGGAGTGTTGCTTCACTTTCTAAATGCTGTCCTTTCAGAGAAAATCACTTTCCTTTGAAAGTGCCTTAAGCTACTTACAAGCATTCACAGGAATATCAAATGTGGTTCTATGAAAGTGAAGCTGTCTGTTCCAACACTTCAATTCACTGTGCATAATGAATGGAGTGTTGCTTCACTTTCTAAATGCTGTCCTTTCAGAGAAAATCACTTTCCTCTGAAAGTGCCTTATGCTACTGACAAGCATTTAACAGAAATTCACATGCGTTTCTCTGAAAAAGAAGCAGTCTGTTCCAACACTTCAGTTCACTGTGCGTAGTGAATGGAGTGTTGCTTCAGTTTCTAAATGCTGTCCTTTCAGAGAAAATCACTTTCCTTTGAAAGTGCCTTAAGCTACTTACACACATTCACAGGAAACTCAAATGCGTTTCTTTGAAAGAGAAGCTGTCTGTTCCAACACTTCAATTCACTGTGCGAAGTGAATGGAGTGTTGTTTCACTTTCTAAATGCTGTCCTTTCAGAGAAAATCACTTTCGTTGAAAGTGCCTTAAGCTACTTACAAGCATTCCACAGAAATTCACATGCGTTTCTCTGAAAGAGAAGAAGTCTGTTCCAACACTTCAATTCACTGTGCGAAGTGAATGGAGTGTTGTTTCACTTTCTAAATGCTGTCCTTTCAGAGAAAATCACTTTGCATTGAAAGTGCCTTAAGCTACTTACACACATTCACAGGAAACTCAAATGGGTTTCTCCGAAAGAGAAGCTGTCTATTCCAACACTTCAATTCACTGTGCGAAGTGAATGGAGTGTTGCTTCACTTTCTAAATGCTGTCCTTTCAGAGAAAATCACTTTCTTTGAAAGTGCCTTAAGCTACTTACAAGCATTCACAAGAAAATCACATGCATTTTTCTGAAAGAAAAGTGGTCTGTTCCAACACTTCAATTCACTGTGCGTAGTGAATGGAGTGTTGCTTCACTTTCTAAATGCTGTCCTTTCAGAGAAAATCACTTTCCTTTGAAAGTGCCTTAAGCTACTTACAAGCATTCAATAGAAATTCACATGCGTTTCTCTGAAAGAGAAGCAGTCTGTTCCAACACTTCAATTCACTGTGCGAAGTGAATGGAGTGTTGCTTCACTTTCTAAATGCTGTCCGTTCAGAGAAAATCACTTTCCTTTGAAAGTGCCTTAAGCTACTTACAAGCATTCACAAAAAACTCATATCTGTTTCTCTGAAAGAGAAGTGGTCTGTTCCAACACTTCAATTCACTGTGCGAAGTGAATGGAGTGTTGTTTCACTTTCTAAATGCTGTCCTTTCAGAGAAAATCACTTTCCTTTGAAAGTGCCTTAAGCTACTTACAAGCATTCCACAGAAATTCACATGCGTGTCTCTGAAAGAGAAGAAGTCTGTTCCAACACTTCAATTCACTGTGCGAAGTGAATGGAGTGTTGTTTCACTTTCTAAATGCTGTCTTTTCAGAGAAAATCACTTTCCTTTGAAAGTGCCTTAAGCTACTTACACACATTCACAGGAAACTCAAATGCGTTTCTATGAAAGAGAAGCTGTCTGTTCCAACACTTCAATTCACTGTGCGAAGTGAATGGAGTGTTGCTTCACTTTCTAAATGCTGTCCTTTCAGAGAAAATCACTTTCCTTTGAAAGTGCCTTAAGCTACTTACAAGCATTGAACAGAAATTCACATGCGTTTCACTGAAAGAGAAGCAGTCTGTTCCAACACTTCAATTCACTGTGCGAAGTGAATGGAGTGTTGCTTCACTTTCTAAATGCTGTCCTTTCAGAGAAAATCACTTTCCTTTGAAAGTGCCTTAAGCTACTTACACACATTCACAGGAAACTCAAATGCGTTTCTATGAAAGAGAAGCTGTCTGTTCCCACACTTCAATTCACTGTGCGAAGTGAATGGAGTGTTGCTTCACTTTCTATATGCTCTCCTTTTAGAGAAAATCACTTTGCTTTGAAAGTGCCTTAAGCTACTTACAAGCATTCAGAAGAAACTCACATCCGTTTCTCTGAAAGAGAAGCAGTGTGTTCCAACATTTCAATTCACTGTGCGAAGTGAATGGAGTGTTGCTTCACTTTCTAAATGCTGTCCTTTCAGAGAAAATCACTTTCCTTTGAAAGTGCCTTAAGCTACTTGCAAGCATTCACAGGAATATCAAATGTGGTTTTATGAAAGAGAAGCTGTCTGTTCCAACACTTGAATTCACTGTGCATAGTGAATGGAGTGTTGCTTCACTGTCTAAATGCTGTACTTTCAGAGAAAATCACTTTCCTCTGAAAGTGCCTTAAGCTACTGACAAGCATTTAACAGAAATTCACATGCGTTTCTCTGAAAAAGAAGCAGTCTGTTCCAACACTTCAATTCACTGTGCGTAGTGAATGGAGTGTTCCTTCACTTTCTAAATGCTGTCCTTTCAGAGAAAATCACTTTTTTTTGAAAGTGCCTTAGCTACTTACAAGCATTCACAAGAAACTCACATGCATTTTTCTGAAAGAGAAGCAGTCTGTTCCAACACTTCAATTCACTGTGTGTAGTGAATGGAGTGTTGCTTCACTTTCTAAATGCTGTCCTTTCAGAGAAAATCACTTTCCTTTGAAAGTGCCTTAAGCTACTTACAGCATTCAACAGAAATTCACATGCATTTCACTGAAAGAGAAGCAGTCTGTTCCAACACTTCAATTCACTATGCGAAGTGAATGGAGTGTTGCTCTCCTTTCTAAATGCTGTCCTTTCAGAGAAAATCACTTTCCTTTGAAAATGCCTTAAGCTACTTAAAAGCATTCACAAAAAACTCATATCTGTTTCCTGAAAGAGAAGTAGTCTGTTCCAACACTTCAATTCACTGTGCGAAGTGAATGGAGTGTTGCTTCACTTTCTAAATGCTGTCCTTTCGGAGAAAATCACTTTCCTTTGAAAGTGCCTTAAGCTACTTACAAGCATTCACAAGAAACTCACATGCATGTTTCTGAAAGGGAAGCAGTCTGTTCCAACACTTCAATTCACTGTGCGTAGTGAATGGAGTGTTGCTTCACTTTCTAAATGCTGTCCTTTCAGAGAAAATCACTTTCCTTTGAAAGTGCCTTAAGCTACTTACAAACATTCACAAAAAACTCATATCTGTTTCTCTGAAAGAGAAATGGTCTGTTCCAACACTTCAATTCACTGTGCGAAGTGAATGGAGTGTTGTTTCACTTTCTAAATGCTGTCCTTTCAGAGAAAATCACTTTCCTTTGAAAGTGCCTTAAGCTACTTACAAGCATTCCACAGAAATTCACATGCTTTTCTCTGAAAGAGAAGAAGTCTGTTCCAACACTTCAATTCACTGTGCGAAGTGAATGTAGTGTTGTTTCACTTTCTAAATGCTGTCCTTTCAGAGAAAATCACTTTGCTTTGAAAGTGCCTTAAGCTACTTACGCACATTCACTGGAAACTCAAATGCGTTTCTACGAAAGAGAAGCTGTCTGTTCCAACACTTCAATTCACTGTGCGAAGTGAATGGAGTGTTGCTTCACTTTCTAAATGCTGTCCTTTCAGAGAAAATCACTTTCCTTTGAAAGTGCCTTTAGCTACTTACAAGCATTCACAAGAAACTCACATGCATTTTTCTGAAAGAGAAGCAGTCTGTTCCAACACTTCAATTCACTGTGCGTAGTGAATGGAGTGTTGCTTCACTTTCTAAATGCTGTCCTTTCAGAGAAAATCACTTTCCTTTGAAAGTGCCTTAAGCTACTTACAAGCATTCAACAGAAATTCACATGCGTTTCTCTGAAAGAGAAGCAGTCTGTTCCAACACTTCAATTCACTGTTCGAAGTGAATGGAGTGTTGCTTCACGTTCTAAATGCTGTCCTTTCAGAGAAAATCACTTTCCTTTGAAAGTGCCTTAAGCTACTTACAAGCATTCACAAAAAACTCATATCTGTTTCTCTGAAAGAGAAGTGGTCTGTTCCAAAACTTCAATTCACTGTGCGAAGTGAATGGAGTGTTGTTTCACTTTCTAAATGCTGTCCTTTCAGAGAAAATCACTTTCCTTTGAAAGTGCATTAAGCTACTTACAAGCATACCACAGAAATTCACATGCGTTTCTCTGAAAGAGAAGAAGTCTGTTCCAACACTTCAATTCACTGTGCGAAGTGAATGGAGTGTTGTTTCACTTTCTAAATGCTGTCCTTTCAGAGAAAATCACATTCCTTTGAAAGTGCCTTAAGCTACTTACACACATTCACAGGAAACTCAAATGTGTTTCTATGAAAGAGAAGCTGTCTGTTCCAACACTTCAATTCACTGTGCGAAGTGAATGGAGTGTTGCTTCACTTTCTAAATGCTGTCCTTTCAGAGAAAATCACTTTCCTTTGAAAGTGCCTTAAGCTACTTACAAGCATTCAATAGAAATTCACATGCGTGTCTCTGAAAGAGAAGAAGTCTGTTCCAACACTTCAATTCACTGTGCGAAGTGAATGGAGTGTTGTTTCACTTTCTAAATGCTGTCTTTTCAGAGAAAATCACTTTTTTTTGAAAGTGCCTTAGCTACTTACAAGCATTCACAAGAAACTCACATGCATTTTTCTGAAAGAGAAGCAGTCTGTTCCAACACTTCAATTCACTGTGTGTAGTGAATGGAGTGTTGCTTCACTTTCTAAATGCTGTCCTTTCAGAGAAAATCACTTTCCTTTGAAAGTGCCTTAAGCTACTTACAGCATTCAACAGAAATTCACATGCATTTCACTGAAAGAGAAGCAGTCTGTTCCAACACTTCAATTCACTATGCGAAGTGAATGGAGTGTTGCTCTCCTTTCTAAATGCTGTCCTTTCAGAGAAAATCACTTTCCTTTGAAAATGCCTTAAGCTACTTAAAAGCATTCACAAAAAACTCATATCTGTTTCCTGAAAGAGAAGTAGTCTGTTCCAACACTTCAATTCACTGTGCGAAGTGAATGGAGTGTTGCTTCACTTTCTAAATGCTGTCCTTTCGGAGAAAATCACTTTCCTTTGAAAGTGCCTTAAGCTACTTACAAGCATTCACAAGAAACTCACATGCATTTTTCTGAAAGGGAAGCAGTCTGTTCCAACACTTCAATTCACTGTGCGTAGTGAATGGAGTGTTGCTTCACTTTCTAAATGCTGTCCTTTCAGAGAAAATCACTTTCCTTTGAAAGTGCCTTAAGCTACTTACAAACATTCACAAAAAACTCATATCTGTTTCTCTGAAAGAGAAATGGTCTGTTCCAACACTTCAATTCACTGTGCGAAGTGAATGGAGTGTTGTTTCACTTTCTAAATGCTGTCCTTTCAGAGAAAATCACTTTCCTTTGAAAGTGCCTTAAGCTACTTACAAGCATTCCACAGAAATTCACATGCTTTTCTCTGAAAGAGAAGAAGTCTGTTCCAACACTTCAATTCACTGTGCGAAGTGAATGTAGTGTTGTTTCACTTTCTAAATGCTGTCCTTTCAGAGAAAATCACTTTGCTTTGAAAGTGCCTTAAGCTACTTACACACATTCACTGGAAACTCAAATGCGTTTCTACGAAAGAGAAGCTGTCTGTTCCAACACTTCAATTCACTGTGCGAAGTGAATGGAGTGTTGCTTCACTTTCTAAATGCTGTCCTTTCAGAGAAAATCACTTTCCTTTGAAAGTGCCTTTAGCTACTTACAAGCATTCACAAGAAACTCACATGCATTTTTCTGAAAGAGAAGCAGTCTGTTCCAACACTTCAATTCACTGTGCGTAGTGAATGGAGTGTTGCTTCACTTTCTAAATGCTGTCCTTTCAGAGAAAATCACTTTCCTTTGAAAGTGCCTTAAGCTACTTACAAGCATTCAACAGAAATTCACATGCGTTTCTCTGAAAGAGAAGCAGTCTGTTCCAACACTTCAATTCACTGTTCGAAGTGAATGGAGTGTTGCTTCACGTTCTAAATGCTGTCCTTTCAGAGAAAATCACTTTCCTTTGAAAGTGCCTTAAGCTACTTACAAGCATTCACAAAAAACTCATATCTGTTTCTCTGAAAGAGAAGTGGTCTGTTCCAAAACTTCAATTCACTGTGCGAAGTGAATGGAGTGTTGTTTCACTTTCTAAATGCTGTCCTTTCAGAGAAAATCACTTTCCTTTGAAAGTGCATTAAGCTACTTACAAGCATACCACAGAAATTCACATGCGTTTCTCTGAAAGAGAAGAAGTCTGTTCCAACACTTCAATTCACTGTGCGAAGTGAATGGAGTGTTGTTTCACTTTCTAAATGCTGTCCTTTCAGAGAAAATCACTTTCCTTTGAAAGTGCCTTAAGCTACTTACACACATTCACAGGAAACTCAAATGTGTTTCTATGAAAGAGAAGCTGTCTGTTCCAACACTTCAATTCACTGTGCGAAGTGAATGGAGTGTTGCTTCACTTTCTAAATGCTGTCCTTTCAGAGAAAATCACTTTCCTTTGAAAGTGCCTTAAGGTACTTACAAGCATTCAACAGAAATTCACATGCGTTTCACTGAAAGAGAAGCAGTCTGTTCCAACACTTCAATTCACTGTGCGAAGTGAATGGAGTGTTGCTTCACTTTCTAAATGCTGTCCTTTCAGAGAAAATCACTTTCCTTTGAAAGTGCCTTAAGCTACTCACACACATTCACAGGAAACTCAAATGCGTTTCTATGAAAGAGAAGCTGTCTGTTCCAACACTTCAATTCACTGTGCGAAGTGAATGGAGTGTTGCTTCACTTTCTATATGCTCTCCTTTTAGAGAAAATCACTTTGCTTTGAAAGTGCCTTAAGCTACTTACAAGCATTCAGAAGAAACTCACATCCGTTTCTCTGAAAGAGAAGCAGTGTGTTCCAACATTTCAATTCACTGGGCGAAGTGAATGGAGTGTTGCTTCACTTTCTAAATGCTGTCCTTTCAGAGAAAATCACTTTCCTTTGAAAGTGCCTTAAGCTACTTAAAAGCATTCACAAAAATCTCATATCTGTTTCCTGAAAGAGAAGTAGTCTGTTCCAACACTTCAATTCACTGTGCGAAGTGAATGGAGTGTTGCTTCACTTTCTAAATGCTGTCCTTTCGGAGAAAATCACTTTCCTTTGAAAGTGCCTTAAGCTACTTACAAGCATTCACAAGAAACTCACATGCATTTTTCTGAAAGGGAAGCAGTCTGTTCCAACACTTCAATTCACTGTGCGTAGTGAATGGAGTGTTGCTTCACTTTCTAAATGCTGTCCTTTCAGAGAAAATCACTTTCCTTTGAAAGTCCCTTAAGCTACTTACAAACATTCACAAAAAACTCATATCTGTTTCTCTGAAAGAGAAATGGTCTGTTCCAACACTTCAATTCACTGTGCGAAGTGAATGGAGTGTTGTTTCACTTTCTAAATGCTGTCCTTTCAGAGAAAATCACTTTCCTTTGAAAGTGCCTTAAGCTACTTACAAGCATTCCACAGAAATTCACATGCTTTTCTCTGAAAGAGAAGAAGTCTGTTCCAACACTTCAATTCACTGTGCGAAGTGAATGTAGTGTTGTTTCACTTTCTAAATGCTGTCCTTTCAGAGAAAATCACTTTGCTTTGAAAGTGCCTTAAGCTACTTACACACATTCACTGGAAACTCAAATGCGTTTCTACGAAAGAGAAGCTGTCTGTTCCAAAACTTCAATTCACTGTGCGAAGTGAATGGAGTGTTGCTTCACTTTCTAAATGCTGTCCTTTCAGAGAAAATCACTTTCCTTTGAAAGTGCCTTTAGCTACTTACAAGCATTCACAAGAAACTCACATGCATTTTTCTGAAAGAGAAGCAGTCTGTTCCAACACTTCAATTCACTGTGCGTAGTGAATGGAGTGTTGCTTCACTTTCTAAATGCTGTCCTTTCAGAGAAAATCACTTTCCTTTGAAAGTGCCTTAAGCTACTTACAAGCATTCAATAGAAATTCACATGCGTTTCTCTGAAAGAGAAGCAGTCTGTTCCAACACTTCAATTCACTGTTCGAAGTGAATGGAGTGTTGCTTCACGTTCTAAATGCTGTCCTTTCAGAGAAAATCACTTTCCTTTGAAAGTGCCTTAAGCTACTTACAAGCATTCACAAAAAACTCATATCTGTTTCTCTGAAAGATAAGTGGTCTGTTCCAAAACTTCAATTCACTGTGCGAAGTGAATGGAGTGTTGTTTCACTTTCTAAATGCTGTCCTTTCAGAGAAAATCACTTTCCTTTGAAAATGCCTTAAGCTACTTACAAGCATACCACAGAAATTCACATGCGTTTCTCTGAAAGAGAAGAAGTCTGTTCCAACACTTCAATTCACTGTGCGAAGTGAATGGAGTGTTGTTTCACTTTCTAAATGCTGTCCTTTCAGAGAAAATCACTTTCCTTTGAAAGTGCCTTAAGCTACTTACAAGCATTGAACAGAAATTCACATGCGTTTCACTGAAAGAGAAGCAGTCTGTTCCAACACTTCAATTCACTGTGCGAAGTGAATGGAGTGTTGCTTCACTTTCTAAATGCTGTCCTTTCAGAGAAAATCACTTTCCTTTGAAAGTGCCTTAAGCTACTTACACACATTCACAGGAAACTCAAATGCGTTTCTATGAAAGAGAAGCTGTCTGTTCCCACACTTCAATTCACTGTGCGAAGTGAATGGAGTGTTGCTTCACTTTCTATATGCTCTCCTTTTAGAGAAAATCACTTTGCTTTGAAAGTGCCTTAAGCTACTTACAAGCATTCAGAAGAAACTCACATCCGTTTCTCTGAAAGAGAAGCAGTGTGTTCCAACATTTCAATTCACTGTGCGAAGTGAATGGAGTGTTGCTTCACTTTCTAAATGCTGTCCTTTCAGAGAAAATCACTTTCCTTTGAAAGTGCCTTAAGCTACTTGCAAGCATTCACAGGAATATCAAATGTGGTTTTATGAAAGAGAAGCTGTCTGTTCCAACACTTGAATTCACTGTGCATAGTGAATGGAGTGTTGCTTCACTGTCTAAATGCTGTACTTTCAGAGAAAATCACTTTCCTCTGAAAGAGCCTTAAGCTACTGACAAGCATTTAACAGAAATTCACATGCGTTTCTCTGAAAAAGAAGCAGTCTGTTCCAACACTTCAATTCACTGTGCGTAGTGAATGGAGTGTTCCTTCACTTTCTAAATGCTGTCCTTTCAGAGAAAATCACTTTTTTTTGAAAGTGCCTTAGCTACTTACAAGCATTCACAAGAAACTCACATGCATTTTTCTGAAAGAGAAGCAGTCTGTTCCAACACTTCAATTCACTGTGTGTAGTGAATGGAGTGTTGCTTCACTTTCTAAATGCTATCCTTTCAGAGAAAATCACTTTCCTTTGAAAGTGCCTTAAGCTACTTACAGCATTCAACAGAAATTCACATGCATTTCACTGAAAGAGAAGCAGTCTGTTCCAACACTTCAATTCACTATGCGAAGTGAATGGAGTGTTGCTCTCCTTTCTAAATGCTGTCCTTTCAGAGAAAATCACTTTCCTTTGAAAATGCCTTAAGCTACTTAAAAGCATTCACAAAAAACTCATATCTGTTTCCTGAAAGAGAAGTAGTCTGTTCCAACACTTCAATTCACTGTGCGAAGTGAATGGAGTGTTGCTTCACTTTCTAAATGCTGTCCTTTCGGAGAAAATCACTTTCCTTTGAAAGTGCCTTAAGCTACTTACAAGCATTCACAAGAAACTCACATGCATTTTTCTGAAAGGGAAGCAGTCTGTTCCAACACTTCAATTCACTGTGCGTAGTGAATGGAGTGTTGCTTCACTTTCTAAATGCTGTCCTTTCAGAGAAAATCACTTTCCTTTGAAAGTGCCTTAAGCTACTTACAAACATTCACAAAAAACTCATATCTGTTTCTCTGAAAGAGAAATGGTCTGTTCCAACACTTCAATTCACTGTGCGAAGTGAATGGAGTGTTGTTTCACTTTCTAAATGCTGTCCTTTCAGAGAAAATCACTTTCCTTTGAAAGTGCCTTAAGCTACTTACAAGCATTCCACAGAAATTCACATGCTTTTCTCTGAAAGAGAAGAAGTCTGTTCCAACACTTCAATTCACTGTGCGAAGTGAATGTAGTGTTGTTTCACTTTCTAAATGCTGTCCTTTCAGAGAAAATCACTTTGCTTTGAAAGTGCCTTAAGCTACTTACACACATTCACTGGAAACTCAAATGCGTTTCTACGAAAGAGAAGCTGTCTGTTCCAACACTTCAATTCACTGTGCGAAGTGAATGGAGTGTTGCTTCACTTTCTAAATGCTGTCCTTTCAGAGAAAATCACTTTCCTTTGAAAGTGCCTTTAGCTACTTACAAGCATTCACAAGAAACTCACATGCATTTTTCTGAAAGAGAAGCAGTCTGTTCCAACACTTCAATTCACTGTGCGTAGTGAATGGAGTGTTGCTTCACTTTCTAAATGCTGTCCTTTCAGAGAAAATCACTTTCCTTTGAAAGTGCCTTAAGCTACTTACAAGCATTCAACAGAAATTCACATGCGTTTCTCTGAAAGAGAAGCAGTCTGTTCCAACACTTCAATTCACTGTTCGAAGTGAATGGAGTGTTGCTTCACGTTCTAAATGCTGTCCTTTCAGAGAAAATCACTTTCCTTTGAAAGTGCCTTAAGCTACTTAGAAGCATTCACAAAAAACTCATATCTGTTTCTCTGAAAGAGAAGTGGTCTGTTCCAAAACTTCAATTCACTGTGCGAAGTGAATGGAGTGTTGTTTCACTTTCTAAATGCTGTCCTTTCAGAGAAAATCACTTTCCTTTGAAAGTGCATTAAGCTACTTACAAGCATACCACAGAAATTCACATGCGTTTCTCTGAAAGAGAAGAAGTCTGTTCCAACACTTCAATTCACTGTGCGAAGTGAATGGAGTGTTGTTTCACTTTCTAAATGCTGTCCTTTCAGAGAAAATCACTTTCCTTTGAAAGTGCCTTAAGCTACTTACACACATTCACAGGAAACTCAAATGTGTTTCTATGAAAGAGAAGCTGTCTGTTCCAACACTTCAATTCACTGTGCGAAGTGAATGGAGTGTTGCTTCACTTTCTAAATGCTGTCCTTTCAGAGAAAATCACTTTCCTTTGAAAGTGCCTTAAGGTACTTACAAGCATTCAACAGAAATTCACATGCGTTTCACTGAAAGAGAAGCAGTCTGTTCCAACACTTCAATTCACTGTGCGAAGTGAATGGAGTGTTGCTTCACTTTCTAAATGCTGTCCTTTCAGAGAAAATCACTTTCCTTTGAAAGTGCCTTAAGCTACTCACACACATTCACAGGAAACTCAAATGCGTTTCTATGAAAGAGAAGCTGTCTGTTCCAACACTTCAATTCACTGTGCGAAGTGAATGGAGTGTTGCTTCACTTTCTATATGCTCTCCTTTTAGAGAAAATCACTTTGCTTTGAAAGTGCCTTAAGCTACTTACAAGCATTCAGAAGAAACTCACATCCGTTTCTCTGAAAGAGAAGCAGTGTGTTCCAACATTTCAATTCACTGGGCGAAGTGAATGGAGTGTTGCTTCACTTTCTAAATGCTGTCCTTTCAGAGAAAATCACTTTCCTTTGAAAGTGCCTTAAGCTACTTAAAAGCATTCACAAAAATCTCATATCTGTTTCCTGAAAGAGAAGTAGTCTGTTCCAACACTTCAATTCACTGTGCGAAGTGAATGGAGTGTTGCTTCACTTTCTAAATGCTGTCCTTTCGGAGAAAATCACTTTCCTTTGAAAGTGCCTTAAGCTACTTACAAGCATTCACAAGAAACTCACATGCAATTTTCTGAAAGGGAAGCAGTCTGTTCCAACACTTCAATTCACTGTGCGTAGTGAATGGAGTGTTGCTTCACTTTCTAAATGCTGTCCTTTCAGAGAAAATCACTTTCCTTTGAAAGTGCCTTAAGCTACTTACAAACATTCACAAAAAACTCATATCTGTTTCTCTGAAAGAGAAATGGTCTGTTCCAACACTTCAATTCACTGTGCGAAGTGAATGGAGTGTTGTTTCACTTTCTAAATGCTGTCCTTTCAGAGAAAATCACTTTCCTTTGAAAGTGCCTTAAGCTACTTACAAGCATTCCACAGAAATTCACATGCTTTTCTCTGAAAGAGAAGAAGTCTGTTCCAACACTTCAATTCACTGTGCGAAGTGAATGTAGTGTTGTTTCACTTTCTAAATGCTGTCCTTTCAGAGAAAATCACTTTGCTTTGAAAGTGCCTTAAGCTACTTACACACATTCACTGGAAACTCAAATGCGTTTCTACGAAAGAGAAGCTGTCTGTTCCAACACTTCAATTCACTGTGCGAAGTGAATGGAGTGTTGCTTCACTTTCTAAATGCTGTCCTTTCAGAGAAAATCACTTTCCTTTGAAAGTGCCTTTAGCTACTTACAAGCATTCACAAGAAACTCACATGCATTTTTCTGAAAGAGAAGCAGTCTGTTCCAACACTTCAATTCACTGTGCGTAGTGAATGGAGTGTTGCTTCACTTTCTAAATGCTGTCCTTTCAGAGAAAATCACTTTCCTTTGAAAGTGCCTTAAGCTACTTACAAGCATTCAATAGAAATTCACATGCGTTTCTCTGAAAGAGAAGCAGTCTGTTCCAACACTTCAATTCACTGTTCGAAGTGAATGGAGTGTTGCTTCACGTTCTAAATGCTGCCCTTTTAGAGAAAATCACTTTCCTTTGAAAGTGCCTTAAGCTACTTACAAGCATTCACAAAAAACTCATATCTGTTTCTCTGAAAGAGAAGTGGTCTGTTCCAAAACTTCAATTCACTGTGCGAAGTGAATGGAGTGTTGTTTCACTTTCTAAATGCTGTCCTTTCAGAGAAAATCACTTTCCTTTGAAAGTGCCTTAAGCTACTTACAAGCATACCACAGAAATTCACATGCGTTTCTCTGAAAGAGAAGAAGTCTGTTCCAACACTTCAATTCACTGTGCGAAGTGAATGGAGTGTTGTTTCACTTTCTAAATGCTGTCCTTTCAGAGAAAATCACTTTCCTTTGAAAGTGCCTTAAGCTACTTACACACATTCAAAGGAAACTCAAATGTGTTTCTATGAAAGAGAAGCTGTCTGTTCCAACACTTCAATTCACTGTGCGAAGTGAATGGAGTGTTGCTTCACTTTCTAAATGCTGTCCTTTCAGAGAAAATCACTTTCCTTTGAAAGTGCCTTAAGGTACTTACAAGCATTCAACAGAAATTCACATGCGTTTCACTGAAAGAGAAGCCGTCTGTTCCAACACTTCAATTCACTGTGCGAAGTGAATGGAGTGTTGCTTCACTTTCTAAATGCTGTCGTTTCAGAGAAAATCACTTTCCTTTGAAAGTGCCTTAAGCTACTCACACACATTCACAGGAAACTCAAATGCGTTTCTATGAAAGAGAAGCTGTCTGTTCCAACACTTCAATTCACTGTGCGAAGTGAATGGAGTGTTGCTTCACTTTCTATATGCTCTCCTTTTAGAGAAAATCACTTTGCTTTGAAAGTGCCTTAAGCTACTTACAAGCATTCAGAAGAAACTCACATCCGTTTCTCTGAAAGAGAAGCAGTGTGTTCCAACATTTCAATTCACTGGGCGAAGTGAATGGAGTGTTGCTTCACTTTCTAAATGCTGTCCTTTCAGAGAAAATCACTTTCCTTTGAAAGTGCCTTAAGCTACTTACAAGCATTCACAGGAATATCAAATGTGGTTTTATGAAAGAGAAGCTGTCTGTTCCAAAACTTGAATTCACTGTGCATAGTGAATGGAGTGTTGCTTCACTTCCTAAATGCTGTCCTTTCAGAGAAAATCACTTTCCTCTGAAAGTGCCTTAAGCTACTGACAAGCATTTAACAGAAATTCACATGCGTTTCTCTGAAAAAGAAGCAGTCTGTTCCAACACTTCAATTCACTGTGCGTAGTGAATGGAGTGTTGCTTCACTTTCTAAATGCTGTCCTTTCAGAGAAAATCACTTTCCTTTGAAAGTGCCTTAAGCTACTTACAGCATTCAACAGAAATTCACATGCATTAACTGAAAGAGAAGCAGTCTGTTCCAACACTTCAATTCACTATGCGAAGTGAATGGAGTGTTGCTCTACTTTCTAAATGCTGTCCTTTCAGAGAAAATCACTTTCCTTTGAAAATGCCTTAAGCTACTTAAAAGCATTCACAAAAAACTCATATCTGTTTCCTGAAAGAGAAGTAGTCTGTTCCAACACTTCAATTCACTGTGCGAAGTGAATGGAGTGTTGCTTCACTTTCTAAATGCTGTCCTTTCAGAGAAAATCACTTTCCTTTGAAAGTGCCTTAAGGTACTTACAAGCATTCAACAGAAATTCACATGCGTTTCACTGAAAGAGAAGCAGTCTGTTCCAACACTTCTATTCACTGTGCGAAGTGAATGGAGTGTTGCTTCACTTTCTAAATGCTGTCCTTTCAGAGAAAATCACTTTCCTTTGAAAGTGCCTTAAGCTACTTACACACATTCACAGGAAACTCAAATGCGTTTCTATGAAAGAGAAGCTGTCTGTTCGAACACTTCAATTCACTGTGCGAAGTGAATGGAGTGTTGCTTCACTTTCTATATGCTCTCCTTTTAGAGAAAATCACTTTGCTTTGAAAGTGCCTTAAGCAACTTACAAGCATTCAGAAGAAACTCACATCCGTTTCTCTGAAAGAGAAGCAGTGTGTTCCAACATTTCAATTCACTGGGCGAAGTGAATGGAGTGTTGCTTCACTTTCTAAATGCTGTCCTTTCAGAGAAAATCACTTTCCTTTGAAAGTGCCTTAAGGTACTTACAAGCATTCAACAGAAATTCACATGCGTTTCACTGAAAGAGAAGCAGTCTGTTCCAACACTTCAATTCACTGTGCGAAGTTAATGGAGTGTTGCTTCACTTTCTAAATGCTGTCCTTTCAGAGAAAATCACTTTCCTTTGAAAGTGCCTTAAGCTACTTACACACATTCACAGGAAACTCAAATGCGTTTCTATGAAAGAGAAGCTGTCTGTTATAACACTTCAATTCACTGTGCGAAGTGAATGGAGTGTTGCTTCACTTTCTATATGCTCTCCTTTTAGAGAAAATCACTTTGCTTTGAAAGTGCCTTAAGCTACTTACAAGCATTCAGAAGAAACTCACATCCGTTTCTCTGAAAGAGAAGCAGTGTGTTCCAACATTTCAATTCACTGGGCGAAGTGAATGGAGTGTTGCTTCACTTTCTAAATGCTGTCCTTTCAGAGAAAATCACTTTCCTTTGAAAGTGCCTTAAGCTACTTACAAGCATTCACAGGAATATCAAATGTGGTTTTATGAAAGAGAAGCTGTCTGTTCCAACACTTGAATTCACTGTGCATAGTGAATGGAGTGTTGCTTCACTTTCTAAATGCTGTCCTTTCAGAGAAAAATCACTTTCCTCTGAAAGTGCCTTAAGCTACTGACAAGCATTTAACAGAAATTCACATGCGTTTCTCTGAAAAAGAAGCAGTCTGTTCCAACACTTCAATTCACTGTGCGTAGTGAATGGAGTGTTCCTTCACTTTCTAAATGCTGTCCTTTCAGAGAAAACCACTTTTTTTTGAAGGTGCCTTAGCTACTTACAAGCATTCACAAGAAACTCACATGCATTTTTCTGAAAGAGAAGCAGTCTATTCCAACACTTCAATTCACTGTGCGTAGTGAATGGAGTGTTGCTTCACTTTCTAAATGCTGTCCTTTCAGAGAAAATCACTTTCCTTTGAAAGTGCCTTAAGCTACTTACAGCATTCAACAGAAATTCACATGCATTAACTGAAAGAGAAGCAGTCTGTTCCAACACTTCAATTCACTATGCGAAGTGAATGGAGTGTTGCTCTACTTTCTAAATGCTGTCCTTTCAGAGAAAATCACTTTCCTTTGAAAATGCCTTAAGCTACTTAAAAGCATTCACAAAAAACTCATATCTGTTTCCTGAAAGAGAAGTAGTCTGTTCCAACACTTCAATTCACTGTGCGAAGTGAATGGAGTGTTGCTTCACTTTCTAAATGCTGTCCTTTCGGAGAAAATCACTTTCCTTTGAAAGTGCCTTAAGCTACTTACAAGCATTCACAAGAAACTCACATGCATTTTTCTGAAAGAGAAGCAGTCTGTTCCAACACTTCAATTCACTGTGCGTAGTGAATGGAGTGTTGTTTCACTTTCTAAATGCTGTCCTTTCAGAGAAAATCACTTTCCTTTGAAAGTGCCTTAAGCTACTTACACACATTCACAGGAAACTCAAATGCGTTTCTATGAAAGAGAAGCTGTCTGTTCCAACACTTCAATTCACTGTGCGAAGTGAATGGAGTGTTGCTTCACCTTCTAAATCCTGTCCTTTCAGAGAAAATCACTTTCCTTTGAAAGTGCCTTAGGCTACTTACAAGCATTCAACAGAAATTCACATGCGCTTCACTGAAAGAGAAGCAGTCTGTTCCAACACTTCAATTCACTGTGCGAAGTGAATGGAGGGTTGCTTCACTTTCTAAATGCTGTCCTTTCAGAGAAAATCACTTTCCTTTGAAAGTGCCTTAAGCTACTTACACACATTCACAGGAAACTCAAATGCGTTTCTATGAAAGAGAAGCTGTCTGTTATAACACTTCAATTCACTGTGCGAAGTGAATGGAGTGTTGCTTCACTTTCTATATGCTCTCCTTTTAGAGAAAATCACTTTGCTTTGAAAGTGCCTTAAGCTACTTACAAGCATTCAGAAGAAACTCACATCCGTTTCTCTGAAAGAGAAGCAGTGTGTTCCAACTTTTCAATTCACTGGGCGAAGTGAATGGAGTGTTGCTTCACTTTCTAAATGCTGTCCTTTCAGAGAAAATCACTTTCCTTTGAAAGTGCCTTAAGCTACTTACAAGCATTCACAGGAATATCAAATGTGGTTTTATGAAAGAGAAGCTGTCTGTTCCAACACTTGAATTCACTGTGCATAGTGAATGGAGTGTTGCTTCACTGTCTAAATGCTGTACTTTCAGAGAAAATCACTTTCCTCTGAAAGTGCCTTAAGCTACTGACAAGCATTTAACAGAAATTCACATGCGTTTCTCTGAAAAAGAAGCAGTCTGTTCCAACACTTCAATTCACTGTGCGTAGTGAATGGAGTGTTCCTTCACTTTCTAAATGCTGTCCTTTCAGAGAAAATCACTTTTTTTTGAAAGTGCCTTAGCTACTTACAAGCATTCACAAGAAACTCACATGCATTTTTCTGAAAGAGAAGCAGTCTGTTCCAACACTTCAATTCACTGTGTGTAGTGAATGGAGTGTTGCTTCACTTTCTAAATGCTGTCCTTTCAGAGAAAATCACTTTCCTTTGAAAGTGCCTTAAGCTACTTACAGCATTCAACAGAAATTCACATGCATTTCACTGAAAGAGAAGCAGTCTGTTCCAACACTTCAATTCACTATGCGAAGTGAATGGAGTGTTGCTCTCCTTTCTAAATGCTGTCCTTTCAGAGAAAATCACTTTCCTTTGAAAATGCCTTAAGCTACTTAAAAGCATTCACAAAAAACTCATATCTGTTTCCTGAAAGAGAAGTAGTCTGTTCCAACACTTCAATTCACTGTGCGAAGTGAATGGAGTGTTGCTTCACTTTCTAAATGCTGTCCTTTCGGAGAAAATCACTTTCCTTTGAAAGTGCCTTAAGCTACTTACAAGCATTCACAAGAAACTCACATGCATTTTTCTGAAAGGGAAGCAGTCTGTTCCAACACTTCAATTCACTGTGCGTAGTGAATGGAGTGTTGCTTCACTTTCTAAATGCTGTCCTTTCAGAGAAAATCACTTTCCTTTGAAAGTGCCTTAAGCTACTTACAAACATTCACAAAAAACTCATATCTGTTTCTCTGAAAGAGAAATGGTCTGTTCCAACACTTCAATTCACTGTGCGAAGTGAATGGAGTGTTGTTTCACTTTCTAAATGCTGTCCTTTCAGAGAAAATCACTTTCCTTTGAAAGTGCCTTAAGCTACTTACAAGCATTCCACAGAAATTCACATGCTTTTCTCTGAAAGAAAAGAAGTCTGTTCCAACACTTCAATTCACTGTGCGAAGTGAATGTAGTGTTGTTTCACTTTCTAAATGCTGTCCTTTCAGAGAAAATCACTTTGCTTTGAAAGTGCCTTAAGCTACTTACACACATTCACTGGAAACTCAAATGCGTTTCTACGAAAGAGAAGCTGTCTGTTCCAACACTTCAATTCACTGTGCGAAGTGAATGGAGTGTTGCTTCACTTTCTAAATGCTGTCCTTTCAGAGAAAATCACTTTCCTTTGAAAGTGCCTTTAGCTACTTACAAGCATTCACAAGAAACTCACATGCATTTTTCTGAAAGAGAAGCAGTCTGTTCCAACACTTCAATTCACTGTGCGTAGTGAATGGAGTGTTGCTTCACTTTCTAAATGCTGTCCTTTCAGAGAAAATCACTTTCCTTTGAAAGTGCCTTAAGCTACTTACAAGCATTCAATAGAAATTCACATGCGTTTCTCTGAAAGAGAAGCAGTCTGTTCCAACACTTCAATTCACTGTTCGAAGTGAATGGAGTGTTGCTTCACGTTCTAAATGCTGTCCTTTTAGAGAAAATCACTTTCCTTTGAAAGTGCCTTAAGCTACTTACAAGCATTCACAAAAAACTCATATCTGTTTCTCTGAAAGAGAAGTGGTCTGTTCCAAAACTTCAATTCACTGTGCGAAGTGAATGGAGTGTTGTTTCACTTTCTAAATGCTGTCCTTTCAGAGAAAATCACTTTCCTTTGAAAGTGCCTTAAGCTACTTACAAGCATACCACAGAAATTCACATGCGTTTCTCTGAAAGAGAAGAAGTCTGTTCCAACACTTCAATTCACTGTGCGAAGTGAATGGAGTGTTGTTTCACTTTCTAAATGCTGTCCTTTCAGAGAAAATCACTTTCCTTTGAAAGTGCCTTAAGCTACTTACACACATTCAAAGGAAACTCAAATGTGTTTCTATGAAAGAGAAGCTGTCTGTTCCAACACTTCAATTCACTGTGCGAAGTGAATGGAGTGTTGCTTCACTTTCTAAATGCTGTCCTTTCAGAGAAAATCACTTTCCTTTGAAAGTGCCTTAAGGTACTTACAAGCATTCAACAGAAATTCACATGCGTTTCACTGAAAGAGAAGCAGTCTGTTCCAACACTTCAATTCACTGTGCGAAGTGAATGGAGTGTTGCTTCACTTTCTAAATGCTGTCGTTTCAGAGAAAATCACTTTCCTTTGAAAGTGCCTTAAGCTACTCACACACATTCACAGGAAACTCAAATGCGTTTCTATGAAAGAGAAGCTGTCTGTTCCAACACTTCAATTCACTGTGCGAAGTGAATGGAGTGTTGCTTCACTTTCTATATGCTCTCCTTTTAGAGAAAATCACTTTGCTTTGAAAGTGCCTTAAGCTACTTACAAGCATTCAGAAGAAACTCACATCCGTTTCTCTGAAAGAGAAGCAGTGTGTTCCAACATTTCAATTCACTGGGCGAAGTGAATGGAGTGTTGCTTCACTTTCTAAATGCTGTCCTTTCAGAGAAAATCACTTTCCTTTGAAAGTGCCTTAAGCTACTTACAAGCATTCACAGGAATATCAAATGTGGTTTTATGAAAGAGAAGCTGTCTGTTCCAAAACTTGAATTCACTGTGCATAGTGAATGGAGTGTTGCTTCACTTCCTAAATGCTGTCCTTTCAGAGAAAATCACTTTCCTCTGAAAGTGCCTTAAGCTACTGACAAGCATTTAACAGAAATTCACATGCGTTTCTCTGAAAAAGAAGCAGTCTGTTCCAACACTTCAATTCACTGTGCGTAGTGAATGGAGTGTTCCTTCACTTTCTAAATGCTGTCCTTTCAGAGAAAATCACTTTTTTTTGAAAGTGCCTTAGCTACTTACAAGCATTCACAAGAAACTCACATGCATTTTTCTGAAAGAGAAGCAGTCTGTTCCAACACTTCAATTCACTGTGCGTAGTGAATGGAGTGTTGCTTCACTTTCTAAATGCTGTCCTTTCAGAGAAAATCACTTTCCTTTGAAAGTGCCTTAAGCTACTTACAGCATTCAACAGAAATTCACATGCATTAACTGAAAGAGAAGCAGTCTGTTCCAACACTTCAATTCACTATGCGAAGTGAATGGAGTGTTGCTCTACTTTCTAAATGCTGTCCTTTCAGAGAAAATCACTTTCCTTTGAAAATGCCTTAAGCTACTTAAAAGCATTCACAAAAAACTCATATCTGTTTCCTGAAAGAGAAGTAGTCTGTTCCAACACTTCAATTCACTGTGCGAAGTGAATGGAGTGTTGCTTCACTTTCTAAATGCTGTCCTTTCAGAGAAAATCACTTTCCTTTGAAAGTGCCTTAAGGTACTTACAAGCATTCAACAGAAATTCACATGCGTTTCACTGAAAGAGAAGCAGTCTGTTCCAACACTTCTATTCACTGTGCGAAGTGAATGGAGTGTTGCTTCACTTTCTAAATGCTGTCCTTTCAGAGAAAATCACTTTCCTTTGAAAGTGCCTTAAGCTACTTACACACATTCACAGGAAACTCAAATGCGTTTCTATGAAAGAGAAGCTGTCTGTTCGAACACTTCAATTCACTGTGCGAAGTGAATGGAGTGTTGCTTCACTTTCTATATGCTCTCCTTTTAGAGAAAATCACTTTGCTTTGAAAGTGCCTTAAGCAACTTACAAGCATTCAGAAGAAACTCACATCCGTTTCTCTGAAAGAGAAGCAGTGTGTTCCAACATTTCAATTCACTGGGCGAAGTGAATGGAGTGTTGCTTCACTTTCTAAATGCTGTCCTTTCAGAGAAAATCACTTTCCTTTGAAAGTGCCTTAAGGTACTTACAAGCATTCAACAGAAATTCACATGCGTTTCACTGAAAGAGAAGCAGTCTGTTCCAACACTTCAATTCACTGTGCGAAGTTAATGGAGTGTTGCTTCACTTTCTAAATGCTGTCCTTTCAGAGAAAATCACTTTCCTTTGAAAGTGCCTTAAGCTACTTACACACATTCACAGGAAACTCAAATGCGTTTCTATGAAAGAGAAGCTGTCTGTTATAACACTTCAATTCACTGTGCGAAGTGAATGGAGTGTTGCTTCACTTTCTATATGCTCTCCTTTTAGAGAAAATCACTTTGCTTTGAAAGTGCCTTAAGCTACTTACAAGCATTCAGAAGAAACTCACATCCGTTTCTCTGAAAGAGAAGCAGTGTGTTCCAACATTTCAATTCACTGGGCGAAGTGAATGGAGTGTTGCTTCACTTTCTAAATGCTGTCCTTTCAGAGAAAATCACTTTCCTTTGAAAGTGCCTTAAGCTACTTACAAGCATTCACAGGAATATCAAATGTGGTTTTATGAAAGAGAAGCTGTCTGTTCCAACACTTGAATTCACTGTGCATAGTGAATGGAGTGTTGCTTCACTTTCTAAATGCTGTCCTTTCAGAGAAAAATCACTTTCCTCTGAAAGTGCCTTAAGCTACTGACAAGCATTTAACAGAAATTCACATGCGTTTCTCTGAAAAAGAAGCAGTCTGTTCCAACACTTCAATTCACTGTGCGTAGTGAATGGAGTGTTCCTTCACTTTCTAAATGCTGTCCTTTCAGAGAAAACCACTTTTTTTTGAAAGTGCCTTAGCTACTTACAAGCATTCACAAGAAACTCACATGCATTTTTCTGAAAGAGAAGCAGTCTATTCCAACACTTCAATTCACTGTGCGTAGTGAATGGAGTGTTGCTTCACTTTCTAAATGCTGTCCTTTCAGAGAAAATCACTTTCCTTTGAAAGTGCCTTAAGCTACTTACAGCATTCAACAGAAATTCACATGCATTAACTGAAAGAGAAGCAGTCTGTTCCAACACTTCAATTCACTATGCGAAGTGAATGGAGTGTTGCTCTACTTTCTAAATGCTGTCCTTTCAGAGAAAATCACTTTCCTTTGAAAATGCCTTAAGCTACTTAAAAGCATTCACAAAAAACTCATATCTGTTTCCTGAAAGAGAAGTAGTCTGTTGCAACACTTCAATTCACTGTGCGAAGTGAATGGAGTGTTGCTTCACTTTCTAAATGCTGTCCTTTCGGAGAAAATCACTTTCCTTTGAAAGTGCCTTAAGCTACTTACAAGCATTCACAAGAAACTCACATGCATTTTTCTGAAAGAGAAGCAGTCTGTTCCAACACTTCAATTCACTGTGCGTAGTGAATGGAGTGTTGTTTCACTTTCTAAATGCTGTCCTTTCAGAGAAAATCACTTTCCTTTGAAAGTGCCTTAAGCTACTTACACACATTCACAGGAAACTCAAATGCGTTTCTATGAAAGAGAAGCTGTCTGTTCCAACACTTCAATTCACTGTGCGAAGTGAATGGAGTGTTGCTTCACCTTCTAAATCCTGTCCTTTCAGAGAAAATCACTTTCCTTTGAAAGTGCCTTAGGCTACTTACAAGCATTCAACAGAAATTCACATGCGCTTCACTGAAAGAGAAGCAGTCTGTTCCAACACTTCAATTCACTGTGCGAAGTGAATGGAGGGTTGCTTCACTTTCTAAATGCTGTCCTTTCAGAGAAAATCACTTTCCTTTGAAAGTGCCTTAAGCTACTTACACACATTCACAGGAAACTCAAATGCGTTTCTATGAAAGAGAAGCTGTCTGTTATAACACTTCAATTCACTGTGCGAAGTGAATGGAGTGTTGCTTCACTTTCTATATGCTCTCCTTTTAGAGAAAATCACTTTGCTTTGAAAGTGCCTTAAGCTACTTACAAGCATTCAGAAGAAACTCACATCCGTTTCTCTGAAAGAGAAGCAGTGTGTTCCAACTTTTCAATTCACTGGGCGAAGTGAATGGAGTGTTGCTTCACTTTCTAAATGCTGTCCTTTCAGAGAAAATCACTTTCCTTTGAAAGTGCCTTAAGCTACTTACAAGCATTCACAGGAATATCAAATGTGGTTTTATGAAAGAGAAGCTGTCTGTTCCAACACTTGAATTCACTGTGCATAGTGAATGGAGTGTTGCTTCACTTTCTAAATGCTGTCCTTTCAGAGAAAAATCACTTTCCTCTGAAAGTGCCTTAAGCTACTGACAAGCATTTAACAGAAATTCACATGCGTTTCTCTGAAAAAGAAGAAGTCTGTTCCAACACTTCAATTCACTGTGCGTAGTGAATGGAGTGTTCCTTCACTTTCTAAATGCTGTCCTTTCAGAGAAAATCACTTTTTTTTGAAAGTGCCTTAGCTACTTACAAGCATTCACAAGAAACTCACATGCATTTTTCTGAAAGAGAAGCAGTCTATTCCAACACTTCAATTCACTGTGCGTAGTGAATGGAGTGTTGCTTCACTTTCTAAATGCTGTCCTTTCAGAGAAAATCACTTTCCTTTGAAAGTGCCTTAAGCTACTTACAGCATTTAACAGAAATTCACATGCATTAACTGAAAGAGAAGCAGTCTGTTCCAACACTTCAATTCACTATGCGAAGTGAATGGAGTGTTGCTCTACTTTCTAAATGCTGTCCTTTCAGAGAAAATCACTTTCCTTTGAAAATGCCTTAAGCTACTTAAAAGCATTCACAAAAAACTCATATCTGTTTCCTGAAAGAGAAGTAGTCTGTTCCAACACTTCAATTCACTGTGCGAAGTGAATGGAGTGTTGCTTCACTTTCTAAATGCTGTCCTTTCGGAGAAAATCACTTTCCTTTGAAAGTGCCTTAAGCTACTTACAAGCATTCACAAGAAACTCACATGCATTTTTCTGAAAGAGAAGCAGTCTGTTCCAACACTTCAATTCACTGTGCGTAGTGAATGGAGTGTTGCTTCACTTTCTAAATGCTGTCCTTTCAGAGAAAATCACTTTCCTTTGAAAGTGCCTTAAGCTACTTACAAGCATTCAATAGAAATTCACATGCGTTTCTCTGAAAGAGAAGCAGTCTGTTCCAACACTTCAATTCACTGTGCGAAGTGAATGGAGTGTTGCTTCACTTTCTAAATGCTGTCCTTTCAGAGAAAATCACTTTCCTTTGAAAGTGCCTTAAGCTACTTACAAGCATTCCACAGAAATTCACATGCTTTTCTCTGAAAGAGAAGAAGTCTGTTCCAACACTTCAATTCACTGTGCGAAGTGAATGGAGTGTTGTTTCACTTTCTAAATGCTGTCCTTTCAGAGAAAATCACTTTGCTTTGAAAGTGCCTTAAGCTACTTACACACATTCACTGGAAACTCAAATGCGTTTCTACGAAAGAGAAGCTGTCTGTTCCAACACTTCAATTCACTGTGCGAAGTGAATAGAGTGTTGCTTCACTTTCTAAATGCTGTCCTTTCAGAGAAAATCACTTTCCTTTGAAAGTGCCTTTAGCTACTTACAAGCATTCACAAGAAACTCACATGCATTTTTCTGAAAGAGAAGCAGTCTGTTCCAACACTTCAATTCACTGTGCGTAGTGAATGGAGTGTTGCTTCACTTTCTAAATGCTGTCCTTTCAGAGAAAATCACTTTCCTTTGAAAGTGCCTTAAGCTACTTACAAGCATTCAATAGAAATTCACATGCGTTTCTCTGAAAGAGAAGCAGTCTGTTCCAACACTTCAATTCACTGTTCGAAGTGAATGGAGTGTTGCTTCACGTTCTAAATGCTGTCCTTTCAGAGAAAATCACTTTCCTTTGAAAGTGCCTTAAGCTACTTACAAGCATTCACAAAAAACTCATATCTGTTTCTCTGAAAGAGAAGTGGTCTGTTCCAAAACTTCAATTCACTGTGCGAAGTGAATGGAGTGTTGTTTCACTTTCTAAATGCTGTCCTTTCAGAGAAAATCACTTTCCTTTGAAAGTGCCTTAAGCTACTTACAAGCATACCACAGAAATTCACATGCGTTTCTCTGAAAGAGAAGAAGTCTGTTACAACACTTCAATTCACTGTGCGAAGTGAATGGAGTGTTGTTTCACTTTCTAAATGCTGTCCTTTCAGAGAAAATCACTTTCCTTTGAAAGTGCCTTAAGCTACTTACACACATTCACAGGAAACTCAAATGTGTTTCTATGAAAGAGAAGCTGTCTGTTCCAACACTTCAATTCACTGTGCGAAGTGAATGGAGTGTTGCTTCACTTTCTAAATGCTGTCCTTTCAGAGAAAATCACTTTCCTTTGAAAGTGCCTTAAGGTACTTACAAGCATTCAACAGAAATTCACATGCGTTTCACTGAAAGAGAAGCAGTCTGTTCCAACACTTCAATTCACTGTGCGAAGTGAATGGAGTGTTGCTTCACTTTCTAAATGCTGTCCTTTCAGAGAAAATCACTTTCCTTTGAAAGTGCCTTAAGCTACTCACACACATTCACAGGAAACTCAAATGCGTTTCTATGAAAGAGAAGCTGTCTGTTCCAACACTTCAATTCACTGTGCGAAGTGAATGGAGTGTTGCTTCACTTTCTATATGCTCTCCTTTTAGAGAAAATCACTTTGCTTTGAAAGTGCCTTAAGCTACTTACAAGCATTCAGAAGAAACTCACATCCGTTTCTCTGAAAGAGAAGCAGTGTGTTCCAACATTTCAATTCACTGGGCGAAGTGAATGGAGTGTTGCTTCACTTTCTAAATGCTGTCCTTTCAGAGAAAATCACTTTCCTTTGAAAGTGCCTTAAGCTACTTACAAGCATTCACAGGAATATCAAATGTGGTTTTATGAAAGAGAAGCTGTCTGTTCCAAAACTTGAATTCACTGTGCATAGTGAATGGAGTGTTGCTTCACTTCCTAAATGCTGTCCTTTCAGAGAAAATCACTTTCCTCTGAAAGTGCCTTAAGCTACTGACAAGCATTTAACAGAAATTCACATGCGTTTCTCTGAAAAAGAAGCAGTCTGTTCCAACACTTCAATTCACTGTGCGTAGTGAATGGAGTGTTCCTTCACTTTCTAAATGCTGTCCTTTCAGAGAAAATCACTTTTTTTTGAAAGTGCCTTAGCTACTTACAAGCATTCACAAGAAACTCACATGCATTTTTCTGAAAGAGAAGCAGTCTGTTCCAACACTTCAATTCACTGTGCGTAGTGAATGGAGTGTTGCTTCACTTTCTAAATGCTGTCCTTTCAGAGAAAATCACTTTCCTTTGAAAGTGCCTTAAGCTACTTACAGCATTCAACAGAAATTCACATGCATTAACTGAAAGAGAAGCAGTCTGTTCCAACACTTCAATTCACTATGCGAAGTGAATGGAGTGTTGCTCTACTTTCTAAATGCTGTCCTTTCAGAGAAAATCACTTTCCTTTGAAAATGCCTTAAGCTACTTAAAAGCATTCACAAAAAACTCATATATGTTTCCTGAAAGAGAAGTAGTCTGTTCCAACACTTCAATTCACTGAGCGAAGTGAATGGAGTGTTGCTTCACTTTCTAAATGCTGTCCTTTCAGAGAAAATCACTTTCCTTTGAAAGTGCCTTAAGGTACTTACAAGCATTCAACAGAAATTCACATGCGTTTCACTGAAAGAGAAGCAGTCTGTTCCAACACTTCTATTCACTGTGCGAAGTGAATGGAGTGTTGCTTCACTTTCTAAATGCTGTCCTTTCAGAGAAAATCACTTTCCTTTGAAAGTGCCTTAAGCTACTTACACACATTCACAGGAAACTCAAATGCGTTTCTATGAAAGAGAAGCTGTCTGTTCGAACACTTCAATTCACTGTGCGAAGTGAATGGAGTGTTGCTTCACTTTCTATATGCTCTCCTTTTAGAGAAAATCACTTTCCTTTGAAAGTGCCTTAAGCAACTTACAAGCATTCAGAAGAAACTCACATCCGTTTCTCTGAAAGAGAAGCAGTGTGTTCCAACATTTCAATTCACTGGGCGAAGTGAATGGAGTGTTGCTTCACTTTCTAAATGCTGTCCTTTCAGAGAAAATCACTTTCCTTTGAAAGTGCCTTAAGCTACTTACAAGCATTCACAGGAATATCAAATGTGGTTTTATGAAAGAGAAGCTGTCTGTTCCAAAACTTGAATTCACTGTGCATAGTGAATGGAGTGTTGCTTCACTTCCTAAATGCTGTCCTTTCAGAGAAAATCACTTTCCTCTGAAAGTGCCTTAAGCTACTGACAAGCATTTAACAGAAATTCACATGCGTTTCTCTGAAAAAGAAGCAGTCTGTTCCAACACTTCAATTCACTGTGCGTAGTGAATGGAGTGTTCCTTCACTTTCTAAATGCTGTCCTTTCAGAGAAAATCACTTTTTTTTGAAAGTGCCTTAGCTACTTACAAGCATTCACAAGAAACTCACATGCATTTTTCTGAAAGAGAAGCAGTCTGTTCCAACACTTCAATTCACTGTGCGTAGTGAATGGAGTGTTGCTTCACTTTCTAAATGCTGTCCTTTCAGAGAAAATCACTTTCCTTTGAAAGTGCCTTAAGCTACTTACAGCATTCAACAGAAATTCACATGCATTAACTGAAAGAGAAGCAGTCTGTTCCAACACTTCAATTCACTATGCGAAGTGAATGGAGTGTTGCTCTACTTTCTAAATGCTGTCCTTTCAGAGAAAATCACTTTCCTTTGAAAATGCCTTAAGCTACTTAAAAGCATTCACAAAAAACTCATATCTGTTTCCTGAAAGAGAAGTAGTCTGTTCCAACACTTCAATTCACTGTGCGAAGTGAATGGAGTGTTGCTTCACTTTCTAAATGCTGTCCTTTCAGAGAAAATCACTTTCCTTTGAAAGTGCCTTAAGGTACTTACAAGCATTCAACAGAAATTCACATGCGTTTCACTGAAAGAGAAGCAGTCTGTTCCAACACTTCTATTCACTGTGCGAAGTGAATGGAGTGTTGCTTCACTTTCTAAATGCTGTCCTTTCAGAGAAAATCACTTTCCTTTGAAAGTGCCTTAAGCTACTTACACACATTCACAGGAAACTCAAATGCGTTTCTATGAAAGAGAAGCTGTCTGTTCGAACACTTCAATTCACTGTGCGAAGTGAATGGAGTGTTGCTTCACTTTCTATATGCTCTCCTTTTAGAGAAAATCACTTTGCTTTGAAAGTGCCTTAAGCAACTTACAAGCATTCAGAAGAAACTCACATCCGTTTCTCTGAAAGAGAAGCAGTGTGTTCCAACATTTCAATTCACTGGGCGAAGTGAATGGAGTGTTGCTTCACTTTCTAAATGCTGTCCTTTCAGAGAAAATCACTTTCCTTTGAAAGTGCCTTAAGGTACTTACAAGCATTCAACAGAAATTCACATGCGTTTCACTGAAAGAGAAGCAGTCTGTTCCAACACTTCAATTCACTGTGCGAAGTTAATGGAGTGTTGCTTCACTTTCTAAATGCTGTCCTTTCAGAGAAAATCACTTTCCTTTGAAAGTGCCTTAAGCTACTTACACACATTTACAGGAAACTCAAATGCGTTTCTATGAAAGAGAAGCTGTCTGTTATAACACTTCAATTCACTGTGCGAAGTGAATGGAGTGTTGCTTCACTTTCTATATGCTCTCCTTTTAGAGAAAATCACTTTGCTTTGAAAGTGCCTTAAGCTACTTACAAGCATTCAGAGAAACTCACATCCGTTTCTCTGAAAGAGAAGCAGTGTGTTCCAACATTTCAATTCACTGGGCGAAGTGAATGGAGTGTTGCTTCACTTTCTAAATGCTGTCCTTTCAGAGAAAATCACTTTCCTTTGAAAGTGCCTTAAGCTACTTACAAGCATTCACAGGAATATCAAATGTGGTTTTATGAAAGAGAAGCTGTCTGTTCCAACACTTGAATTCACTGTGCATAGTGAATGGAGTGTTGCTTCACTTTCTAAATGCTGTCCTTTCAGAGAAAAATCACTTTCCTCTGAAAGTGCCTTAAGCTACTGACAAGCATTTAACAGAAATTCACATGCGTTTCTCTGAAAAAGAAGCAGTCTCTTCCAACACTTCAATTCACTGTGCGTAGTGAATGGAGTGTTCCTTCACTTTCTAAATGCTGTCCTTTCAGAGAAAACCACTTTTTTTTGAAAGTGCCTTAGCTACTTACAAGCATTCACAAGAAACTCACATGCATTTTTCTGAAAGAGAAGCAGTCTATTCCAACACTTCAATTCACTGTGCGTAGTGAATGGAGTGTTGCTTCACTTTCTAAATGCTGTCCTTTCAGAGAAAATCACTTTCCTTTGAAAATGCCTTAAGCTACTTAAAAGCATTCACAAAAAACTCATATCTGTTTCCTGAAAGAGAAGTAGTCTGTTCCAACACTTCAATTCACTGTGCGAAGTGAATGGAGTGTTGCTTCACTTTCTAAATGCTGTCCTTTCGGAGAAAATCACTTTCCTTTGAAAGTGCCTTAAGCTACTTACAAGCATTCACAAGAAACTCACATGCATTTTTCTGAAAGAGAAGCAGTCTGTTCCAACACTTCAATTCACTGTGCGTAGTGAATGGAGTGTTGTTTCACTTTCTAAATGCTGTCCTTTCAGAGAAAATCACTTTCCTTTGAAAGTGCCTTAAGCTACTTACACACATTCACAGGAAACTCAAATGCGTTTCTTTGAAAGAGAAGCTGTCTGTTCCAACACTTCAATTCACTGTGCGAAGTGAATGGAGTGTTGCTTCACCTTCTAAATCCTGTCCTTTCAGAGAAAATCACTTTCCTTTGAAAGTGCCTTAGGCTACTTACAAGCATTCAACAGAAATTCACATGCGCTTCACTGAAAGAGAAGCTGTCTGTTCCAACACTTGAATTCACTGTGCATAGTGAATGGAGTGTTGCTTCACTTTCTAAATGCTGTCCTTTCAGAGAAAAATCACTTTCCTCTGAAAGTGCCTTAAGCTACTGACAAGCATTTAACAGAAATTCACATGCGTTTCTCTGAAAAAGAAGCAGTCTGTTCCAACACTTCAATTCACTGTGCGTAGTGAATGGAGTGTTCCTTCACTTTCTAAATGCTGTCCTTTCAGAGAAAATCACTTTTTTTTGAAAGTGCCTTAGCTACTTACAAGCATTCACAAGAAACTCACATGCATTTTTCTGAAAGAGAAGCAGTCTATTCCAACACTTCAATTCACTGTGCGTAGTGAATGGAGTGTTGCTTCACTTTCTAAATGCTGTCCTTTCAGAGAAAATCACTTTCCTTTGAAAGTGCCTTAAGCTACTTACAGCATTTAACAGAAATTCACATGCATTAACTGAAAGAGAAGCAGTCTGTTCCAACACTTCAATTCACTATGCGAAGTGAATGGAGTGTTGCTCTACTTTCTAAATGCTGTCCTTTCAGAGAAAATCACTTTCCTTTGAAAATGCCTTAAGCTACTTAAAAGCATTCACAAAAAACTCATATCTGTTTCCTGAAAGAGAAGTAGTCTGTTCCAACACTTCAATTCACTGTGCGAAGTGAATGGAGTGTTGCTTCACTTTCTAAATGCTGTCCTTTCGGAGAAAATCACTTTCCTTTGAAAGTGCCTTAAGCTACTTACAAGCATTCACAAGAAACTCACATGCATTTTTCTGAAAGAGAAGCAGTCTGTTCCAACACTTCAATTCACTGTGCGTAGTGAATGGAGTGTTGCTTCACTTTCTAAATGCTGTCCTTTCAGAGAAAATCACTTTCCTTTGAAAGTGCCTTAAGCTACTTACAAGCATTCAATAGAAATTCACATGCGTTTCTCTGAAAGAGAAGCAGTCTGTTCCAACACTTCAATTCACTGTGCGAAGTGAATGGAGTGTTGCTTCACTTTCTAAATGCTGTCCTTTCAGAGAAAATCACTTTCCTTTGAAAGTGCCTTAAGCTACTTACAAGCATTCCACAGAAATTCACATGCTTTTCTCTGAAAGAGAAGAAGTCTGTTCCAACACTTCAATTCACTGTGCGAAGTGAATGGAGTGTTGTTTCACTTTCTAAATGCTGTCCTTTCAGAGAAAATCACTTTGCTTTGAAAGTGCCTTAAGCTACTTACACACATTCACTGGAAACTCAAATGCGTTTCTACGAAAGAGAAGCTGTCTGTTCCAACACTTCAATTCACTGTGTGAAGTGAATAGAGTGTTGCTTCACTTTCTAAATGCTGTCCTTTCAGAGAAAATCACTTTCCTTTGAAAGTGCCTTTAGCTACTTACAAGCATTCACAAGAAACTCACATGCATTTTTCTGAAAGAGAAGCAGTCTGTTCCAACACTTCAATTCACTGTGCGTAGTGAATGGAGTGTTGCTTCACTTTCTAAATGCTGTCCTTTCAGAGAAAATCACTTTCCTTTGAAAGTGCCTTAAGCTACTTACAAGCATTCAATAGAAATTCACATGCGTTTCTCTGAAAGAGAAGCAGTCTGTTCCAACACTTCAATTCACTGTTCGAAGTGAATGGAGTGTTGCTTCACGTTCTAAATGCTGTCCTTTCAGAGAAAATCACTTTCCTTTGAAAGTGCCTTAAGCTACTTACAAGCATTCACAAAAAACTCATATCTGTTTCTCTGAAAGAGAAGTGGTCAGTTCCAAAACTTCAATTCACTGTGCGAAGTGAATGGAGTGTTGTTTCACTTTCTAAATGCTGTCCTTTCAGAGAAAATCACTTTCCTTTGAAAGTGCCTTAAGCTACTTACAAGCTTACCACAGAAATTCACATGCGTTTCTCTGAAAGAGAAGAAGTCTGTTCCAACACTTCAATTCACTGTGCGAAGTGAATGGAGTGTTGTTTCACTTTCTAAATGCTGTCCTTTCAGAGAAAATCACTTTCCTTTGAAAGTGCCTTAAGCTACTTACACACATTCACAGGAAACTCAAATGTGTTTCTATGAAAGAGAAGCTGTCTGTTCCAACACTTCAATTCACTGTGCGAAGTGAATGGAGTGTTGCTTCACTTTCTAAATGCTGTCCTTTCAGAGAAAATCACTTTCCTTTGAAAGTGCCTTAAGGTACTTACAAGCATTCAACAGAAATTCACATGCGTTTCACTGAAAGAGAAGCAGTCTGTTCCAACACTTCAATTCACTGTGCGAAGTGAATGGAGTGTTGCTTCACTTTCTAAATGCTGTCCTTTCAGAGAAAATCACTTTCCTTTGAAAGTGCCTTAAGCTACTCACACACATTCACAGGAAACTCAAATGCGTTTCTATGAAAGAGAAGCTGTCTGTTCCAACACTTCAATTCACTGTGCGAAGTGAATGGAGTGTTGCTTCACTTTCTATATGCTCTCCTTTTAGAGAAAATCACTTTGCTTTGAAAGTGCCTTAAGCTACTTACAAGCATTCAGAAGAAACTCACATCCGTTTCTCTGAAAGAGAAGCAGTGTGTTCCAACATTTCAATTCACTGGGCGAAGTGAATGGAGTGTTGCTTCACTTTCTAAATGCTGTCCTTTCAGAGAAAATCACTTTCCTTTGAAAGTGCCTTAAGCTACTTACAAGCATTCACAGGAATATCAAATGTGGTTTTATGAAAGAGAAGCTGTCTGTTCCAAAACTTGAATTCACTGTGCATAGGTAATGGAGTGTTGCTTCACTTCCTAAATGCTGTCCTTTCAGAGAAAATCACTTTCCTCTGAAAGTGCCTTAAGCTACTGACAAGCATTTAACAGAAATTCACATGCGTTTCTCTGAAAAAGAAGCAGTCTGTTCCAACACTTCAATTCACTGTGCGTAGTGAATGGAGTGTTCCTTCACTTTCTAAATGCTGTCCTTTCAGAGAAAATCACTTTTTTTTGAAAGTGCCTTAGCTACTTACAAGCATTCACAAGAAACTCACATGCATTTTTCTGAAAGAGAAGCAGTCTGTTCCAACACTTCAATTCACTGTGCGTAGTGAATGGAGTGTTGCTTCACTTTCTAAATGCTGTCCTTTCTGAGAAAATCACTTTCCTTTGAAAGTGCCTTAAGCTACTTACAGCATTCAACAGAAATTCACATGCATTAACTGAAAGAGAAGCAGTCTGTTCCAACACTTCAATTCACTATGCGAAGTGAATGGAGTGTTGCTCTACTTTCTAAATGCTGTCCTTTCAGAAAAAATCACTTTCCTTTGAAAATGCCTTAAGCTACTTAAAAGCATTCACAAAAAAATCATATCTGTTTCCTGAAAGAGAAGTAGTCTGTTCCAACACTTCAATTCACTGTGCGAAGTGAATGGAGTGTTGCTTCACTTTCTAAATGCTGTCCTTTCAGAGAAAATCACTTTCCTTTGAAAGTGCCTTAAGGTACTTACAAGCATTCAACAGAAATTCACATGCGTTTCACTGAAAGAGAAGCAGTCTGTTCCAACACTTCTATTCACTGTGCGAAGTGAATGGAGTGTTGCTTCACTTTCTAAATGCTGTCCTTTCAGAGAAAATCACTTTCCTTTGAAAGTGCCTTAAGCTACTTACACACATTCACAGGAAACTCAAATGCGTTTCTATGAAAGAGAAGCTGTCTGTTCGAACACTTCAATTCACTGTGCGAAGTGAATGGAGTGTTGCTTCACTTTCTATATGCTCTCCTTTTAGAGAAAATCACTTTGCTTTGAAAGTGCCTTAAGCAACTTACAAGCATTCAGAAGAAACTCACATCCGTTTCTCTGAAAGAGAAGCAGTGTGTTCCAACATTTCAATTCACTGGGCGAAGTGAATGGAGTGTTGCTTCACTTTCTAAATGCTGTCCTTTCAGAGAAAATCACTTTCCTTTGAAAGTGCCTTAAGCTACTTACAAGCATTCACAGGAATATCAAATGTGGTTTTATGAAAGAGAAGCTGTCTGTTCCAAAACTTGAATTCACTGTGCATAGTGAATGGAGTGTTGCTTCACTTCCTAAATGCTGTCTTTTCAGAGAAAATCACTTTCCTCTGAAAGTGCCTTAAGCTACTGACAAGCATTTAACAGAAATTCACATGCATTTCTCTGAAAAAGAAGCAGTCTGTTCCAACACTTCAATTCACTGTGCGTAGTGAATGGAGTGTTCCTTCACTTTCTAAATGCTGTCCTTTCAGAGAAAATCACTTTTTTTTGAAAGTGCCTTAGCTACTTACAAGCATTCACAAGAAACTCACATGCATTTTTCTGAAAGAGAAGCAGTCTGTTCCAACACTTCAATTCACTGTGCGTAGTGAATGGAGTGTTGCTTCACTTTCTAAATGCTGTCCTTTCAGAGAAAATCACTTTCCTTTGAAAGTGCCTTAAGCTACTTACAGCATTCAACAGAAATTCACATGCATTAACTGAAAGAGAAGCAGTCTGTTCCAACACTTCAATTCACTATGCGAAGTGAATGGAGTGTTGCTCTACTTTCTAAATGCTGTCCTTTCAGAGAAAATCACTTTCCTTTGAAAATGCCTTAAGCTACTTAAAAGCATTCACAAAAAACTCATATCTGTTTCCTGAAAGAGAAGTAGTCTGTTCCAACACTTCAATTCACTGTGCGAAGTGAATGGAGTGTTGCTTCACTTTCTAAATGCTGTCCTTTCAGAGAAAATCACTTTCCTTTGAAAGTGCCTTAAGGTACTTACAAGCATTCAACAGAAATTCACATGCGTTACACTGAAAGAGAAGCAGTCTGTTCCAACACTTCTATTCACTGTGCGAAGTGAATGGAGTGTTGCTTCACTTTCTAAATGCTGTCCTTTCAGAGAAAATCACTTTCCTTTGAAAGTGCCTTAAGCTACTTACACACATTCACAGGAAACTCAAATGCGTTTCTATGAAAGAGAAGCTGTCTGTTCGAACACTTCAATTCACTGTGCGAAGTGAATGGAGTGTTGCTTCACTTTCTATATGCTCTCCTTTTAGAGAAAATCACTTTGCTTTGAAAGTGCCTTAAGCAACTTACAAGCATTCAGAAGAAACTCACATCCGTTTCTCTGAAAGAGAAGCAGTGTGTTCCAACATTTCAATTCACTGGGCGAAGTGAATGGAGTGTTGCTTCACTTTCTAAATGCTGTCCTTTCAGAGAAAATCACTTTCCTTTGAAAGTGCCTTAAGGTACTTACAAGCATTCAACAGAAATTCACATGCGTTTCACTGAAAGAGAAGCAGTCTTTTCCAACACTTCAATTCACTGTGCGAAGTTAATGGAGTGTTGCTTCACTTTCTAAATGCTGTCCTTTCAGAGAAAATCACTTTCCTTTGAAAGTGCCTTAAGCTACTTACACACATTTACAGGAAACTCAAATGCGTTTCTATGAAAGAGAAGCTGTCTGTTATAACACTTCAATTCACTGTGCGAAGTGAATGGAGTGTTGCTTCACTTTCTATATGCTCTCCTTTTAGAGAAAATCACTTTGCTTTGAAAGTGCCTTAAGCTACTTACAAGCATTCAGAGAAACTCACATCCGTTTCTCTGAAAGAGAAGCAGTGTGTTCCAACATTTCAATTCACTGGGCGAAGTGAATGGAGTGTTGCTTCACTTTCTAAATGCTGTCCTTTCAGAGAAAATCACTTTCCTTTGAAAGTGCCTTAAGCTACTTACAAGCATTCACAGGAATATCAAATGTGGTTTTATGAAAGAGAAGCTGTCTGTTCCAACACTTGAATTCACTGTGCATAGTGAATGGAGTGTTGCTTCACTTTCTAAATGCTGTCCTTTCAGAGAAAAATCACTTTCCTCTGAAAGTGCCTTAAGCTACTGACAAGCATTTAACAGAAATTCACATGCGTTTCTCTGAAAAAGAAGCAGTCTCTTCCAACACTTCAATTCACTGTGCGTAGTGAATGGAGTGTTCCTTCACTTTCTAAATGCTGTCCTTTCAGAGAAAACCACTTTTTTTTGAAAGTGCCTTAGCTACTTACAAGCATTCACAAGAAACTCACATGCATTTTTCTGAAAGAGAAGCAGTCTATTCCAACACTTCAATTCACTGTGCGTAGTGAATGGAGTGTTGCTTCACTTTCTAAATGCTGTCCTTTCAGAGAAAATCACTTTCCTTTGAAAGTGCCTTAAGCTACTTACAGCATTCAACAGAAATTCACATGCATTAACTGAAAGAGAAGCAGTCTGTTCCAACACTTCAATTCACTATGCGAAGTGAATGGAGTGTTGCTCTACTTTCTAAATGCTGTCCTTTCAGAGAAAATCACTTTCCTTTGAAAATGCCTTAAGCTACTTAAAAGCATTCACAAAAAACTCATATCTGTTTCCTGAAAGAGAAGTAGTCTGTTCCAACACTTCAATTCACTGTGCGAAGTGAATGGAGTGTTGCTTCACTTTCTAAATGCTGTCCTTTCGGAGAAAATCACTTTCCTTTGAAAGTGCCTTAAGCTACTTACAAGCATTCACAAGAAACTCACATGCATTTTTCTGAAAGAGAAGCAGTCTGTTCCAACACTTCTATTCACTGTGCGAAGTGAATGGAGTGTTGCTTCACTTTCTAAATGCTGTCCTTTCAGAGAAAATCACTTTCCTTTGAAAGTGCCTTAAGGTACTTACAAGCATTCAACAGAAATTCACATGCGTTTCACTGAAAGAGAAGCAGTCTGTTCCAACACTTCTATTCACTGTGCGAAGTGAATGGAGTGTTGCTTCACTTTCTAAATGCTGTCCTTTCAGAGAAAATCACTTTCCTTTGAAAGTGCCTTAAGCTACTTACACACATTCACAGGAAACTCAAATGCGTTTCTATGAAAGAGAAGCTGTCTGTTCGAACACTTCAATTCACTGTGCGAAGTGAATGGAGTGTTGCTTCACTTTCTATATGCTCTCCTTTTAGAGAAAATCACTTTGCTTTGAAAGTGCCTTAAGCAACTTACAAGCATTCAGAAGAAACTCACATCCGTTTCTCTGAAAGAGAAGCAGTGTGTTCCAACATTTCAATTCACTGGTTGAAGTGAATGGAGTGTTGCTTCACTTTCTAAATGCTGTCCTTTCAGAGAAAATCACTTTCCTTTGAAAGTGCCTTAAGCTACTTACAAGCATTCACAGGAATATCAAATGTGGTTTTATGAAAGAGAAGCTGTCTGTTCCAAAACTTGAATTCACTGTGCATAGTGAATGGAGTGTTGCTTCACTTCCTAAATGCTGTGCTTTCAGAGAAAATCACTTTCCTCTGAAAGTGCCTTAAGCTACTGACAAGCATTTAACAGAAATTCACATGCGTTTCTCTGAAAAAGAAGCAGTCTGTTCCAACACTTCAATTCACTGTGCGTAGTGAATGGAGTGTTCCTTCACTTTCTAAATGCTGTCCTTTCAGAGAAAATCACTTTTTTTTGAAAGTGCCTTAGCTACTTACAAGCATTCACAAGAAACTCACATGCATTTTTCTGAAAGAGAAGCAGTCTGTTCCAACACTTCAATTCACTGTGCGTAGTGAATGGAGTGTTGCTTCACTTTCTAAATGCTGTCCTTTCAGAGAAAATCACTTTCCTTTGAAAGTGCCTTAAGCTACTTACAGCATTCAACAGAAATTCACATGCATTAACTGAAAGAGAAGCAGTCTGTTCCAACACTTCAATTCACTATGCGAAGTGAATGGAGTGTTGCTCTACTTTCTAAATGCTGTCCTTTCAGAGAAAATCACTTTCCTTTGAAAATGCCTTAAGCTACTTAAAAGCATTCACAAAAAACTCATATCTGTTTCCTGAAAGAGAAGTAGTCTGTTCCAACACTTCAATTCACTGTGCGAAGTGAATGGAGTGTTGCTTCACTTTCTAAATGCTGTCCTTTCAGAGAAAATCACTTTCCTTTGAAAGTGCCTTAAGGTACTTACAAGCATTCAACAGAAATTCACATGCGTTTCACTGAAAGAGAAGCAGTCTGTTCCAACACTTCAATTCACTGTGCGAAGTTAATGGAGTGTTGCTTCACTTTCTAAATGCTGTCCTTTCAGAGAAAATCACTTTCCTTTGAAAGTGCCTTAAGCTACTTACACACATTCACAGGAAACTCAAATGCGTTTCTATGAAAGAGAAGCTGTCTGTTCCAACACTTCAATTCACTGTGCGAAGTGAATGGAGTGTTGCTTCACTTTCTATATGCTCTCCTTTTAGAGAAAATCACTTTGCTTTGAAAGTGCCTTAAGCTACTTACAAGCATTCAGAAGAAACTCACATCCGTTTCTCTGAAAGAGAAGCAGTGTGTTCCAACATTTCAATTCACTGGGCGAAGTGAATGGAGTGTTGCTTCACTTTCTAAATGCTGTCCTTTCAGAGAAAATCACTTTCCTTTGAAAGTGCCTTAAGCTACTTACAAGCATTCACAGGAATATCAAATGTGGTTTTATGAAAGAGAAGCTGTCTGTTCCAACACTTGAATTCACTGTGCATAGTGAATGGAGTGTTGCTTCACTTTCTAAATGCTGTCCTTTCAGAGAAAAATCACTTTCCTCTGAAAGTGCCTTAAGCTACTGACAAGCATTTAACAGAAATTCACATGCGTTTCTCTGAAAAAGAAGCAGTCTCTTCCAACACTTCAATTCACTGTGCGTAGTGAATGGAGTATTCCTTCACTTTCTAAATGCTGTCCTTTCAGAGAAAACCACTTTTTTTTGAAAGTGCCTTAGCTACTTACAAGCATTCACAAGAAACTCACATGCATTTTTCTGAAAGAGAAGCAGTCTATTCCAACACTTCAATTCACTGTGCGTAGTGAATGGAGTGTTGCTTCACTTTCTAAATGCTGTCCTTTCAGAGAAAATCACTTTCCTTTGAAAGTGCCTTAAGCTACTTACAGCATTCAACAGAAATTCACATGCATTAACTGAAAGAGAAGCAGTCTGTTCCAACACTTCAATTCACTATGCGAAGTGAATGGAGTGTTGCTCTACTTTCTAAATGCTGTCCTTTCAGAGAAAATCACTTTCCTTTGAAAATGCCTTAAGCTACTTAAAAGCATTCACAAAAAACTCATATCTGTTTCCTGAAAGAGAAGTAGTCTGTTCCAACACTTCAATTCACTGTGCGAAGTGAATGGAGTGTTGCTTCACTTTCTAAATGCTGTCCTTTCGGAGAAAATCACTTTCCTTTGAAAGTGCCTTAAGCTACTTACAAGCATTCACAAGAAACTCACATGCATTTTTCTGAAAGAGAAGCAGTCTGTTCCAACACTTCAATTCACTGTGCGTAGTGAATGGAGTGTTGTTTCACTTTCTAAATGCTGTCCTTTCAGAGAAAATCACTTTCCTTTGAAAGTGCCTTAAGCTACTTACACACATTCACAGGAAACTCAAATGCGTTTCTATGAAAGAGAAGCTGTCTGTTCCAACACTTCAATTCACTGTGCGAAGTGAATGGAGTGTTGCTTCACCTTCTAAATCCTGTCCTTTCAGAGAAAATCACTTTCCTTTGAAAGTGCCTTAGGCTACTTACAAGCATTCAACAGAAATTCACATGCGCTTCACTGAAAGAGAAGCAGTCTGTTCCAACACTTCAATTCACTGTGCGAAGTGAATGGAGGGTTGCTTCACTTTCTAAATGCTGTCCTTTCAGAGAAAATCACTTTCCTTTGAAAGTGCCTTAAGCTACTTACACACATTCACAGGAAACTCAAATGCGTTTCTATGAAAGAGAAGCTGTCTGTTATAACACTTCAATTCACTGTGCGAAGTGAATGGAGTGTTGCTTCACTTTCTATATGCTCTCCTTTTAGAGAAAATCACTTTGCTTTGAAAGTGCCTTAAGCTACTTACAAGCATTCAGAAGAAACTCACATCCGTTTCTCTGAAAGAGAAGCAGTGTGTTCCAACATTTCAATTCACTGGGCGAAGTGAATGGAGTGTTGCTTCACTTTCTAAATGCTGTCCTTTCAGAGAAAATCACTTTCCTTTGAAAGTGCCTTAAGCTACTTACAAGCATTCACAGGAATATCAAATGTGGTTTTATGAAAGAGAAGCTGTCTGTTCCAACACTTGAATTCACTGTGCATAGTGAATGGAGTGTTGCTTCACTTTCTAAATGCTGTCCTTTCAGAGAAAAATCACTTTCCTCTGAAAGTGCCTTAAGCTACTGACAAGCATTTAACAGAAATTCACATGCGTTTCTCTGAAAAAGAAACAGTCTGTTCCAACACTTCAATTCACTGTGCGTAGTGAATGGAGTGTTCCTTCACTTTCTAAATGCTGTCCTTTCAGAGAAAACCACTTTTTTTTGAAAGTGCCTTAGCTACTTACAAGCATTCACAAGAAACTCACATGCATTTTTCTGAAAGAGAAGCAGTCTATTCCAACACTTCAATTCACTGTGTGTAGTGAATGGAGTGTTGCTTCACTTTCTAAATGCTGTCCTTTCAGAGAAAATCACTTTCCTTTGAAAGTGCCTTAAGCTACTTACAGCATTCAACAGAAATTCACATGCATTAACTGAAAGAGAAGCAGTCTGTTCCAACACTTCAATTCACTATGCGAAGTGAATGGAGTGTTGCTCTACTTTCTAAATGCTGTCCTTTCAGAGAAAATCACTTTCCTTTGAAAATGCCTTAAGCTACTTAAAAGCATTCACAAAAAACTCATATCTGTTTCCTGAAAGAGAAGTAGTCTGTTCCAACACTTCAATTCACTGTGCGAAGTGAATGGAGTGTTGCTTCACTTTCTAAATGCTGTCCTTTCGGAGAAAATCACTTTCCTTTGAAAGTGCCTTAAGCTACTTACAAGCATTCACAAGAAACTCACATGCATTTTTCTGAAAGAGAAGCAGTCTGTTCCAACACTTCAATTCACTGTGCGTAGTGAATGGAGTGTTGTTTCACTTTCTAAATGCTGTCCTTTCAGAGAAAATCACTTTCCTTTGAAAGTGCCTTAAGCTACTTACACACATTCACAGGAAACTCAAATGCGTTTCTATGAAAGAGAAGCTGTCTGTTCCAACACTTCAATTCACTGTGCGAAGTGAATGGAGTGTTGCTTCACCTTCTAAATCCTGTCCTTTCAGAGAAAATCACTTTCCTTTGAAAGTGCCTTAGGCTACTTACAAGCATTCAACAGAAATTCACATGCGCTTCACTGAAAGAGAAGCAGTCTGTTCCAACACTTCAATTCACTGTGCGAAGTGAATGGAGGGTTGCTTCACTTTCTAAATGCTGTCCTTTCAGAGAAAATCACTTTCCTTTGAAAGTGCCTTAAGCTACTTACACACATTCACAGGAAACTCAAATGCGTTTCTATGAAAGAGAAGCTGTCTGTTATAACACTTCAATTCACTGTGCGAAGTGAATGGAGTGTTGCTTCACTTTCTATATGCTCTCCTTTTAGAGAAAATCACTTTGCTTTGAAAGTGCCTTAAGCTACTTACAAGCATTCAGAAGAAACTCACATCCGTTTCTCTGAAAGGGAAGCAGTGTGTTCCAACATTTCAATTCACTGGGCGAAGTGAATGGAGTGTTGCTTCACTTTCTAAATGCTGTCCTTTCAGAGAAAATCACTTTCTTTGAAAGTGCCTTAAGCTACTTACAAGCATTCACAGGAATATCAAATGTGGTTTTATGAAAGAGAAGCTGTCTGTTCCAACACTTGAATTCACTGTGCATAGTGAATGGAGTGTTGCTTCACTTTCTAAATGCTGTCCTTTCAGAGAAAAATCACTTTCCTCTGAAAGTGCCTTAAGCTACTGACAAGCATTTAACAGAAATTCACATGCGTTTCTCTGAAAAAGAAGCAGTCTGTTCCAACACTTCAATTCACTGTGCGTAGTGAATGGAGTGTTCCTTCACTTTCTAAATGCTGTCCTTTCAGAGAAAATCACTTTTTTTTGAAAGTGCCTTAGCTACTTACAAGCATTCACAAGAAACTCACATGCATTTTTCTGAAAGAGAAGCAGTCTATTCCAACACTTCAATTCACTGTGCGTAGTGAATGGAGTGTTGCTTCACTTTCTAAATGCTGTCCTTTCAGAGAAAATCACTTTCCTTTGAAAGTGCCTTAAGCTACTTACAGCATTTAACAGAAATTCACATGCATTAACTGAAAGAGAAGCAGTCTGTTCCAACACTTCAATTCACTATGCGAAGTGAATGGAGTGTTGCTCTACTTTCTAAATGCTGCCCTTTCAGAGAAAATCACTTTCCTTTGAAAATGCCTTAAGCTACTTAAAAGCATTCACAAAAAACTCATATCTGTTTCCTGAAAGAGAAGTAGTCTGTTCCAACACTTCAATTCACTGTGCGAAGTGAATGGAGTGTTGCTTCACTTTCTAAATGCTGTCCTTTCGGAGAAAATCACTTTCCTTTGAAAGTGCCTTAAGCTACTTACAAGCATTCACAAGAAACTCACATGCATTTTTCTGAAAGAGAAGCAGTCTGTTCCAACACTTCAATTCACTGTGCGTAGTGAATGGAGTGTTGCTTCACTTTCTAAATGCTGTCCTTTCAGAGAAAATCACTTTCCTTTGAAAGTGCCTTAAGCTACTTACAAGCATTCAATAGAAATTCACATGCGTTTCTCTGAAAGAGAAGCAGTCTGTTCCAACACTTCAATTCACTGTGCGAAGTGAATGGAGTGTTGCTTCACTTTCTAAATGCTGTCCTTTCAGAGAAAATCACTTTCCTTTGAAAGTGCCTTAAGCTACTTACAAACATTCACAAAAAACTCATATCTGTTTCTCTGAAAGAGAAATGGTCTGTTCCAACACTTCAATTCACTGTGCGAAGTGAATGGAGTGTTGTTTCACTTTCTAAATGCTGTCCTTTCAGAGAAAATCACTTTCCTTTGAAAGTGCCTTAAGCTACTTACAAGCATTCCACAGAAATTCACATGCTTTTCTCTGAAAGAGAAGAAGTCTGTTCCAACACTTCAATTCACTGTGCGAAGTGAATGGGGTGTTCTTTCACTTTCTAAATGCTGTCCTTTCAGAGAAAATCACTTTGCTTTGAAAGTGCCTTAAGCTACTTACACACATTCACTGGAAACTCAAATGCGTTTCTACGAAAGAGAAGCTGTCTGTTCCAACACTTCAATTCACTGGGCGAAGTGAATGGAGTGTTGCTTCACTTTCTAAATGCTGTCCTTTCAGAGAAAATCACTTTCCTTTGAAAGTGCCTTAAGCTACTTACAAGCATTCACAAGAAACTCACATGCATTTTTCTGAAAGAGAAGCAGTTTGTTCCAACACTTCAATTCACTGTGCGTAGTGAATGGAGTGTTGCTTCACTTTCTAAATGCTGTCCTTTCAGAGAAAATCACTTTCCTTTGAAAGTGCCTTAAGCTACTTACAAGCATTCAATAGAAATTCACATGCGTTTCTCTGAAAGAGAAGCAGTCTGTTCCAACACTTCAATTCACTGTTCGAAGTGAATGGAGTGTTGCTTCACGTTCTAAATGCTGTCCTTTCAGAGAAAATCACTTTCCTTTGAAAGTGCCTTAAGCTACTTACAAGCATTCACAAAAAACTCATATCTGTTTCTCTGAAAGAGAAGTGGTCTGTTCCAACACTTCAATTCACTGTGCGAAGTTAATGGAGTGTTGTTTCACTTTCTAAATGCTGTCCTTTCAGAGAAAATCACTTTCCTTTGAAAGTGCCTTAAGCTACTTACAAGCATACCACAGAAATTCACATGCGTTTCTCTGAAAGAGAAGAAGGCTGTTCCAACACTTCAATTCACTGTGCGAAGTGAATGGAGTGTTGTTTCACTTTCTAAATGCTGTCCTTTCAGAAAAAATCACTTTCCGTTGAAAGTGCCTTAAGCTACTTACACACATTCACAGGAAACTCAAATGTGTTTCTATGAAAGAGAAGCTGTCTGTTCCAACACTTCAATTCACTGTTCGAAGTGAATGGAGTGTTGCTTCACTTTCTAAATGCTGTCCTTTCAGAGAAAATCACTTTCCTTTGAAAGTGCCTTAAGGTACTTACAAGCATTCAACAGAAATTCACATGCGTTTCACTGAAAGAGAAGCAGTCTGTTCCAACACTTCAATTCACTGTGCGAAGTGAATGGAGTGTTGCTTCACTTTCTAAATGCTGTCCTTTCAGAGAAAATCACTTTCCTTTGAAAGTGCCTTAAGCTACTTACACACATTCACAGGAAACTCAAATGCGTTTCTATGAAAGAGAAGCTGTCTGTTCCAACACTTCAATTCACTGTGCGAAGTGAATGGAGTGTTGCTTCACTTTCTAAATGCTCTCCTTTTAGAGAAAATCACTTTGCTTTGAATGTGCCTTAAGCTACTTACAAGCATTCAGAAGAAACTCACATCAGTTTCTCTGAAAGAGAAGCAGTGTGTTCCAACATTTCAATTCACTGGGCGAAGTGATGGAGTGTTGCTTCACTTTCTAAATGCTGTCCTTTCAGAGAAAATCACTTTCCTTTGAAAGTGCCTTAAGCTACTTACAAGCATTCACATAAATATCAAATGTGGTTTTATGAAAGAGAAGCTGTCTGTTCTAACACTTGAATTCACTGTGCATAGTGAATGGAGTGTTACTTCACTTTCTAAATGCTGTCCTTTCAGAGAAAATCACTTTCCTCTGAAAGTGCCTTAAGCTACTGACAAGCATTTAACAGAAATTCACATGCGTTTCTCTGAAAAAGAAGAAGTCTGTTCCAACACTTCAATTCACTGTGCGTAGTGAATGGAGTGTTCCTTCACTTTCTAAATGCTGTCCTTTCAGAGAAAATCACTTTTTTTTGAAAGTGCCTTAGCTACTTACAAGCATTCACAAGAAACTCACTTGCATTTTTCTGAAAGAGAAGCAGTCTGTTCCAACACTTCAATTCACTGTGCGTAGTGAATGGAGTGTTGCTTCACTTTCTTTATGCTGTCCTTTCAGAGAAAATCACTTTCCTTTGAAAGTGCCTTAAGCTACTTACAGCATTCAACAGAAATTCACATGCATTAACTGAAAGAGAAGCAGTCTGTTCCAACACTTCAATTCACTATGCGAAGTGAATGGAGTGTTGCTCTACTTTATAAATGCTGTCCTTTGAGAGAAAATCACTTTCCTTTGAAAATGCCTTAAGCTACTTAAAACCATTCACAAAAAACTCATATCTGTTTCCTGAAAGAGAAGTAGACTGTTCCAACACTTCAATTCACTGTGCGAAGTGAATGGAGTGTTGCTTCACTTTCTAAATGCTGTCCTTTCGGAGAAAATCACTTTCCTTTGAAAGTGCCTTAAGCTACTTACAAGCAGTCACAAGAAACTCACATGCATTTTTCTGAAAGAGAAGCAGTCTGTTCCAACACTTCAATTCACTGTGCGTAGTGAATGGAGTGTTGCTTCACTTTCTAAATGCTGTCCTTTCAGAGAAAATCACTTTCCTTTGAAAGTGCCTTAAGCTACTTACAAGCATTCAATAGAAATTCACATGTGTTTCTCTGAAAAAGAAGCAGTCTGTTCCAACACTTCAATTCACTGTGCGAAGTGAATGGAGTGTTGTTTCACTTTCAAAATGCTGTCCTTTCAGAGAAAATCACTTTCCTTTGAAAGTGCCTTAAGCTACTTACAAGCATTCACAAGAAATTCACATGCTTTTCTCTGAAAGAGAAGAAGTCTGTTCCAACACTTCAATTCACTGTGCGAAGTGAATGGAGTGTTGTTTCACTTTCTAAATGCTGTCCTTTCAGAGAAAATCACTTTGCTTTGAAAGTGCCTTAAGCTACTTACACACATTCACTGGAAACTCAAATGCGTTTCTACGAAAGAGAAGATGTCTGTTCCAACACTTCAATTCACTGTGCGAAGTGAATGGAGTGTTGCTTCACTTTCTAAATGCTGTCCTTTCAGAGAAAATCACTTTCCTTTGAAAGTGCCTTAAGCTACTTACAAGCATTCACAAGAAACTCACATGCATTTTTCTGAAAGAGAAGCAGTCTGTTCCAACACTTCAATTCACTGTGCGAAGTGAATGGAGTGTTGCTTCACTTTCTAAATGCTGTCCTTTCAGAGAAAATCACTTTCCTTTGAAAGTGCCTTAAGCTACTTACAAGCATTCAATAGAAATTCACATGCGTTTCTCTGAAAGAGAAGCAGTCTGTTCCAACACTTCAATTTACTGTTCGAAGTGAATGGAGTGTTGCTTCACGTTCTAAATGCTGTCCTTTCAGAGAAAATCACTTTCCTTTGAAAGTGCCTTAAGCTACTTACAAGCATTCACAAAAAACTCATATCTGTTTCTCTGAAAGAGAAGTGGTCTGTTCCAACACTTCAATTCACTGAGCGAAGTTAATGGAGTGTTGTTTCACTTTCTAAATGCTGTCCTTTGAGAGAAAATCACTTTCCTTTGAAAGTGCCTTAAGCTACTTACAAGCATACCACAGAAATTCACATGCGTTTCTCTGAAAGAGAAGAAGTCTGTTACAACACTTCAATTCACTGTGCGAAGTGAATGGAGTGTTGTTTCACTTTCTAAATGCTGTCCTTTCAGAGAAAATCACTTTCCTTTGAAAGTGCCTTAAGCTACTTACACACATTCACAGGAAACTCAAATGTGTTTCTATGAAAGAGAAGCTGTCTGTTCCAACACTTCAATTCACTGTGCGAAGTGAATGGAGTGTTGCTTCACTTTCTAAATGCTGTCCTTTCGGAGAAAATCACTTTCCTTTGAAAGTGCCTTAAACTACTTACAAGCATTCACAAGAAACTCACATGCATTTTCTGAAAGAGAAGCAGTCTGTTCCAACACTTCAATTCACTGTGCGTAGTGAATGGAGTGTTGCTTCACTTTCTAAATGCTGTCCTTTCAGAGAAAATCACTTTCCTTTGAAAGTGCCTTAAGCTACTTGCAAGCATTCAATAGAAATTCACATGTGTTTCTCTGAAAAAGAAGCAGTCTGTTCCAACACTTCAATTCACTGTGCGAAGTGAATGGAGTGTTGCTTCACTTTCTAAATGCTGTCCTTTCGGAGAAAATCACTTTCCTTTGAAAGTGCCTTAAGCTACTTACAAGCATTCCACAGAAATTCACATGCTTTTCTCTGAAAGAGAAGAAGTCTGTTCCAACACTTCAATTCACTGTGCGAAGTGAATGGAGTGTTGTTTCACTTTCTAAATGCTGTCCTTTCAGAGAAAATCACTTTGCTTTGAAAGTGCCTTAAGCTACTTACACACATTCACTGGAAACTCAAATGCGTTTCTACGAAAGAGAAGCTGTCTGTTCCAACACTTCAATTCACTGTGCGAAGTGAATGGAGTGTTGCTTCACTTTCTAAATGCTGTCCTTTCAGAGAAAATCACTTTCCTTTGAAAGTGCCTTAAGCTACTTACAAGCATTCACAAGAAACTCACATGCATTTTTCTGAAAGAGAAGCAGTCTGTTCCAACACTTCAATACACTGTGCGTAGTGAATGGAGTGTTGCTTCACTTTCTAAATGCTGTCCTTTCAGAGAAAATCACTTTCCTTTGAAAGTGCCTTAAGCTACTTACAAGCATTCAATAGAAATTCACATGCGTTTCTCTGAAAGAGAAGCAGTCTGTTCCAACACTTCAATTCACTGTGCGAAGTGAATGGAGTGTTGCTTCACGTTCTAAATGCTGTCCTTTCAGAGAAAATCACTTTCCTTTGAAAGTGCCTTAAGCTACTTACAAGCATTCACAAAAAACTCATATCTGTTTCTCTGAAAGAGAAGTGGACTGTTCCAACACTTCAATTCACTGTGCGAATTTAATGGAGTGTTGTTTCACTTTCTAAATGCTGTCCTTTCAGAGAAAATCACTTTCCTTTGAAAGTGCCTTAAGCTACTTACAACCATACCACAGAAATTCACATGCGTTTCTCTGAAAGAGAAGAAGTCTGTTCCAACACTTCAATTCACTGTGCGAAGTGAATGGAGTGTTGTTTCACTTGCTAAATGCTGTCCTTTCAGAGAAAATCACTTTCCTTTGAAAGTGCCTTAAGCTACTTACACACATTCACAGGAAACTCAAATGCGTTTCTATGAAAGAGAAGCTGTCTGTTCCAACACTTCAATTCACTGTGCGAAGTGAATGGAGTGTTGCTTCACTTTCTAAATGCTGTCCTTTCAGAGAAAATCACTTTCCTTTGAAAGTGCCTTAAGGTACTTCCAAGCATTCAACAGAAATTCACATGCGTTTCACTGAAAGAGAAGCAGTCTGTTCCAACACTTCAATTCACTGTGCGAAGTGAATGGAGTGTTGCTTCACTTTCTAAATGCTTTCCTTTCAGAGAAAATCACTTTCTTTGAAAGTGCCTTAAGCTACTTACAAGCATTCACAAGAAACTCACATGCATTTTTCTGAAAGAAAAGTGGTCTGTTCCAACACTCCAATTCACTGTGCGTAGTGAATAGAGTGTTACTTCACTTTCTAAATGCTGTCCTTTCAGAGAAAATCACTTTCCTTTGAAAGTGCCTTAAGCTACTTACAAGCATTCAATAGAAATTCACATGCGTTTCTCTGAAAGAGAAGCAGTCTGTTCCAACACTTCAATTCACTGTGCGACGTGAATAGAGTGTTGCTTCACTTTCTAAATGCTGTCCTTTCAGAGAAAATCACTTTCCTTTGAAAGTGCCTTAAGCTACTTACAAGCATTCACAAAAAACTCATATCTGTTTCTCTGAAAGAGAAGTGGTCTTTTCCAACACTTCAATCACTGTGCGAAGTGAATGGAGTGTTGTTTCACTTTCTAAATGCTATCCTTTCAGAGAAAATCACTTTCCTTTGAAAGTGCCTTAAGCTACTTACAAGCATTCCACAGAAATTCACATGCGTTTCTCTGAAAGAGAAGAAGTCTGTTCCAACACTTGAATTCACTGTGCGAAGTGAATGGAGTGTTGTTTCACTTTCTAAATGCTGTCCTTTCAGAGAAAATCACTTTCCTTTGAAAGTGCCTTAAGCTACTTACACACATTCACAGGAAACTCAAATGCGTTTCTATGAAAGAGAAGATGTCTGTTCCAACACTTCAATTCACTGTGCGAAGTGAATGGAGTGTTGCTTCACTTTCTAAATGCTGTCCTTTCAGAGAAAATCACTTTCCTTTGAAAGTGCCTTAAGGTACTTACAAGCATTCAACAGAAATTCACATGCGTTTCACTGAAAGAGAAGCAGTCTGTTTCAACACTTCAATTCACTGTGCGAAGTGAATGGAGTGTTGCTTCACTTTCTAAATGCTTTCCTTTCAGAGAAAATCACTTTCTTTGAAAGTGCCTTAAGCTACTTACAAGCATTCACAAGAAACTCACATGCATTTTTCTGAAAGAAAAGTGGTCTGTTCCAACACTTCAATTCACTGTGCGTAGTGAATGGAGTGTTGCTTCACTTTCTAAATGCTGTCCTTTCAGAGAAAATCACTTTCCTTTGAAAGTGCCTTAAGCTACTTACAAGCATTCAATAGAAATTCACATGCGTTTCTCTGAAAGAGAAGCAGTCTGTTCCAACACTTCAATTCACTGTGCGAAGTGATTGGAGTGTTGCTTCACTTTCTAAATGCTGTCCTTTCAGAGAAAATCACTTTCCTTTGAAAGTGCCTTAAGCTACTTACAAGCATTCACAAAAAACTCATATCTGTTTCTCTGAAAGAGAAGTGGTCTGTTCCAACACTTCAATCCACTGTGCGAAGTGAATGGAGTGTTGTTTCACTTTCTAAATGCTGTCCTTTCAGAGAAAATCACTTTCCTTTGAAAGTGTCTTAAGCTACTTACAAGCATTCCACAGAAATTCACATGCGTTTCTCTGAAAGAGAAGAAGTCTGTTCCAACTCTTCAATTCACTGTGCGAAGTGAATGGAGTGTTGCTTCACTTTCTAAATGCTGTCCTTTTAGAGAAAATCACTTTCCTTTGAAAGTGCCTTAAGGTACTTACAAGCATTCAACAAAAATTCACATGCGTTTCATTGAAAGAGAAGCAGTCTGTTCCAACACTTCAATTCACTGTGCGAAGTGAATGAAGTGTTGCTTCACTTTCTAAATGCTGTCCTTTCAGAGAAAATCACTTTCCTTTGAAAGTGCCTTAAGCTACTTACACACATTCACAGGAAACTCAAATGCGTTTCTATGAAAGAGAAGCTGTCTGTTCCAACACTTCAATTCACTGTGCGAAGTGAATGGAGTGTTGCTTCACTTTCTAAATGCTGTCCATTCAGAGAAAATCACTTTCCTTTGAATTTGCCTTAAGCTACTTACAAGCATTCAACAGAAATTCACTTGTGTTTCACTGAAAGAGAAGCAGTCTGTTCCAACACTTCAATTCACTGTGCGAAGTGAATGGAGTGTTGCTTCACTTTCTAAATGCTGTCCTTTCAGAGAAAATCACTTTCCTTTGAAAGTGCCTTAAGCTACTTACAAGCATTCAATAGAAATTCACATGCGTTTCTATGAAAGAGAAGCAGTCTGTTCCAACACTTCAATTCACTGTGCGAAGTGAATGGAGTGTTGCTTCACTTTCTAAATGCTCTTTTAGAGAAAATCACTTTGCTTTGAAAGTGCCTTAAGCTACTCACAAGCATTCAGAAGAAACTCACATCCGTTTCTATGAAAGAGAAGCAGTGTGTTCCAACATTTCAATTCACTGGGCGAAGTGAATGGAGTGTTGCTTCACTTTCTAAATGCTGTCCTTTCAGAGAAAATCACTTTCCTTTGAAAGTGCCTTAAGCTACTTACAAGCATTCACAGGAATATCAAATGTGGTTCTATGAAAGAGAAGCTGTCTGTTCCAACACTTGAATTCACTGTGCATAGTGAATGGAGTATTGCTTCACTTTCTAAATGCTGTCCTTTCAGAGAAAATCACTTTCCTCTGAAAGTGCCTTAAGCTACTGACAAGCATTTAACAGAAATTCACATGCGTTTCTCTGAAAAAGAAGAAGTCTGTTCCAACACTTCAATTCACTGTGCGTAGTGAATGGAGTGTTCCTTCACTTTCTAAATGCTGTCCTTTCAGAGAAAATCACTTTTTTTTGAAAGTGCCTTAGCTACTTACAAGCATTCACAAGAAACTCACATGCATTTTTCTGAAAGAGAAGCAGTCTGTTCCAACACTTCAATTCACTGTGCGAAGTGAATGGAGTGTTGCTTCACTTTCTAAATGCTGTCCTTTCAGAGAAAATCACTTTCCTTTGAAAGTGCCTTAAGCTACTTACAGCATTCAACAGAAATTCACATGCATTTCACTGAAAGAGAAGCAGTCTGTTCCAACACTTCAATTCACTATGCGAAGTGAATGGAGTGTTGCTCCACTTTCTAAATGCTGTCCTTTCAGAGAAAATCACTTTCCTTTGATAATGCCTTAAGCTACTTAAAAGCATTCACAAAAAACTCTTATCTGTTTCCTGAAAGAGAAGTAGTCTGTTTCAACACTTCAATTCACTGTGCGAAGTGAATGGAGTGTTGCTTCACTTTCTAAATGCTGTCCTTTCGGAGAAAATCACTTTCCTTTGAAAGTGCCTTAAGCTACTTACAAGCATTCACAAGAAACTCACATGCATTTTTCTGAAAGAGAAGCAGTCTGTTCCAACACTTCAATTCACTGTGCGTAGTGAATGAGGTGTTGCTTCACTTTCTAAATGCTGTCCTTTCAGAGAAAATCACTTTCCTTTGAAAGTGCCTTAAGCTACTTACAAGCATTCAATAGAAATTCACATGTGTTTCACTGAAAAAGAAGCAGTCTGTTCCAACACTTCAATTCACTGTGCGAAGTGAATGGAGTGTTGCTTCACTTTCTAAATGCTGTCCTTTCAGAGAAAATCACTTTCCTTTGAAAGTGCCTTAAGCTACTTACAAGCATTCACAAGAAACTCACATGCATTTTTCTGAAAGAGAAGGAGTCGGTTCCAACACTTCAATTTACTGTGCGTAGTGAATGGAGTGTTGCTTCAGTTTCTAAATGCTGTCCTTTCAGAGAAAATCACTTTCCTTTGAAAGTGCCTTAAGCTACTTACAAGCATTCAATAGAAATTCACATGCGTTTCTCTGAAAGAGAAGCAGTCTGTTAAAACACTTCAATTCACTGTGCGAAGTGAATGGAGTGTTGCTTCACTTTCTAAATGCTGTCCTTTCAGAGAAAATCACTTTCCTTTGAAAGTGCCTTAAGCTACTTACAAACATTCACAAAAAACTCATATTTGTTTCTCTGAAAGTGAAATGGTGTGTTCCAACACTTCAATTCACTGTGCGAAGTGAATGGAGTGTTGTTTCACTTTCTAAATGCTGTCCTTTCAGAGAAAATCACTTTCCTTTGAAAGTGCCTTAAGCTACTTACAAGCATTCCACAGAAATTCACATGCGTTTCTCTGAAAGAGAAGAATTCTGTTTCAACACTTCAATTCACTCTGCGAAGTGAATGGAGTGTTGTTTCACTCTCTAAATGCTGTCCTTTCAGAGAAAATCACTTTGCTTTGAAAGTGCCTTAAGCTACTTACACACATTCACTGAAAACTCAAATGCGTTTCTACGAAAGAGAAGCTGTCTGTTCCAATACTTCAATTCACTGTGCGAAGTGAATGGAGTGTTTCTTCACTTTCTAAATGCTGTCCTTTCAGAGAAAATCACTTTCCTTTGAAAGTGCCTTAAGCTACTTACAAGCATTCACAAGAAACTCACATGCATTTTTCTGAAAGAGAAGCAGTCTGTTCCAACACTTCAATTCACTGTGCGTAGTGAATGGAGTGTTGCTTCACTTTCTAAATGCTGTCCTTTCAGAGAAAATCACTTTCCTTTGAAAGTGCCTTAAGCTACTTACAAGCATTCAATAGAAATTCACATGCGTTTCTCTGAAAGAGAAGCAGTCTGTTCCAACACTTCAATTCACTGTGCGAAGTGAATGGAGTGTTGCTTCACGTTCTAAATGCTGTCCTTTCAGAGAAAATCACTTTCCTTTGAAAGTGCCTTAAGCTACTTACAAGCATTCACAAAAAACTCATATCTGTTTCTCTGAAAGAGAAGTGGTCTGTTCCAACACTTCAATTCACAGTGCGAAGTGAATGGAGTGTTGTTTCACTTTCTAAATGCTGTCCTTTGAGAGAAAATCACTTTCCTTTGAAAGTGCCTTAAGCTACTTACAAGCATTCCACAGAAATTCACATGCGTTTCTCTGAAAGAGAAGAAGTCTGTTCCAACACTTCAATTCACTGTGCGAAGTGAATGGAGTGTTGTTTCACTTTCTAAATGCTGTCCTTTCAGAGAAAATCACTTTCCTTTGAAAGTGCCTTAAGCTACTTACACACATTCACAGGAAACTCAAATGCGTTTCTATGAAAGAGAAGCTGTCTGTTCCAACACTTCAATTCACTGTGCGAAGTGAATGGAGTGTTGCTTCACTTTCTAAATGCTGTCCTTTCAGAGAAAATCACTTTCCTTTGAAAGTGCCTTAAGGTACTTACAAGCATTCAACAGAAATTCACATGCATTTCTCTGAAAGAGAAGCAGTCGGTTCCAACACTTCAATTCAATGTGCGTAGTGAATGTAGTGTTGCTTCACTTTCTAAATGCTGTCCTTTCAGAGAAAATCACTTTCCTTTGAAAGTGCCTTAAGCTACTTACAAGCATTCACAAATAACTCATATCTGTTTCTTTGAAAGAGAAATGGTTTGTTCCAACACTTCAATTCACTGTGCGAAGTGAATGGAGTGTTGTTTCACTTTCTAAATGCTGTCCTTTCAGAGAAAATCACTTTCCTTTGAAAGTGCCTTAATCTACTTACAAGCATTCAACAGAAATTCACATGCGTTTCTCTGAAAGAGAAGAAGTCTGTTCCAACACTTCAATTCACTGTGCGAAGTGAATGGAGTGTTGTTTCACTTTCTAAATGCTGTCCTTTCAGAGAAAATCACTTTCCTTTGAAAGTGCCTTAAGCTACTTACACACATTCACAGGAAACTCAAATGCGTTTCTATGAAAGAGAAGCTGTCTGTTCCAACACTTCAATTCACTGTGCGAAGTGAATGGAGTGTTGCTTCACTTTCTAAATGCTGTCCTTTCAGAGAAAATCACTTTCCTTTGAAAGTGCCTTAAGCTACTTACAAGCATTCAACAGAAATTCACATGCATTTCACTGAAAGAGAAGCAGTCTGTTCCAACACTTCAATTCGCTGTGCGAAGTGAATGGAGTGCTTCTTCACTTTCTAAATGCTGTCCTTTCAGAGAAAATCACTTTCCTTTGAAAGTGCCTTAAGCTACTTACAAGCATTCCACAGAAATTCACATGCGTTTCTCTGAAAAAGAAGCAGTCTGTTCCAACACTTCAATTCACTGTGCGAAGTGAATGGAGTGTTGCTTCACTTTCTAAATGCTGTCCTTTGAGAGAAAATCACTTTCCTTTGAAAGTGCCTTAAGCTACTTACAAGCATTCACAAGAAACTCACATGCATTTTTCTGAAAGAGAAGCAGTCTTTTCCAACACTTCAATTCACTGTGCGTAGTGAGTGGAGTGTTACTTCACTTTCTAAATGCTGTCCTTTCAGAGAAAATCACTTTCCTTAGAAAGTGCCTTAAGCTACTTACAAGCATTCACAAGAAACTCACATGCATTTTTCTGAAAGAGAAGCAGTCTGTTCCAACACTTCAATTCACTGTGCGTAGTGAATGGAGTGTTGCTTCACTTTCTAAATGCTGTCCTTTCAGAGAAAATCACTTTCCTTTGAAAGTGCCTTAAGCTACTTACAAGCATTCAACAGAAATTCACATGTGTTTCTCTGAAAAAGAAGCAGTCTGTTCCAACACTTCAATTCACTGTGCGAAGTGAATGGAGTGTTGCTTCACTTTCTAAATGCTGTCCTTTCAGAGAAAATCACTTTCCTTTTAAAGTGCCTTAAGCTACTTACAAGCATTCACAAGAAACTCACATGCATTTCTCTGAAAGAGAAGCAGTCGGTTCCAACACTTCAATTCAATGTGCGTAGTGAATGTAGTGTTGCTTCACTTTCTAAATGCTGTCCTTTCAGAGAAAATCACTTTCCTTTGAAAGTGCCTTAAGCTACTTACAAGCATTCACAAAAAACTCATATCTGTTTCTTTGAAAGAGAAATGGTTTGTTCCAACACTTCAATTCACTGTGCGAAGTGAATGGAGTGTTGTTTCACTTTCTAAATGCTGTCCTTTCAGAGAAAATCACTTTCCTTTGAAAGTGCTTTAATCTACTTACAAGCATTCAACAGAAATTCACATGCGTTTCTCTGAAAGAGAAGAAGTCTGTTCCAACACTTCAATTCACTGTGCGAAGTGAATGGAGTGTTGTTTCACTTTCTAAATGCTGTCCTTTCAGAGAAAATCACTTTCCTTTGAAAGTGCCTTAAGCTACTTACACACATTCACAGGAAACTCAAATGCGTTTCTATGAAAGAGAAGCTGTCTGTTCCAACACTTCAATTCACTGTGCGAAGTGAATGGAGTGTTGCTTCACTTTCTAAATGCTGTCCTTTCAGAGAAAATCACTTTCCTTTGAAAGTGCCTTAAGCTACTTACAAGCATTCAACAGAAATTCACATGCATTTCACTGAAAGAGAAGCAGTCTGTTCCAACACTTCAATTCGCTGTGCGAAGTGAATGGAGTGCTTCTTCACTTTCTAAATGCTGTCCTTTCAGAGAAAATCACTTTCCTTTGAAAGTGCCTTAAGCTACTTACAAGCATTCCACAGAAATTCACATGCGTTTCTCTGAAAAAGAAGCAGTCTGTTCCAACACTTCAATTCACTGTGCGAAGTGAATGGAGTGTTGCTTCACTTTCTAAATGCTGTCCTTTGAGAGAAAATCACTTTCCTTTGAAAGTGCCTTAAGCTACTTACAAGCATTCACAAGAAACTCACATGCATTTTTCTGAAAGAGAAGCAGTCTTTTCCAACACTTCAATTCACTGTGCGTAGTGAGTGGAGTGTTACTTCACTTTCTAAATGCTGTCCTTTCAGAGAAAATCACTTTCCTTTGAAAGTGCCTTAAGCTACTTACAAGCATTCAATAGAAATTCACATGTGTTTCTCTGAAAAAGAAGCAGTCTGTTGGTGCGGGAGAATTGTCTGTATTCCGTCAATCATGTATTTTAATAAAACGCTGATTGGCCAGGCAGGAAGTATAGGTGGGTCAACCAGACAGGAAGTAGAGGCGGGGCAATGAGAATAGGATAAGGCTAGGGAGGAGGAAACTCCCTTAGCCATTCCTGTGCAGACCACGGAAGAAGCAACATGTAAGCTGTCACACTGAGAAAGGTAATGAGCCCATGTGGCTAACGTAGATAAGAATAATGGGGTAACATAAGTTATAAGAGCTAATAAGTAGCCTGACCTAATGAGCCAATCAGTTTATTACCTTATGGAGGCCTGTGTGTAATTTCTCTTTGGGATTTGCCGGCTGTTGGGGTACCGGGTGGGATGGAAACCCCAACAAGCCGGCCCTCATGCTACATATGACGCCAACGTGTGGATAACAGAATCCACAGAAAGCCTGAGAAAGCTTGGGAAAGAATAGAGTAAAGCATGTTTTGTTGGTAGCAGCAATTTCTCGGGTCTACTTTGCTTGCTAGAGGTAAGCAAGGCTCTCATCTAAGAGAGGCTTCCTGACTCAGCTTTAGCTACAAAACCTTGCAGCTCATTAAGAGGTCCTGCCACGAAACACTTAAATGGTGTTGATGAAAAGCTGAACGCATGCTTTTCGGTTTTAAGCTATAGCAGGAAAAAAGCTGTGCTGTTTTAAAATGTCAGCTTTCTGGGCTGTCCTGCCAAGGCAATCTCTGACTCTTTCAGGCAGGCAGTCCGACTGAGTGTGGTCTGTGAGCAGAATGCTGCAGCTTGCTTGCTAGCAAGGAGCTTGAAACACCATAGAGTTGTGGCAGTGAACACAGCTCTGGCTGGTATCTCAGCCGTGAGGCTGGAAAGTTAAGAAATGGGCTGGATCTAGCCGTCAAAGCCACGGCTTTAATCTTCTCCTTAAAGACTCATGTAGTCAAAAAAGAGAGAGAGATACAGTAAAGAGAGGTTCAAAGATGAAGAAAACCTCTAAAGAGTTTACAGTGTCTTAAAAATATATGCAGGTTAAAGGTTAAAGTCATTAAAAATAAAAAAGAAAGGGAGAAATAGGGTGTGGTGGTACACACCTTTAATCCCAATGCCTGGGAGGCAGAGGTACCTCTGAGACTTTAAGGGGCAGAGGTAGTTGACCTCTGTGACTTCAAGGTGTGGTAGCACACACCTTTAATCCCAATGCCTGGGAGGCAGAGACAGACAGATCTCTGAGTTCAAGGTGTGGTAGCACACACCTTTAATCCTAGCACTGGGGAATCAGACACGTGGATCTCTGTGAGTTCAAGGTATGGTAGCAAACACCTTTGAGTCCAGTACTGGGGAGGCAGAGACAGAAGGATCTCTGAGTTCAAGGACAGCCTGGTCTACAGTGTTATTCCAGGACAAAGATATACAGAGAAACTGTCTCAAAAAGTAAAAAAATAAAAATAAAAGAAATAGAGGTTAACGTAAAGCCACACAAAGATGGAAAATGCACAGAGAATCTTGATACTGTATGTTATTATGCTCTCTTTAAATTGTTTGAATGCTGAGGAAGGAGCAACAGCTGCTAAAGGACTGTTGTTTATAAATACTGCTGAAATAACTCAAGATAGGTATTTTGAAAATACCTTGGCTTCAAAACTAAAGTCAAAAGGTTTGTTACTTTGGAGAAGAGATTTTGCTTTTGTTTCCACAGAAAATGAGAGGCTATGGATTCATTCTGAGTTAAGAAAAATCAAGTTCCATCAAGGGAGGCTACCTGAGAAATCTCCAACAGGAACAGATGGCCCAGATGTCTGAGTTATACATCCAGAACAGATTCAAGACTGCTGCCTGAGATGATTAAGACTCACAGGATACTTCAGTCAGGACTTGATTATAACTCTAAATTTTCTTTAGGTCCCCATAAGATCATCAGCGCCCCCAACCAGCAGGAAGTAGCCTGAAATACTACGCCCACATTCCCAACAAATGGACTATGGGTATTTTCCTTTGTTTAAAAAAAAAGAGGGAAATGGTGCGGGAGAATTGTCTGTATTCTGTCAATAATGTATTTTAATAAAACGCTGATTGGCCAGGCAGGAAGTATAGGTGGGTCAACCAGACAGGAAGTAGAGGCGGGGCAATGAGAATAGGATAAGGCTAGGGAGGAGAAAACTCCCTTAGCCATTCCTGTGCAGACCACGGAAGAAGCAACATGTAAGCTGTCACACTGAGAAAGGTAAGGAGCCCATGTGGCTAACGTAGATAAGAATAATGGGGTAACATAAGTTATAAGAGCTAATAAGTAGCCTGACCTAATGAGCCAATCAGTTTATAACCTTATGGAGTCTTGTGTGTGATTTTCTTTGTTGCTTGCCGGCTGTAGGGGTACTGGGAGGACAGAAACACCAACAAGCCAGCCCTCATACTACAGTCTGTTCCAACACTTCAATTCACTGTGCGAAGTGAATGGAGTGTTGCTTCACTTTCTAAATGCTGTCCTTTCAGAGAAAATCACTTTCCTTTGAAAGTGCCTTAAGCTACTTACAAGCATTCAATAGAAATTCACATGTGTTTCTCTGAAAGAGAAGCAGTCTGTTCCAACACTTCAATTCACTGTGCGAAGTGAATGGAGTGTTGCTTCACTTTCTAAATGCTGTCCTTTCAGAGAAAATCACTTTCCTTTGAAAGTGCCTTAAGCTACTTACAAGCATTCAACAGAAATTCACATGCGTTTCACTGAAAGAGAAGCAGTCTGTTCCAACACTTCAATTCACTCTGCGAAGTGAATGGAGTTTTGCTTCACTTTCTAAATGCTGTCCTTTCAGAGAAAATCACTTCCCTTTGAAAGTGCCTTAAGCTACTTACACACATTCACAGGAAACTCAAATGCGTTTCTATGAAAGAGAAGCAGTCTGTTCCAACACTTCTATTCACTGTGCGAAGTGAATGGAGTGTTGTTTCACTTTCTAAATGCTGTCCTTTCAGAGAAAATCACTTTCCTTTGAAAGTGCCTTAAGCTACTTACAAGCATTCAACAGAAATTCACATGTGTTTCACTGAAAGAGAAGCACTCTGTTCCAACACTTCAATTCACTGTGCGAAGTGAATGGAGTGTTGCTTCACTTTCTAAATGCTGTCCTTTCAGAGAAAATCACTTTCCTTTGAAAGTGCCTTAAGCTACTTACAAGCATTCAACAGAAATTCACATGCATTTCACTGAAAGAGAAGCAGTCTGTTCCAACACTTCAATTCGCTGTGCGAAGTGAATGGAGTGCTTCTTCACATTCTAAATGCTGTGCTTTCAGAGAAAATCACTTTCCTTTGAAAGTGCCTTAAGGTACTTACAAGCATTCCAGAGAAATTCACATGCGTTTCTCTGAAAAAGAAGCAGTCTGTTCCAACACTTCAATTCACTGTGCGAAGTGAATGGAGTGTTGCTTCACATTCTAAATGCTGTCCTTTGAGAGAAAATCACTTTCCTTTGAAAGTGCCTTAAGCTACTTACAAGCATTCACAAGAAACTCACATGCATTTTTCTGAAAGAGAAGCAGTCTGTTCCAACACTTCAATTCACTGTGCGTAGTGAATGGAGTGTTGCTTCACTTTCTAAATGCTGTCCTTTCAGAGACAATCACTTTCCTTTGAAAGTGCCTTAAGCTACTTACAAGCATTCAATAGAAATTCACATGTGTTTCTCTGAAAAAGAAGCAGTCTGTTCCAACACTTCAATTCACTGTGCGAAGTGAATGGAGTGTTGCTTCACTTTCTAAATGCTGTCCTTTCAGAGAAAATCACTTTCCTTTGAAAGTGCCTTAAGCTACTTACACACATTCACAGGAAACTCAAATGCGTTTCTATGAAAGAGAAGCTGTCTGTTCCAACACTTCAATTCACTGTGCGAAGTGAATGGAGTGTTGCTTCACTTTCTAAATGCTGTCCTTTCAGAGAAAATCACTTTCCTTTGAAAGTGCCTTAAGATACTTACAAGCATTCAAGAGAAATTCACATGCGTTTCACTGAAAGAGAAGCAGTCTGTTACAACACTTCAATTCACTGTGCGAAGTGAATGGAGTGTTGCTTCACTTTCTAAATGCTGTCCTTTCAGAGAAAATCACTTTCCTTTGAAAGTGCCTTAGGCTACTTACACACATTCACGGGAAACTCAATTGCGGTTCTATGAAAGAGAAGCTGTCTGTTCCAACACTTCAATTCACTGTGCGAAGTGAATGGAGTGTTGCTTCACTTTCTAAATGCTGTCCTTTCAGAGAAAATCACTTTTCTTTGAAAGTGCCTTAAGCTACTTACAAGCATTCAACAGAAATTCACATGTGTTTCACTGAAAGAGAAGCAGTCTGTTCCAACACTTCAATTCACTGTGCGAAGTGAATGGAGTGTTGCTTCACTTTCTAAATGCTGTCCTTTCAGAGAAAATCACTTTCCTTTGAACGTGCCTTAAGCTACTTACACACATTCACAGGAAACTCAAATGCGTTTCTATGCAAGAGAAGCTGTCTGTTCCAACACTTCTATTCACTGTGCGAAGTGAATGGAGTGTTGCTTCACTTTCTAAATGCTGTCCTTTCAGAGAAAATCACTTTCCTTTGAAAGTGCCTTAAGCTACTTACACGCATTCAACAGAAATTCACGTGTTTCACTGAAAGAGAAGCAGTCTGTTCCAACACTTCAATTCACTGTGCGAAGTGAATGGAGTGTTGCTTCACTTTCTAAATGCTGTCCTTTCAGAGAAAATCACTTTCCTTTGAAAGTGCCTTAAGCTACTTACAAGCATTCAACAGAAATTCACATGCATTTCACTAAAAGAGAAGCAGTCTGTTCGAAGACTTCAATTCACTGTGCTAAGTGAATGGAGTGCTGCTTCACTTTCTAAATGTTGTCCTTTCAGAGAAAATCACTTTCCTTTGAAAGTGCCTTAAGCTACTTACAAGCATTCAATAGAAATTCACATGCGTTTCTCTGAAAAAGAAGCAGTCTGTTCCAACACTTCAATTCACTGTGCGAAGTGAATGGAGTGTTGCTTCACTTTCTAAATGCTGTCATTTCAGAGAAAATCACTTTCCTTTGAAAGTGCCTTAAGCTACTTACAAGCATTCACAAGAAACTCACACGCATTTTTCTGAAATAGAAGCAGTTTGTTCCAACACTACAATTCACTGTGCGAAGTGAATGGAGTGTTGCTTCACTTTCTATATGCTCTCCTTTTAGAGAAAATCACTTTGCTTTGAAAGTGCCTTAAGCTACTTACAAGCATTCAGAAGAAACTCACATCCGTTTATCTGAAAGAGAAGCAGTGTGTTCCAACATTTCAATTCACTGGGAGAAGTGAATGGAGTGTTGCTTCACTTTCTAAATGCTGTCCTTTCAGAGAAAATCATTTTCCTTTGAAAGTGCCTTAAGCTACTTACAAGCATTCAGAAGAAACTCACATCCGTTTCTCTGAAAGAGAAGCAGTGTGTTCCAACACTTCAATTCACTGTGCGAAGTGAATGGAGTGTTGCTTCACTTTCTAAATGCTGTCCTTTCAGAGAATATCACTTTCCTTTGAAAGTGCCATAAGCTTCTTACAAGCATTCAACAGAAATTCACATGCATTTCACTGAAAGAGAAGCAGTCTGTTCCAACACTTCAATTCACTGTGCGAAGTGAATGGAGTACTGCTTCACTTTCTAAATGCTGTCCTTTCAGAGAAAATCACTTTCCTTTGAAAGTGCCTTAAGCTACTTACAAGCATTCAATAGAAATTCACATGTGTTTCTCTGAAAAAGAAGCAGTCTGTTCCAACACTTCAATTCACTGTGCGAAGTGAATGGAGTGTTGCTTCACTTTCTAAATGCTGTCCTTTCAGAGAAAATCACTTTCCTTTGAAAGTGCCTTAAGCTACTTACAAGCATTCACAAGAAACTCACATGCATTTCTCTGAAAGAGAAGCAGTCGGTTCCAACACTTCAATTCAATGTGCGTAGTGAATGGAGTGTTGCTTCACTTTCTAAATGCTGTCCTTTCAGAGAAAATCACTTTCCTTTGAAAGTGCCTTAAGCTACTTACAAGCATTCACAAAAAACTCATATCTGTTTCTCTGAAAGAGAAATGGTTTGTTCCAACACTTCAATTCACTGTGCGAAGTGAATGGAGTGTTGTTTCACTTTCTAAATGCTGTCCTTTCAGAGAAAATCACTTTCCTTTGAAAGTGCCTTAAGCTACTTACAAGCATTCACAAGAAACTCACTTGCGTTTCTCTGAAAGAGAAGAAGTCTGTTCCAACACTTCAATTCACTGTGCGAAGTGAATGGAGTGTTGTTTCACTTTCTAAATGCTGTCCTTTCAGAGAAAATCACTTTCCTTTGAAAGTGCCTTAAGCTACTTACACACATTCACAGGAAACTCAAATGCGTTTCTATGAAAGAGAAGCTGTCTGTTCCAACACTTCAATTCACTGTGCGAAGTGAATGGAGTTTTGCTTCACTTTCTAAATGCTGTCCTTTCAGAGAAAATCACTTTCCTTTGAAAGTGCCTTAAGCTACTTACAAGCATTCAACAGAAATTCACATGTGTTTCACTGAAAGAGAAGCAGTCTGTTCCAACACTTCAATTCACTGTGCGAAGTGAATGGAGTGTT